>NC_136149.1:2566579-2866579 GCF_965212315.1 Lampetra planeri | reverse complement strand
TCCCGCTCACTCTCCCGCTCACTCTCTCGCTCACTCTCTCGCTCGCTCTCTCACTCGCTCACTCTCTCGCTCACTCTCTCGCTCGCTCTCTCACTCGCTCACTCTCTCGCTCACTCTCTCGCTCGCTCTATCTCGTTCTGCACGCAGCCCTTCTCGCAGTCCGACGGCCACCGACGGGTAGCTCACATCAGCATGCAGAGCTCCCCGTCATCTGCCACCGAGCACACTGCTGAAGCCCTCTCGTCGTGCCAAGCAGCGGACCTCGACATTGTATCGGCTGTACGCACTGCCAGCGTGCACAGGAAGAGAATACCATAGAACCCACTCGGGGTGGAGGGGGGTAGGTTGGGGGGGTGCACTGGTTATGGGATTGACATAGAGCCGCACATTGTCATCAGGGTTTCACCCAGATTTATTTCCCCCCGTGACGATGCACGTTTCGCGAACACGTTAAAGACGCTTTCTTTTCTGCACGGCTAAACCTCATTTGGAGGTCTACGTCTCTGTGGGGGCATCGCATGCGCTGTGAAGGAGGGTCGTTGCCCGAAACGGCGCCTAAGTGTCCACTTGTTCTTTTTCTTCATTTTAATGCCACGGTGTTTATTGACGAACGCGTTCAACTCAGTTTGGCGATCTGTGTTTGCTCACCACTTCCAGCGCTGCAGAAGCAGCATCACCACCATCATCACCATCATCACAATCATCACCACCACCATCACCACCACCACCATCATCACCACCATCATCACCATCACCACCATCATCACCACCATCATCACCACCACCATCACCACCATCATCACCACCACCACCACCACCATCACCACCACCACCATCACCACCACCGCCATCACCACCACTATCACCACCATCACCACCACCATCACCACCATCATCACCACCACCATCACCACCATCACCACCATCACCACCATCATCACCATCACCACCATCACCACCACCATCACTACCACCATCACCACCATTATCACCATCACCACCATCACCACCATCATCACCACCACCACCATCACCACCATCACCACCACCATCACCACCATCACCACCACCATCACCACCATCATCACCACCATCATCACCACCATCACCACCACCATCACCACCATCACCACCATCACCACCACCACCATCATCACCACCACCATCACCACCATCATCACCACCACCATCATCACCATCATCACCATCATCACCACCACCATCACCACCACCACCATCACCACCACCATCACCACCACCACCATCGCCACCACCACCGCCACCACCATCACCACCATCACCACCATCACCATCATCACCACCACCATCACCACCATCATCACCACCACCATCATCACCATCATCACCATCATCACCACCACCATCACCACCACCATCACCACCACCATCACCACCACCACCATCGCCACCACCACCGCCACCACCATCACCACCACCATCACCACCACAACCACCATCACCACCACCAAATACCGCAATTAATTCGCCTACTCTGGTTGGAGGGAAGAACGCGGGGTCTCTTGACACCGGGCAGAGTGCGAATCCCTGATGGAGTTAGCTGGTGGCGGGGGGGGGGGTTGGAGGTTTAAGCGCCGCGCTTAATGCGAAACTCCGCGGGCCATCTGCCTCCAATTACTCTAATTGAGCGGCTACGTGAATTGCGCTACTTAGAGACTCAGCAAGCCGCCGCCTGCCCAGTTTCACGCGCGTCCACACAAACAAGTGGCAAGGGAGGTTTGTGTTTATTTACGCGGCGTTGTTGTCGTTGTTGTTGTTGATGATGATGCGCCTTTGAACACGGCGATGTGGGTCGCATCCGCAAACCACATCGCCCCCACGTTGTCGGGAGATGCTTCCAGGCACCGAACACGATGTCCCGACGTTTCGCTCCACGTACCGGGAACTTGTCTAGGAACTGAACACGATGTCCCGACGTTTCGCTCCACGTACCGGGTACTTCTCTAGGAACTGAACACGATGTCCCGACGTTTCGCCCCCACGTTGTCGGGAGATGCTTCCAGGCACCGAACACGATGTCCCGACGTTTCGCTCCACGTACCGGGAACTTCTCTAGGAACTGAACACGATGTCCCGACGTTTCGCCCCCACGTTGTCGGGAGCTTCTTCCAGGCACTGAACACGATGTCCCGACGTTTCGCTCCACGTACCGGGAACTTGTCTAGGAACTGAACACGATGTCCCGACGTTTCGCCTCCACGTTGTCGGGAGCTTCTTCCAGGCACTGAACACGATGTCCCGACGTTTCGCTCGACGTACCGGGAACTTCTCTAGGAGCTGAACACGATGTCCCGACGTTTCGCTCCACGTACCGGGAACTTCTCTACCACAAATGATAGCTCAACGAAGTGGCTTATCACGTGGAACTTTAAATCCAACAAATACTCTAAAACGCATGTTTCTAAATGTGGAGCGTAAAGCCGGATGGACCTGGAGAAAATTCCACGCGACCATAGGGAGAGAGACACGCAAACACCGAATATACAGCAGCAGGCGTCAGGGTCGGGATCGAGCCCACGACCTCCTGCACACCAGGCGAGGGAGTTAACATCTCCTAGCCACCGCGGCTCCCCACGATGTCCCGACGTTTCGCCCACACGTGTCAGGACCTTCAGTTCAGAAAGACGCGGCTGCTGTGGCACGAGCGAGACACGCAGCCGCAGGAGAAACCAATTTGGTGCCTGTGGGTGGAGGTGCAGCAAGTAGGTTCTGATAAATTCTAGATTTGAAGCTTTCGTGACTGCAAGGATTCATTCTCTTAGTTTTTTCGGTAAAGTCACGTAGGTAAAAAATGAAATTTAAATTAATAAAAGTAATAATAGAAATAAAATAATAATAAAATAAAAAATCACGACGTTTCGGAGGCAACACAAGTCTCCGTCATCAGGTGGGACCGTCACAGCTAGATTTGCTGTATCAAGGGTAGACTTGGATCCGTGGTTATCCGTGGTGTGCGGTGGTGGCGTTTGCGTGATCTCCTCGCCTGGAGAGTTTCTCAGGCAACACTCCAGTTTCATTTTACAGACATCTTTAATTTGTTTGAACAACAACCGTCAATTGACCTAAAAACGATTTTGAAGGTGAATACTTACAAGATTATTTTATTTTAAAGGAAGAGGGATGGTGCAGTGATTAGCGCACTGCTCTTAAACTCTTCTGACCTAAATTCTATTCCGAGCCACGGCTACCATCAGTGGCTCGTGATGTCTGCACTGGCTCTGAACCCCATCGCCTCCAGCAACCCGCAACTCACCGGCACGGTGAAGTATGACCGATACGCTGTGGGGAGGACGTCATCCAGCTCTGGATTGACATAAGCGGCTGTACATGCTTCATATATCGTGTTATTTGTTATCACTGTGCTTGCTTTCAAACAATGTAAACCACGATTTACAAACGTGTACATGTCAACCAACATGGTAATTGGCGTCCTCAACTCATCACACACCTGCACTGTATATCAGACGCAGGTGTGTGATGAATAAGCACGGTTGGCTACGTACGGTGCGAAATAAGTTCAACACACACACGAGGTATAAATTACTCTTTGTTTTTTTAGGTAAAGTCACGTAGGTAAAAAATTTAAATAAATTCAATCACGACGTTTCGGGCTTAAGTGTGCCCCACACACTTAAGAGGTGTGCTTTCGCTAAGTGTGTCCACACACTCAAGAGGTGTGCTTTCGCTAAGTTGTTTCCCCACCTGAAGAAGGACGCTTGTGTTGCGCCCGAAACGTCGTGATTTAATTTATTTGAAATTTTTACCTACGTGACTTTACCGAAAAAATCAAAGAGTATGAATCATTGCAGTCACGAAAACTTCAAATCTAGAATAAGATATACATTGGCTTGTGATTGCTGCTGCGATGGCAGTGATGCACGATCACAATTTAACAAAAACAGAACTCAAAACCCACAGTACATGTGTTTTTTTTGGGGGTTTAGATCGCGCAAATATAAATGTCGTTAAACCCGCCACCACCCGACAGAGCCATTTAGTAAGGGTTGTCACGTTAAAGAAAACATGCCAATTCGTTATCTGTACAGCACATCGCTGTGTTGGCGATTGACCCCACAACATTTACAATTTGAACACGACGTTTCTCACGCAAAAACCTCCACTATGGATACTAGTGGTCGCGAAAGCTTCCTCGGTGTTCAACAATACTTAACACATTCATTCATGAGACTGTGGCTTCAAGAGCAACGAACAATCGGCGACATTCTTTGTGCTATGAATAATCGTGAGCCATTGTCCGTATCGTCACTTACTCTGTGTGTATTTAAAGAAGGGGCCGTTGCCCGAAACGTTACACATCATGGAGTGTTGCGTTCGTTGACTAACGTGTGGTGGCGTCTTCTGCGCAGGTAGCGAACCGCGAACTCTGACTTTTAGTGGAAGGGCGCCGACATTTGATGAACGTAGCAGCCGGCCTGATTCTAATTGTGAGGTCCACGGATCCGCTTCGTAATGCCTCGGGGAGGTTGGCTGACGATAGCTCTTCACGATATGAGCAGGATGTTGTGTGATTTGGGAACAGCGCCAGGCGATGCCCGCCGAGGCAGGGCTGTCTCTCAACGAGTCGGGGTTTTTTACGCATCAATGCCTGGAAAATAAACAATTAGCGGTGATTAAATTGGCACAGTCGGTGACAGCGTGCGCGTATTCTCTCGTGTACATCCGAGGTAGGTTTTGTTTATTTATTCAACACTCGTAGAGGCGTGCGAGTAACGAAGAGGTAGGAGCTGATAACACTGGTCAACAACAACAAAACACATTTTTTTCTGGCCTGGACTTTTGCAGCTGTTTTAGACTAATTTCAGGGTGCTGATTCCAAATCTGATCTCAGATTTGCTCTATCACATCTCATTTTATGCTATCGGCATACCCCGTTTTCATTGATTTTACCCGAAATTAACTCTGTCACTTATGATTGCAAGTTGTTGCGAGTCAGTGACTGCTTCAGTGTTAAAATATGGTGCTGTATTTTTAGGATAGTGTGTTTATAATATCATTTTATGTAGATATCCACATTTATTTAATATTTTTCTTCTGCAGTTTTGATTGAAAATGCAATATTTGATATGATAGACAGAAACTGATGCCAGATTTGAAATCAGCACCCCAAAATTACCTTTAAACCGTTGGAATACCTTATGCCAGAAAAAGTGTGTTGACCAGTGTTATATAGAAGACAGTCCATTTAAACATCGCTCTAACTTTCCATTTGCTTACCCTCATCAATGTCGTTCTGTCGCCAGGATATTCCTTTAATCCGAGACACTATATAATTAAACAACAACCCAGCGATACATTTTATTCTTGGCATTAATTTTATTGCATAATTTTAGTGCTCCTAGTACAGGAGGGTTGTGAAATTGAGTATGAACAGCTGTCTCTTTTATTTTCCGTTCAGTGCAACAACGGGTTCCCTCTTAGGAAAAGAAGAATGATGATGATGATGCAAATTGACAGCACGCCACTGCTATGCAGTATTCGCTGACTCTCGTAGAGACTCAGAGCGAGGACGAATCAGAGGTGCAAGGAGGGGGTTTATGTACCAACGTATTTTAACAAAAAATCAGTTTCACACTCAACAACAAAATAAGACAAAGATTCCCCCGAATAGCCTTAACAGACTGTTGGGTCAAGTTCCGTTAGCGAGCAGCACCACGCCCTACCGCCTTTGTCTCCCCAGTGGCGATGTTTTACACACCACACCAATTACTTATTTGAGGCTGAGTCGACCTAGGGGAGGCCCAGGACCGGTTCAGATATTCGTCACCGGTAGTAGGCCGTGAGCGGGAATCGAACTCGCGTCGCCAGGTTCGTAGCGCAGCAGTGCGCTACCGCTCCCCACCCACCCCACTCGGCTACCTCCACACACACTCACACACCTAACCCACCTCTCAATTATGCATGGCTTGAAATGTCATAGCTGCCAGGGGCAAGGCATTGTTAATCGGCTTACAACCCCGTAGGGGTATTTAAGAATAGAAAAAAACACACACACTCGACAAAAATGTAATAATGAAACGGAGAGAAAACAATCCACAAGCAGATCGTTTCCCCAAAGCGAGCGGTAGAGAATGTTAAGATGTTCGTCTCAAATGCCGATCTCGTAACACTGTGCCCAGTGTCATCACGCGCACGACTCTCTGGAGCTTACGAGGTTAGGTGCAGAATCAACTCAAATCGCTGTTCGCTATGAACAAGGGTTGCTGCCCGAAACGTCGCCTATTATATCATATTTTTTTTAGCGGCCGCAGTGTTCAGTTTTCACAGTGCGGGGGGGATGAGCTCTTGAGCTCTGAGTTTCCTCCAATCAACGAATCAATTTGCGAGTCGCGTTGTTTTACATTCGGCCCATCGTCGTCACGTTGGAGTTTAACATCTACTGACAACTTTGGAAGCAAACGCCTTATATAGATTCACAATAAAGGTTTTTTTCTTGGGTTAGATCGCCAATTAGTAAGGTTTCTCACGTTTACAAAACGTGGCAATTAGTTACTATTTCAGCACATCGTTGTGTTGTAAAGTAAAGCCACAGCAATTACAATTTGATCATAAGAACTGTGACCGAATTTTCACAATAAACGATGTAAACAACATGTACTACCAAACTCTGCAGCCATACCAGCTCCCTCCGCAGCTCCCTCCGCAGGAATGTGTTTTCTGGAAAATTTGCTGGTTTATCCAGGATGTTTCTGTTGCGCGTCGTCGCTTTAAGATGTTCTCATATTTAGTTTGTACCTAATAAAATGAAACTTGAACTTGAAACTTGAAGTTGCCCGTCCAGCCACTAGAGGTCGCTATACACTCAACGATGTAAGATATACAGCGTCGCGAATAGAAATCGAGGCACCACATCGCGAAGATTTCTCTACGCTAATCGTCGGGCGAGGCGTTAAATCGCTATCTGCCTGTTAAGTAATTTCTCTTAAGGGGCCGTCCATAAATGACGTCACGCACCTAGGGGGGGGGGGGGTCAGACATTTGTGACGATGTGTGACGAGAGGGGGGGTGGGTTGAGAAACGTGACGTCACATCAAAATGCGCAACTTTAAATACATATAGACAACACGTTCTACTTAATTAAATACACTTTTAAATAAAATGTTTTCTCCTACAACATCAGAGTGCAGCGCCACATTAAATACGCACTACAATGACAATAGTTTAAAGCGATTTGAAGCATGTTTTATATTTGGGGGGGAGGGGGTAGAGCTTTGTGACGTCATATTTTTAGGGGGGTCTGACTTTTTATGACGCCATGTGACGAGGGGGGGGGGGTCAAAAATCGTCCAAAATCGCGTGACGTCATTTATGGACGGCCCCTAAAGGCAAAACAGAAAAACCTAATAAAGTATTCGGAATCGCTGGTGGGATGGAAATTTAACTATTTGAGTTATCTGTGCGAGTCTGTGGGTCTCTTGGTGAGTTTGCATGGACTTCTTTCGCACCGTACGTATCCAGGCGCGATAATTAATCGGATCTGTCGGTCTTTGTGTGAGTCTACGGCTTTCCGTGGGTCTATGTGAGTATTCAAGTTCAAGTTCATTTATTAGGTATAGCCCTGTGAGCCATTCGGCTCTTGAATCGGGTGCAACCGCAACAAACAAAAAACATCTTAAAGTGAATATGTGACTGAGTGCAAACAGAAAATCCAAGAAAAGACAGCAAAATATTGCAGAAAAAAACACCGTACACCAACGCTGTGTGCAAAAATCCCAGTGGGATGCAAGTCAAACACCAACAACCACAAGACAACTTAGATTAAGGCCATCAGTCTAACTCTGTACTACAACACAAACACGGCTAAACCAATACACTTTTCGAAATCACCAAAATAAAGCCATGAAAGCAATGAAAAAGCAATCATAGGAACTGTGACGGAATTTTCACAATAAATGGCATAAACAACATGTACTAGCAAAACCTTGCAGCCATAGCTGGCTGCATGAGCCACTCCACAACAACAGCTGGAGCATCAATAGGAGTATTATAATTTTTCAATGCACCTTTAAGATCAGCACACTAAATCAAAACACAGGTCACACACTTTGTAGCGATCATCCGGAGCGAAACATTTTATTTTAGGCCACTGAGTATGCGGGTCTCTATGAGGGTCTATGGGTTTCTGTGTGAGTCTATGGGTCTACGTGTTGAATTATTATCGAAGTGTACAATTTCATACGGACGCCAAGCAACTGCTTATCCTGTCTAGCAATTCAACATGTGCACACGATATCTGTTGTAACAATTTAAAAGGAACGCTTTCCATGCTTATCTTGTCTAACAGTTCAACAATGACCAACCCTTGCACGCTCATCCTATCTAGCAATTTAACACGGCCCCCTTGGCGGGCTTTCCGGCAACGTGATTAGTGACGTCACTACGCAACGCGTTGACGTCATCACGCAAGAACAACGCGGCGCTGTTGCCAAAGCGACCGTGACGTGGCGCCCTCCCATTGGCTTATTCCGCCGCAAACGCCTGAAGTTTGTAAAATGTTACGGCTTTTATTTGAAATAACGTTTCCTTAAGGCCAACGAAGGTAACGAACTACTTTAAACATTGTTAAACACGTGCAAGATCTTCAATACTCTGCGCTGTTAACCCTTTGGGGATGTATTACTTTCACGCTTGAAGCTTGCGCTATCTAGCGGGGACCCCTCAAGTTGCCTGGCCTTCCTGCCGGGTTTGGGTCTCCTTCCTCCGTATGAATTTTAGGCGACGGGAGGGTCCCGCCGTTCTGTCGATGTAAGGCCTCACTCATTCAATCGCTTATTTAAGTCTTAATTTTCCAATCTGCTGCTGTACCTTCAAAGTACAGATGCAAAATTGCAGTTGCATTTCAATGGAATGTTTCAAATGTAATCGCTTGCAGTTGCGAATGTGTTCAGCTGGAAATGTGTTGAGAAGGGGTGTGTTTTGGATGGACTTGTCACCTTCATGGGAATGTGGAATTTCCTTCAGTAGTCAAGGCGGTGAGCGCTGGCCTACGCTCTTTCGAGCAGGAATGAGATTATTTCCATGAGTCGTTACGATGTGCAACGAAATATCATTGTTCTCCTTTGCGAAAATGTCGTATTTTGCAAGTATTTGGTAACTTGAGGCACGGTTACGATTTCGGCTTAACTATTGAGGGCTGATCGAGATGAAATCGATCAAATCAAGACGCGCAAGAGGTCTGAGCGCTCTTTGAAAGCTACATTTAATTGAGAATGAAAAGCTACGTAGCAATGTGCTTGCAAAAGAAAGTTTTCAATCGGTGTGCGTTCGTGCTATTACTTTGGGAGCGGGACGTGTACACTGAAATACACGTCAAACAAAAGTTGTAAAGATAGCAAAGAAGCATGGATAGGTATGTTTGGCGATACCATTGATTTCAAGAAAAACGCATTAAGTCAGTGGGTGTCGGAAGGGCACATTGTTTAACTTCTTTCGCACCGTACGTAGCCAGCGGCGCTTATCGGAGGTGCAGTGGAAGGACAGAAAACAACACAAACAGCAACTTTCTTGAAATCAGTTTTCAATCACGAGAAGGATGATCGATGGACGAGACTGATTATTGACGGAAGCCAAAGGAGTGATCGTGCCCAAGAGGATGACCACCGCGAATAAGGAGCGGATAGATCGAATCGGCTCCCGTGGGCATCACATGTTTTTGTTTTTTGTTTGCTGCGGTTGCACCCGATTGAAGAGCCGAATGGCTCACAGGACTATACCTAATACTTGAACTTGAACAGAACCGTGGGGAGGCCTTCATCCAGCAGTGGATAGGTCATGAATGATGTTAGATTATCTTTAAATTAAATAAGTATTAGATAGACCCGTAGATTCATCACAACTGCCACAGACAATCTATAAAGACATGCAGTATAATACATGGGTTTTTTTTTGTTTAGATCGCGTAAATATGCTGATTGGCCGTGTCGGGTGGTGGAGGGTTACGACACATTTATAAATAACGCGATCTAACCCAAAAACGTTGATTATGAATATATACAGTAATGCGTCGTTAAACCCGTCACCACCCGACATCCAATTCGTAAGGTTTATAATGTAAACAGAACATGCCAATTCATTACTAGTGCAACACACTGGTATGTTGGAGAGCAAATACACAACGTTTACAATCTTACTAATTGGCTGTGTCGGGTGGTGGCGGGTTTAACGACACATATTTACTCGATCTAACCCAAAAGAACCTATATAATGAATGGTATTGGTGGCGAAAGCCAACTTGTTAAACAATACTTTACATTCGCCAGGTGAGGGCCCAGTGAAACTATTTTTCAAAAGGAGACCTGGATCATGCATTGTCTAATGGGAAGATCGACAACAAGCCAGAGTGGAGCTTTAATCGTTTGGTCCAACCAAGGCTGTAAATTAGTAACGGCCGATAAACGCCACTCCACGATCATTCCACCAGGAAATCTCTAACTTGGTCCTTTTTTAAATCCTTTATATTAAGTTCGCTTGCTTGCTTGCATGCTTGCGTGCTTGCTTGCTTGCTTACGACTGTGCAAATCTTTCGGTCGTTTTTTAACACACTTTCCGTGATCCAATCGAGCAGACATTTTCCACACAGACTCGTTGTGCGTGACAATTTTCGTGAATTTTTTTTTTCAAAATTTTACACTGTTTAGGGGAAATTTTTAAAATATTTAATTACCAATTGCTTAATGCTGGCAGACAATCATCTGACCCATAGGTGGCAGCCATCACAAGCCAGAGGACGAGAGGACTCTAGCCGCCACGCATATAAAGGATTTAGAGTGAAAAACTTTGTTTTTACGGGTTAATTTTTTTACTGCTGTGGAATGCACAGTTACATTTGGTTTCCATCGAAACACTCAGAATTGGAATTGGCCGAACATCCCAATGTAGAACCCTCCTGAAAATATGTTGGTGTTTCAGCGAGGAGTTCTTGGATTAAGGGCATCGTTATTTATTTAAATCGCATGAATAATGAACACCATTTATAATGCGTGCATATTTCGCAAATTGGGCGCGGTGTTCAATCCAGAACTCGGCAGGCACAGAGCCAGAGCTCCCAAGTCCCTCGTAAGCCGGCCTGAATAGTTGAGAGGCTGGACAGGTGAGCGTTAAATGTGTTTTAAAGAAACTTCCTTTTATTGTGTACAATGATTTTTTTTTTCCTCTGAAGGTGGAGATAGGACGTGAATGAAAACAATGAATTGTGCCTTATTGAATCTAGATTTGAAGTTTTTGTGACTGCAGGGATCCATACTCTTTGGTTCTTTCGGTAAAGTCACGTAGGTATAAAATAAAATGTGATTTATTTTATTTTATACCTACGTGACTTTGCCGAAAGAACCAAAGAATATGTGCCTTATTGCTCACGCGAATGTGAAACTGTGACCTTGAACACCACCACTGTTTCCTTTCCCACAATCACCACTATCTCCCTGCTGTAGGTCAAGTGTAGCCTTGTTTCTTGGGCTCCCTGGACAAGACAAGGCCAAGCAATAATTTTTAATTGAAAAGTGAGAAGTCTTGGCTGATTCACCGGGCCTACTGTCTGTGCCCAATCGAGACTGTCCGGGCCGCACCGGCGACGCAGCCGCAATTACAACAACAACACCATCACCATTGCTGGCTTGACCCTGACAACTCAACCATGCAGCCGGTGCTCAAGATGAAGGTGAACGAGCTGTTCGCCCGCTGGTTGAGCAGCGATGATGTTCGGCGGTCCCTGAAGGAGCTTCTTCATCAAATTCAAAACTCTGACGATGACGCGACGGGAGGGGAGGAGGGCTCTCCGGACTTTGACGGCAACATGGAGGATGATGCTGCCATGCTGAGTGCAAACGGGAGCTCGTCGGATTTCGGCCGAACGTCGCTGACATCTTCGCCCAGGTACCGCTGCTGCCGACGCTGAAATGGATGGGTGGCTGAAGAGACGGGTGCTGTTTCTGAGCGCTAAGCGGGCACCGCTGAGATCCTGGATTTGAATCTGGGTTTTGGCAGCCAGTGATTAAATCGAGTTCCCAAGTGTTGGCAGTTGATGGCAGGATTGCGTGACACTGGTCCTTGAAGGCCACAATCCAGCATAATTTATAGATTACACCGAGTTCATACATCAAAACAGTCAACAAAAAAGTCCTCTTTTAGCACTGATTAAGTGTTTGAAAGCTCAGTTGGATTGAAAATCAAAAGAAACTGCAATCCTTGAGGAACGGACTTATGCACCCTGGCTAAGTTTTCAGCCTGGTCACCAATAACTACATAAAAAAAAATCATGAAATTTGGTTTAAAGCTTTATTGGATTATTCCATCTCTGAAAATTTAAAATGTTGGTTTATTGCCAACCATCAGTGGGGGGGGGTATGTTATGACTTATGCTTGCTGCCTTGCGTGGCTTAAGAAGCAAAATGAGCTGACTGAGGCGAACTTGCTCCTCACCAAGAACGTAATGAGTGAAGAGTTTTCCGATTTTATATCAATTGTTATTTTGCCATGCTTGCCATATTTAAATCCAGCAAACGCATTAAAATGTATTAATTCTAGATGTTAAGCTTTCGTGACTGCAAGGATTAATATTCTTAGGTTTTGTTGGTAAAGTCACGTAGGTAAAAAATTAAAGTTAATAAAAGTTAAATAAAAATAAAAGTTCTATTTTTATTTTACTTTTATAAATTTAAATTTCTTACCTACGTGACTTTACCGAAAAAACCTAAGAATATGCATTAAAATGTGTTCACAAGACAATGTATAAATCATGAAAGCAGGAAAAGTGGCAAAGCTGAATGACATTCTGTAGCTTATGATCCAAGATTTGAAGAATTTGAAAAATCTCTCGCGAATTACTTTATTTGGAAAGACGGCAATCGTTGCCCCCTACTCCAAAAACGTACCGGGAACCTGGGTAAACAAGTGGCATTATTGATCTCTGATGTGTTTTCAGGTTGTACCAACAATTTGCGACGTGTGCCTGGAGATTCTTCCATTCCTGCGAGCGTACTTAGCGTGGCCAAGACGCTTGCAGTGACGCATCAGTATCGTTTGCGGTCCGTTTGGAAGTGGGAGGCTTCTGCCTCGTGTGGCTGTGGACCGTGCAAAGTGAAGTTGTTGGCCAGATGTGGCCCGTCCGTGTTCTATGCGGTTGCGGACGATGCTTCTCGCCAGTTTGACGGCGGCGTTGTTGCTGCTCTTGCAGATCTCCAAAGCAGCCTGCTCACTCCATGCTGGGCTCTGGTGCCCCCTTAAGCCCACGCAGCCCCCACATGCTCTCGGGATCGCACAGGACCCCGCGACGACTGCTGGGAAGCAGGCAGGCAAGGCCACAATCTGCGTGGACTCCTCTGTCTTTGCGTCCGTCTTTAACCATTCTTTGCAATATAATTACACATGATAAACCACTTTGTTGAGCTATCATTTGTGGCCAGGTCGCTTCTGAAAAATAAGCTGTTAACTCAGTGGGTTTTACCTGGTAACATAAAAAATTTAGTTTTATTTGTGTATTTTTTAAAGTGCTTTCCTTTCCTGTACTTTACACGCCCATTTTGTTCTTTGTTTTGTTGTAATGTTCTGACCGACCCTACTGGAAATCTGTGAAAAAAGGCTTTATAGCTCATCGGATTACTCCAGTATAAATAAATATTCTGATTTTGGCTCAGTTGTAGAGTGAGCAGCCCCCAACTGGAAGGTTGCAAGTTACAGATCGTGGTTGACGGTTGCCACAAAACATCCCTCTGGGGATGATAAAAATGAGTATCACCTTGTGGGGAGGTCAACAGCCAGAACACACAAGCACTAAGACATCATAACATGAATCGTAGAACACGAAGGAAAGAAGTACCTTCACAACCAGTATATTTAAGAATTGTGGCTCGCTGTGAGTTGCCTACGTCACAACGGACCGTGGTTAAGAGTCCGTTAATGTCAAAGGCTCTAACAACCTAACTCCAGAAATGTATCGAAAATGGTAAAGTGTAACGGGAGAAATTTCCTAACAATACTTTTATTAAATTATCAAGATATATATTTTTTATCCACAATATATGCATTTAAATGCGTGTGTACATCCGTGTTTAACACTTTCTCTATATATTGTATGTAATAGGTTGATGCCACCCCTTCTGCCACTAGAGGCACTATCATAAAAAAATATATTCGTGACCCTGAATCGTGACAATCCGTGGAATCGTTTATTTATTTTATATTTCACAAAATCCAACGCCCACGTGCGCACTGGCACGCACTCGCACAACACGCACACAAAACGAAAAGTGAAAAAGAATTACATGGGGCATTTACCTTTAATCCCCACATTCCTCCGTTCACCTCCAACCACATTAACAGCTTACGTGACAAATGGCAAAGTGATCGTTGTAATGAATAGCGAGCCCGCTGCTGTGGCTTGTTTGAGATGTTCACTCCCTGCTGCTTTGTATTACCGTTTGTTGCCTTACTGCCGCTCCTTTTTTGTATGCATTTATTTATTTTCATCTCGCAATCTTTATTTCGAATTGTACGATTGGCATACTGTCATGCGACGGTGATGTGCGCCCGTGTCTAACATTTACAGCGACCTGCACGACAGTCGGCCTTGTGTCCGAGAAGGACGTATTTTTCAACTCGTGTTGCGTTATTGATTTTGGTGTTGTGACGTGAAGACATTTTTAATCCGAACCGTCACAGCAGCAATGCGTGCGCCGCTTTTTGGTCGGAAAAGATCACATCGCAAGAATTGTTTCGATTCAACGATGAGTTCGGTGAATCACTTTCAATTCTGTGTCGTTCACAAAACAACATGAACATATTTTCCTTCATCCATGTATTTTTTTAAGTTCTGCATCGGCACACTTGGGTAATGCATTTGAATCCACGCTAGGTGGTGCATCTTCCTCTGCGCCCTGCAGAGATTGTTCATCACATATTAGTTCAACTGAAATTGCTAAAATAGGCCACACATAGTGACAAGTCAAATTGAACGTGATAAAGTTTTTGTTGCTGCATCATTGGTGACCAGACAAGAACGATTGTAGAACGCGATACACACAACACACAAAAGCACGCTTCATCTAAACATGGAGGGGGGCATGATCACTCATACCACAACCTATGTGTAAAACTCCATGCGTAGGATGACATGCAAAAGGAAAAACACAATAACAAGGTGTGGTTGGCATAAACTGCATTGTTCTTAATATGCTCTGTATCTTGAATGTAAGTCTCTCCCAAGCCAGGTGTGAGGGGATAAGATGAAAGCTTTGTTAAATAGGGGGCACAGACTCCTACAACTTCTCCCGCAATAGAATCTCCACTCGACTGCATTAGCTCGCTACACTTAAGAGTCCGACTGCATCGGGATGCCCACTTGGTTCAGAGGTCAGCGCACTGAGCTGGTACTGCTGGTATCTTGGGTTGAAAATCCTGGCAGCCACCTATAATTAAACTGCGTTCTCAAGTGTTGTTATTTCGTGCTCTCAGCCTGGTCACCAATGACATAACAAAAATATTTAGTGTGTGTACTTCAGTTGGCTAAATTCGAGCTCTAAGGGTTAAAACATTTGTTTGTCTATCATGCAAGGAACATTGTTCTCTCCGTGGAAGGGCGGATGGGAAAATGCTTCCCTATAGAGTGGAAGAGATCCCCACAGTCAAGTCTGTGGCTACCCGGCACCTCCGATTTGGCATGGTTGGCTACGTATGGTGCAAAAGAAGTTAAACATATATGCATACATGTTTACGTATAACACATTGAGGTGCACTTTTTTGCTAGAGTTCAGTATGTTTAATCTTGATTTGAAGCTTTCGTGACTGCAGGAATCCATACTCTTTGGTTCTTTCGGTAAAGTCACGTAGGTATAAAATAAAATAAATCACGACGTTTCGATCGCCCTCAGGCGGAAAAAATATAATCCAGTTTCATTGCTGGATTATATTTTTCCCACTTGAGGACGACCGCTTGTGTTGCGATCGAAACGTCGTGATTTATTTTATTTCAGCATGTATACTTCATATAATGACATAACGTCGAATGGCACAATCGGGATACAACTGGGGAACACATTTATACATACACTACATA
The DNA here is from genome assembly GCF_965212315.1 of Lampetra planeri. Lineage (NCBI taxonomy): Eukaryota > Metazoa > Chordata > Hyperoartia > Petromyzontiformes > Petromyzontidae > Lampetra > Lampetra planeri. Next base: position 2,850,474 of record NC_136149.1, on the reverse strand, counting down.
TTTTTGTAAGTCTCTGGCTTAATTGTGGTAACCTGAAACCACGATTAAAATCCCAACACCACAGCGGTAACTGACTCGCACAGCCATTATTGACCACGATGCATCACTCCGTCCACTCCTCTGTTGGTACCAAATACGGACTGGAAGTCGTGGCGCGCGAGCGGAGAGCCACGTCGAGGCTCGCTGGAAGCCACGCAGGTATGCGGCACGCGCTCCGTCTTGCCCGCTCCGCCGGGACGGGGGAGCTTAGGCGCGTGCCTTTGGCTGTCTCACCTGCGCCTTCACAAAACACACCGCGAGACAGTAACGTATGAATAACAGCGGCGAGGCTGGCCGCGTGGGGCTGCGGTGAGGGGCACTAAACTCACATTCGGAAGCTGTTATGCGAGTTCAAGTCTCGGTCGGGTATGTCGAGTCGGATGGAGTCGACACCTGACCGTCATCCCTCTAGACGGATCCTAATAAGAACATTTACGAGTGGACTGCTTAGTGGGAAGTCGGCAGTGGTTGTCCTATGCTGAGATCGGCCCTCACGATGGAATTTCCACCACTCCTTGAGGGTCCGCCAGTAGAGACGAGCGGTGGCGCGTTCCTCGTTTGAGCAGGGGAGATACTTTGATTCGTGAAAAGGTGAACGTCGGGGACTCGACAGAGTTCAATTCATATCTGTTATACATCATCAGCAACAGCAGTTGCTTTCAACAAATGACAGGCTGATCCTGGGTTCACTTGGCCTTACAGAGTGTTACGTAATTAGTATTTTGTTTAGGGTTACGGTTGGTGATAAAATGAATACCAGTGTCAGGATTAGGGTTAAGTCTAGTGTTACTGCTGGGGTTAGTGTTAATGACAGTGCTATAGTCAGGGAGACACTTTCGTGTCAAGGCCAGGGGTAGGGATTAGGAGTCAGGATTAGAGTTCAGAATAAGCGTCAGTGTCACGCTTTTTATACTCACTTGACAATGGTATGTCCCAGCAGCTACTCAGTTCACTTTCCTGCCAGTTAAATAAAACAACCGTGCTGGTGGTGCCGCTTGCTCCTATTTTATTTCTCCACCTTTTAATGAAAGGGTTAAGGTAGTGGGGCTGGTCTCGTCTCCATGTGTTGGGGTTGCCTTTGTAGTTTCCAGAAGAAGGCAAACAGGTCTGACTAGCCGCGCTGGGTCATGTCGGCTGTATTTTTTTTCCCCCCAGAAGGAGCCTCACACATTTCCAAGTGTACGTGAAGTTGACTACGTCTGGCCCACAGAACCTGGCATTTGTCACTCTAACACACTTACCATTGGGAACGTGGAATTTCCACCAATCGCTCAGTGCCACCAATTGCGGTGAGCAACCAGTCATTGCTCGATTGACCAACGAGAGGCACCTTGACTTTTAACATGTGACAAAGTCCTTACGACAATTGATTAAAAACAATTGGCAAGCCTCTTTGTACGGCAAGTGTATATATATCCAAACAGATTTCCCCGTTATTAGCGAGCAAATTAAGGCCAGCATAGCACACAAGGGGGTGGTGTGACCAGGAGCACGATGCAGCCAGCTTTGTCTCTCCATTGATGATGTTTACACACCGCACCAGGTACTCAATTAAGCATTCAGTCGACCTAGCAGAGGCCGGGCAAATACCCGCAACTGATGTTAGTCGTGGCTGGGATTCGAACTTAGTTCACTGGGTTTGTAGTGCAGTGTGCCAACCTACACGCCACCCTTATATAACAACAACTGTAATTTGCCAATAAGTGGTGGTGGCATGGCCAGGGTAATTGTTGTGAGGCTATTTTCACACAAGGCAACTTGACGTGTCAAAGGCTTGTGGGCAGGAGGTCGAGGGACAGGCCCAGGTACTATGGGTTGGCTGACTGAGATGACTGACAGATGTATCGCATGCACTCTCCACTGTGCCAGCTGTATCTGCGGTGCTGCAGTGGAGAGATATTTGGAGTTTGCATGTTCTCTCTCTCTCTCTCTTCTTGTGGTCGTGTGGATATGTCTCCAGGTCCTCCGATTTTCCCACTCACATTTTTAGTGTATTCGACTGCTATAAATGTCCACGTGATTGGCCACTTCGTTGAGCTATCATTTGTGGTGTATATCTGGTAAAATAAACTAAATATAGTTTTAATAGTTTAGTTTCATCCTGGCATGCACCACACCTGCTGGTTCAGAGGAACACATTGCAATATCGGGGAGAAACTGGCAGCAGAGCGTGGCGTCGCGTGCTAACCAGCGTGTCACCTCGGCACGTTGAGGTGAGAAGGTGACGTGACCCCCATCCCCACCCACCCGCCCGCACTTGTCCCCGCCCCTCTCGGCACCTCGTCTCTGCCTTTCCCACCAAAGGTCATCGGAGAGAAAGTCTAGAAATAATAGCTGTGGCTCGTGGCTGTGTGAAGTTTCAGGGTGCGGTGTGTTGCGTGCGTGCGTGCATGCTGGTGGGGAGCGGTAGGGTTGAACTTCTTTCGCACCGTACGCAGCCAACCGTGTTAAACCGAGGTGTGGGGAAGGACAACAAACTAAACACAAAAAGCAGTTCTAAAGAAATGTATTTTCAATTTAGATTTGAAAAGGCATAGCTCCAATGGGTCCCAGACGGCCGCAGAAGAGCGTCTGAAAGCACACAATGCGGTAACCGTCTTTGTTCTATGGCTATCCAAAAGCTGCTGCTGTGAGGATGGCCGAAGTTCGCGTGTTTGTTTATGCTCCTTGACGAGATTAGCAAGGTATTGTGGTTCATATGTGGCAAGCACTTTATAGTGAGTGCGACCTTCTAACATATTCGGTCGGTAACTAGAAGCCAATGCAGCTTGGCGAGCACTGGACGGACATGGTCCGATCTTGCAGTACCTGTCACGACACGTGCCAGACAATTTTGTACACGCTGCAGCTTGCTAATATTATTTGCCAGACGTAGCGGTTAGCGCGCTGCGCTACGAACCCGGCTGCCCGAGTTCGATTCCCGTTCACGGCCAACACCAGTGGCGATTATCTGAAGCGGTCCTGGACCTCCCCTAGGTGGACTTTGCCTCAAATGAATACCTGGTGCAGTGTGTCACTGGGGAGATAAAGGCGGCCGGGCGTGGTGCTGGCCACGCACCCCCTCGTGTGCCGTGCCGGCCTTCATAGGTGTTTGTTAACAGCACTTGCTCCAAAAGCCTATACAGGCTATATGGGGGATTTTTTTCCTTGAATTATACTTACAAAAAGACAAGCTTTAATTTGTATTATACTTGTTATAGGTATCATCGCATTGTGTTAATATGCCAGTCCTCTCAGTGAAATTTCTGGGCATGGTAATTGGTATCTGAAACTCACCTGAGCATTGCCAGGTCAGCTCGGCCTAAAATGAGTAGCACCTGTTGTGATGGTGGTCGCCGTCGTCATTAGCACAGGTAAGACAATGATGGGCAGGTGTGTGTCTTTGTGGAGCTTGAATTACTGGCCTTCATAGGTGCTTGCAGACAGCAGTTGCCACAAAAGTCTGTTGAGGCTATATGGTGGATCTTTGCCTTTGTGCTACTTGGATTAACGCTTCTAACAATGAGCAGAACGTTGGATAAGTCTCAGAGCTAACACAGTGAGAAGTATTGGTGGTGCATCTGCCATGATAACCCATAATAACCCATAATAATTCGAATTTATCTCATGTCTGCTCCAGGACCTCCTGTTCAGTGCCCCTTTGCTGCTTGACTTGACCTCAAAGTGAACCCAGCCGATTCTTTGGGTCTTTCGGTAAAGTCACGTAGATAGAAAAAACATTCTAACAATAAAGTAATAAAAATAAAAATGAATGAAAATAAAGTGACCCATATGAATATGAATTCCCATGGTCACGAAAGCTTTATGTCAAGATTGAACCTAGCCTGGCACAAATGGCGTGTTGAAGTCATTGCCACTTGGTGGCGAACGTCAGTGATTGTGCAGTGCCATGACAGTTCTCTCGTTTCTCGTCGACCCAAGTGCCGCGTTGGCGAGATGTTAACTCCCTTGTCTGGTATGCAGGAGGTCGTGGGTTCAACCCAGACCCTGACACCTGCTGTGTATTTGGAATTTGCATGTCTTTCTTTCTCCGTGGTCGTGTGGATTTCTATACGGGTCATCTGGTTTTCCCCTCCACGTTTATAATCACCATCCGTTTAGAGTATTATTTGGGTGCTATAAATGTCCACATGATAAGCCACTTCGTTGAGATATCATTTGTAGCCAGGTCGCTTCTGAAAAAAAGCTGTATAGCTCTGTGGGCCTTAGCTGGTAAAATAAAAAATAGTTTAAGGTTCTTTTTAAAATATTTTTTTCTATGGTGCTACAACTGCGGCGGCACGCGATACCCGGAGCGGGCCGGGTGGCCTCACAAGTGAACCTAGCCTGGCACGGGCATAGTTCGGACGGCGAGCGGCAGCTGTCGCCTCCGGGTGGTGGTGGGATGGGAGGGGGTTTGCCTGTGGACGCTCGGAGGAAGGGTGGGGAGGTGTGCGTGGGTGGGCAGCGAGGGCGATCGCGGAGGGAGAGAGTTGGAGAGAGGTGGGACGTTTCACCATCGCCCACTGTGACAACGACAGCCGGGCTCGGCGCTGGGACTTCACACCGCCTCGTTCGGTTGGCGGTGTTAAGAGTGAGCGACGGCCACGTGTGCGCCCCGGTCCTTTTTGCAGTCTTTGCTAAAAACGAAAAAAAAAATCAAAAACAATTAAATTACATAGCAACGTCTCGGTAATTGTATAAGTCTCCAGCATGCCTTGCACGCACTGCGGTGGGCTGGTTGAGGACAAGAGGTTGGTTTAACTTTCATGTTTTTTCCCCGTTTTTTTGTGTAAGCGATACACGTGCTGTGTTGTAACTGCTGTTATGTTGGGCATGTTATGAATGAACGTTTGAAATGACCGTACTTTTGTTGTGTTTTCATCATCGCTGGTTGAGTGTACTTGGTTCTTTAAATGTTTGACCTTTGTTGCTCTCTGACCTTTTGTTTTCAAAAATGGACCCCATGCTTTTTGGTTGGCTGTTGTAAATCGTCAAATACAGATATCGTCGTCTTCATTACGTTCATCATCATTGTCATGATCTTCATGTTATTGCAGTGACACAATAATAATTGTAACGAAATAAATAACATCATCATAGGAGTGACAATTATCGTCATTATCATGATAGGACTGTGTCATTATCATCACGCTAGGGGGTGGCATAATCATCATTAGTCCAGCGCCACCAATTTGGCGATTGTGGAAATCAATTGTATTCATACTCTTAGGTTCTTTCGGTAAAGTCACGTAAGTAAAAAAAATAATAAATGAAAATAACTAAATAAAATCACGACGTTTCGAAAGCAACACAAGCCTCCGTCATCAGGTGTAACTGCTCCAGTAAAATTACTGTAGCGTGTGAAGAAAGCTATTCAATACACGTGTTTTTATATATAGGGTGCTGGGCAGGGAGGAGCCAATGAGTGGGTGTGGAGAGATAACCATCTCGGTGCTTGTACATTGCAAGTACGGTGCTTGTACACTGCATGTACGGTGCACCGTACCGAAAGAACCTAAGAGTTATGAATCCTTGCAGTCACGAAAGCTTCAAATCTAGAATTGGATTCATTTCAATCAGTCGCCAAATTTAGCACGGTTGGCTACGTACGGTGCGAAACAAGTTCAACATACTTACATCAGCTGTGTGACTGAACTATAAATCATAGATGAGTACCAAGTCTAGTTTTTGAGTGCAAATGAAATGGAAAATGTTGACTTGTTCGTCAAAAGGCTGATTATCATTCGAGTAAAAATCATGTTTACTTTCTATTTGACTTTTTTTTATTTCACCACAGTGACTAGGTACATTTATAGCATCTTGGTTTTATCGAAGGAAAGTTTAGTGGAGTGATGACTCACGGCCAATGTGGTCGGTCCGACTGAGATGTTTTGGCCGGTCACTTGGGAATGTTACTGTCAGTGCCGGTGTTGAATTAATGAATTCATTCTTCCGTTGTGTTATACGGTAATCTTCGCGTCATGCGTGCGGGCAAGGGCTGCATTTTTAGAGGATGACGATCGTATTCATTTCACGGTGCGATCAACAAAGAAAGTGAGACGGCAAGAAACAATGAACCTGCAAAACGACACACACGGTACACCCAGATCCCTGCACCTTTGAAATGTGGACCATAGCACTTGACAGGAGGTGGCAAGGTGTTAGGGTTCACTGCTTGTGGAATCCCACCTGGCAAGGAATCTGAGATGAATATCGGGGAGATAATGTAGAAAAAAAGAGCACATAGACAAGATGCATGCTCGGAATTTCACTTAAGGGACAGACAGAGCAACACACGCGTCGAAGAATTAACACATATCGGAGATGCCGCAATGACTGTGAACGAAAGGTAAATTGGCTTGAGCAGGAAATATTGTGGCTGGAAGAGACAAGAATAGCTGAAGGAAGGGACTGAGAAATAGAATGGCAGCCAGGGGATAGAATATGCCCTAGAGGACGCCAACCACGGAGACGGAGCGATGAGGTCAACTCGCGTGCAGGAGGTGGTGGGGGCATTGTTGCATTTTGATAAAGTGAAGGATTTAACACTTAGTAGGCTTTCGCGACCAATATTATCCATAATAGAGGTTTTTGGGTTGGGTCGTGTGAATATGAATGTGTCGTTAAACCAGCCACCACCCGACACAGCCAATTAGTAAGGTTTGTCTCCTAAACAAAACAAGCCAATTTGTTACTAGTACAGCACACCGGTGTGTTGGAAAGTAACCAAAAAGAATCTGGCTGTTGCCTGATGATGCTAGTTGTAATTACTGGCGATACTTTGTACTTGAATTGTAAATGTTGTGGATTTACTCTCCAACATACCGGTGTGCTGTACTAGTAATGAATTGACACGTTTTTTTTACGTTACTAATTGGCTGTGTCGGGTGGTGGCGGGTTTAACGACACATTTATATTTGCGCTATTCTAACCCAAAAAAAGGCCTCTATTATGGGAAGCGAGGGATGTTGATGAATTGAGGGAGAGGCCTTCATCCACCAGCGGCTGTCCAGCTGATGACCGATGACGACGTTGGGAGATTGAGAGAGTAAAGTGCAGGCAGTTGCGACGCTGCTGGGCAAGAGATTAACAACGGCAGGGAGCGACGGGGTGTGACTTCAAAGGAGGACGGCGATTCAAAAGCAGATGGGGAAGTTTCGCGATTTCGCACGTGCATTTCGGACACCTTCGAACACGCGAGCCGTCGTTAGTTTAGTCGCATGGTGGCTCTTTACTTGGACGTCGAGCAGTTAGTATTGAAACTCAGGTGGGAATAATTTGTCCATCTTTGTGGATCGAGGAGAAAATTGCTCGTAAAATTTACCACGGTGTCGAACGCACTGGGACTTCCTCGGACGTTCTGACTTTTTTTTATCCACGCTCCCATGGCGATGATGCACTCAGTTTCTGGTAGGTGTGTCAAACCACTGACTCCTGTAAATAATCTATACTTTTTCAAAAAAATAATATTATTCACCTTCAAAATGACACCACGTGTAATGAGGATAATTCATTACTCCTGGAACTGCTCAGACACGGACCCAGGCTTTGGTTCCTGGCCTGCTCAACACGAGGTTTTTTTAACCTACGTAACTTTACCGAAAAAATCCAAAGAGTATGGATCCTTGCAGTCACGAAAACTTCAAATCTAGAACGAGGTTGAAGATCTGCCATGAGAATAAAAAAGTTTTCGAGTCACCTTTTGGGAATGCCGCTGACATGCTTGGGTGATATATGCATGGCACTGCGACTTTGTCACACATTCTCGCTCAATGAGAGTATTTCATTTGTGGTACGTGGGACGTGCATTCCAGTGACATAATCGCAGTTGTAACTTCAGTAAAGTCTCTTGTTCGTACGTTGAGCTGCTTGAGCCAGTTAATTACGTCAGGGGAAGTGGAGTGGCTTTAACGCTGTTATGTCTCCTTCGTATTCTCTTGCGTGACATAACCAGTGTTGCAGATCTTCAGGGTTCTTTCGGTAAAGTCACGTAGAAGGGAAATAATAAAATAATAATAAAAAACATAATACAATAATTCTCACGACGTTTCGGCCACAACGCAAGCAGCCGTCCTCAGGTGAAGAACAGGTCAGACGCTGTCTTCCCGACAGACCTGTTCTTCACCCGAGGACGGCTGCTTGCGTTGTGGCCGAAACGTCGTGAGAATTATTTTATTATGTTTTATTTGTATTATTTCATTATTTCCCTTCTACGTGACTTTTCCCGAAAGAACCAAGAAGATGAATCCCTGCAGTCACGAAAGCTTTAAATCGAAATTTAGAGTTGCAGAGTTGTAGATGAAATTAAAAGTATTTTTTATTTCTTTTATTTAATCGTTATCATGAACTAAACTTTTTAAAACTCACGTTGGTCAGCCCGGGAAATACGGTACACTCGGCCAAATTACGAATCGACAAGGTTTATTAAGCTGTTGTATTCTTTTTATTTTGCATCTCCCCTTAAAGGGAAACTCTGCAAGCCCCATACCCCTCAGTGAGACCGGTAAGGAGCTGTCGTGTTACATAATGGTATACTGTACAGCGTGTCCCCTGACCTGTTTAGGGAGTTCTAGTTTAGGGAGTCTACGGGGAACGCCGACCCTACATTAAGCGCTGCCCGAAATAAAAAAACAAAAAAAATAAAAATATTATCGTCTCGTATAGTATTTGTGATTGCTCTGGTGACTCACGTAGACGTCCCGTGTAGCGTTTGCATGGCGTTGTGGAGTTAACTTGCAGTGTGGATAGGCAGCAGCTCATCCGTTTTCTGAACAAAGTTGTGGTAAACATTTTTCACCATCTATTTTCGCCATTGCCGGGGGGGGTGGGGGGCCCTGTGTGAATACTGTACCGTGAAGGATACGCGGAAGGAGACCCGTGCTTTGCGTGTGATTTTCACGTGGAAATTAACCGAACATCCAATTGGCAGTCACTTTGCTGGGTGAAAGCCCCCACCGACCGTGTCAGTTGTAAGGGTTTGTTAGACCATACTTCACGACGCTGTTGACTGGGTTAGTGAAGGGGGGCGGTGAATGGGGGGGGGGGCACTTAGGACCGGCTTGGTTATCACTGGGTTGGTAATTATCACTCGCTACTGATGTCAGCTGTAGTTGGGAATTGATTATAGCGCGGTGCATGAGGCATGTAATAGGTGTGGAACAATGCATCAATTTGTTGATTGGACATCGATTCTAAAGCTCACAGCACATGCATCTAATCTCGTGTGTGTGTAAGAAATTATGTTTTTTTTGAATTCGTGAATGCATTTGAATGAGTCGTACCACCTCAGCAGCCTCTAGGAGCACGACCACTGACTGCCGTGTAAAAAAATAGCAATCGGTTATCGAATGCAAAGCGTAACCCTGCATCACAACGATTCTGAATTGTTGCCAATTTCGGGACACACTGACCCGCTCATTATTTGTTTTACATCTCGTGTTTGAATTGTTTTTATTCCAGAAAAAAATTACTAAATCTTGCACAGCACTGTAATAATTAAATACGAATAGAGCAGTGGAAATGCGTGGGTAGGTGATGGTGTGCGTGAATGGGACCAGTATTGCTGTATTTAATTAAATGTAGGGTAGCGAATGATACAGTTCCCCAAAGCCACGCTCACCCAAGGTCACATTCACCTGAACTGTTTAGTATTTCAGAGTTGTTTTTACAGTTGAGGTATGTATGTAGCGTGTGTGCATGTGTGGAGTGGTAGGGGAGCACTGGTATATTGTTAATGCACTTTGCTACAAACCCGGCGAACAGAGTTCCATTCCGGCTGATGATCAACACCAGTGAAGAATATCTGAACCGGTCTCCCGTAGGTAGACTGAGCCTTAAATGAGTACCTGGTGCGATGTGTAAATATCACCACTGGGGAGACAAAGGTGGCTGGGGCGTTGTTCTGGCCACCCACCCCCTCGTGTGCTGTCCCATTTAGTGGATAATCGCAGAAATTTAGTGAAACTCCCTTCCCGTGCCTGTCAAGGAAGTGCCATACCCTGGCTCGCCAGGAGAAGACGGTACAGCAAGTGGGCTAATCTCCATCTGTTTGCAACTGGACGAGGAATGATGCCCAATAATAATTTGTAACCGCGCGTTGCGGACCCAGTGCTGACGCATGGATACTAAGATTTCCAGGCCGCAATTGGTAAATTGGTATGCAAATAATAAACCTTGTACACATGGTTGGAAAGTCCGCGGTTGGTGGAGGATTTCTGTATTATAATTTTATGGTGGGTGTGCAGTGTTTGTTGGCAGCATATGTACTGCATCTATGCCTTGTGTGTTTGTAATTTTGTGTATTGCTCAACGTAATAACCGTTCATGAAGTGCCAATGATGAAACCAACTCTGTGCACCAGTCACGTAATATCACAGTTCATTTAAACCATACCGAGTCTCACTGTAAGATAGGGGAATATCACAAACGCTTCAATACAATTTCAGATGCTGTCTACTCGACAGACCTGTTCTTCACCTGAGGACGGCTGCTTGCGTTGTGGCCGAAACGTCGTGAGAATTATTTTATTATGTTTTATTTTTATTATTTTATTATTTCCATTCTACGTGACTTTACCGAAAGAACCAAGAAGATGAATTCTAGGGACATTGGGTCAACGGGCATCTTGAGCACCGACTAACAAGCGTAGAGGTGGCGTCCACCTTCATTGGCCACTCTGAGCTAGTGGAGGAAATTCCACCTTCTGTGACACGGCTCAGTATCTATAGGACAACTAGAAAAAAAGTAGTCCCCATTTTATCGACATTGGAAGGATGATGTGCTGAATTTGATCCGCTGTCAGGATTTGAATCCATCACCCTGACTACAGCTGATTATTATACTACTTGAAAGCGAAGGTCAACAGGTCATCACAATCAAGACTGTTGGTGCCACTGCACCTCGCCATCACTCCCTTCCTTCTGCCAGATCTTGCAGCTGTTGTTGTCAATACCCAGACCTCTAAGGCTCGCTCTTTAATTGTCCCACCATCTGGCTTTAGGCCTTTTGAGTGACTGGGATACTTGTACATTCTAATGATGTTCTCGAAGGCCTAGAGAGCAAAACATTGGAATAAATATTGTCGAGTTGATGCCTATAACTGTGAAAAAATTTGAACGTACATCCTTGTTTTAGTGTCTGCAAAATCTTATGAAACGAGAGTAAACTTTTAGGTGTAAACTTTCAGTCTATGGAAGTTGGTATCTGGATGTTTTTAAGGATCCTGACTTCAAAGGTAGCTCTCGATTTGCTTCGACAACTCAATATTTATTTTGCTTGTGCTTTAAGTCAGTGACACAAAGCCTGATCGACGACAGGCGAAGGCCAACATCAGTTATACCCAGCACCAGAGGTGTGGACTCGAGTCATGCGACTTGGACTCGAGTCAGACTCGAGTCATGATTTTGATGACTTCAGACTCGACTTGGACTTGCCTCATCTTTGTATCGACTTGACTCGGGACTCGAGAGCAAAGACTTGAGACTTACTTGTGACTTGCACAACAATGACTTTGTCCCACCTCAGAGGTGTGGACTCGAGTCATGCGACTTGGACTCGAGTCAGACTCGAGTCATGATTTTGATGACTTCAGACTCGACTTGGACTTGCCTCATCTTTGACTCGACTTGACTCGGGACTCGAGAGCAAAGACTTGAGACTTACTTGTGACTTGCACAACAATGACTTTGTCCCACCTCAGAGGTGTGGACTCGAGTCATGCGACTTGGACTCGAGTCAGACTCGAGTCATGATTTTGATGACTTCAGACTCGACTTGGACTTGCCTCATCTTTGACTCGACTTGACTCGGGACTCGAGAGCAAAGACTTGAGACTTACTTGTGACTTGCATAACAATGACTTTGTCCCACCTCTGCCCAGCACTAACACTTCTACTCTCTGCCTTCGCCAATTCACACGAACCAGCGTGGTGAGGCTGGTTTGTGTGAATTGTCAGACGACACCCACCATCCGCACGTAGTGGGGAGGCAATTATCCAGCAGTGTATTGACAACAATTGCTGGATTTGTGTCTCAAGTGATCGAAGGGCTGTGCATATCAGTAAAGTTTAGGCCAAACAGACTGTTGACACAATTGCTGTTAGCGAGCACCTATTAAGGCCGGCATTGCACACGAGGGGATGGGTGGCTAGCACCTTACCCGGCCACGTTTTTCTCTCCAGTGGTGATGTTTACACATTTCACCAGGTGCTCGTTTGAGGCTGAGTCGACCTAGGGGAGGCCCTAGACCAGTTCAGATAATCGTCACCGGTGTTGCCCCTGTGCGGGTATCGAACTCGGGTTACTGGGATTGTAGCGCAGCATGCTAACTGCTGCACTACCGCTCCCCACATATCGGTACAAAAAGACAAAGATACCCCGTGTAGCCTTGACAGACTGTTAGGGCAAGTGCAGTTAGCGAACACCTATGAAGGCTGGCACAGTACACAAGGGGGTGGGTGGCCAACACCACGCCCGACCGCCTTTTTCTCCCCAGTGGCAATGTTTACACATCGCACCAGGTGCTCATTTGAGGCTGAGTCGACCTAGGGGAGGCCCTAGACCAGTTCAGATAATCTTCACCGGTGTTGGCCGTGAGCGAGAATCGAATTCTCGTCGGGTTTGTAGCGCAGCGCGCTAATTACTGTGCCACCGCCGCCGCATATCTGTAGACATATCTGCACACACCCGCACACATGCGCTGCGTTCGTGTGTCACGTAATGATCAGTACGCACGGCCGCGTTGGGGCGTGTTGTACCTGCTCGCTAGGCCCCCCCACACTCCTCCCATGAAAAACACTGGGCTTCAGTGCCAGCACGGCGAGTGCTTGCTTGCCCACCTGCTCCCGCCAGAGTACGGAACGCTCCTCACTCTGAGTTTCTGTGCCGCCGGTGGTCGTGGTGGTTGTGGCAGGCGGAGTTGGCGGTAGTGGCGTAGCATTCATTCCAGAGTCTCTGTGTGCGTGCGTGTGTGCGCGTGTGTATTTGAAAGAGAGTGAGAGGGAGAGAGGGCGCACATGCTCACTGCTGTTGCAGTCTACTCGCATAGCAGCCCTTCCTTCAGGAGTGCAACGTAAGTTGTATTTATAATGCCGCGCTTTAATGTTCATTGTGCGATGTTTGTGTGGTGTGCATTAGCTGCCGTGTGTTCTATCAGGTGGAATGTGGTACTACTTGTGTGTTTATGCTGCTTCGTTGAAGTGAATATCTTGAGTGCGAGTGAGATGCACTTGTTAGTTAGCATAACCGAGCGTGATCAATGAAACAACAGAAATGTAACTTACTATACGTATGAACAGAATTGTATATGCACGCTGCGTACAAGGCACAGGGTTACTTTAACAGGTTAATTATAGTGCACATATACACTAGTTAGCAGGTTAATTATAAATAATACGAGGTTGTTTTTCTCGAGCCCGAGAGGAAAGAAAGGTCTCAACATTTTGCTAATCCGCGCTTATTTGGAAAACAAAAGTGCGTATGTGTACGCATTCGCACATTTGAAAGTGTGACCTCGGCTGCGATCGAGTCATCTGGAAACCATAAAGGACACGCAGATTGAATCATCCTCGTTAAATGGCAGACCGCACGTAACGTTGCTCCGCTAACGGCCGGATGCCGAGAGCACATTACAGAAAAAATCCCATTGACGCCACGCAGGAGGTCTCGCGCCGGCGTGCGGTTAACGGCGAAGCGCTGAGGGATAGATCATTCTCAGTCGCGTAGAAGGAAAACAAGAAAACAAGAGACGGTGGGGTAAAAAAAAATCCAAAATAAAGTGGTTATTCAAGCATTGCAGACATACCTTTTTTTCTGCCCACCCCCCCCCCCTTGGCTTCCCACCACACAGAAAATAAATAAATAAAGATGCCCGCTTGGAAGGAACACCCTGTTTTCAAAGGGATGGCCAATAAAGGCGTACGAAGGCCAACAAAAGTGCACTTGTAGTCGTGCAGTGTAGGCCGCCCCGCCGTCACGCGCAGGAAATTCTCGGCCCGCTCGGTCCTCTTGTTGATGTCATGGCTGGCGGTGAGTACGCGTCCAATGTGCATTAATAGTCGGGAGCAATTTTACGGGCAGATTTGCCCACGTGGGATGTTTAAACAGCTCCCTGAGGGGGGGGGGTGGGGATGAGGGGGAGCCTGGAGAGCGAGAGAGATGGTGGCAGCTCATTGCAGGGAAGCTACGAGCGGGTGTAGTGGCGCGCGATTGAACAAGTGCTCATTGTCAAGGGCAGGAAAGTTGGCTGGAGAGATTATGTTGACCGAGAATCGATAAGCTCGGGCAGTAGAACAGTAACCAAATAATTTACCCACAATAGTCGAGGCTTGTCAGTCGTGTTTTTTTTTAATTCCTATTAATGTTTGTCAAACCCTGTCTTTTTTTAACATTCCTTTTTTGTTTTCAACCAGGCACGGCAGTTGACTTGTTTACGCTGTAATTCATGAAGGACATAAATTAATAGCTTGCCAAAGAACAAAACGTTTTTCTGAAAGTCATTTCATTTTGTTTCGACAACTCAATGGTGTACGACCGCACCGATGAAGACACGGACTCGCCTGTCGTCCGTCAATAAGCGGGGGTGACAACAGATGGAGTCGCGGTGGCTGGACCAACAAGCCGTGCCCTACACCCTCAAGATGTCGTCCGTGCAGCGTTTCGGAAGTGTCCTCGTGGAGAGAAGCCCCATGGGCCCCGTGCACTACAGCCCTGCTGGCCTACAGGACGTGCAACCGCCCGCCGCCGGCCACCGCCGTCCAAGCACTGAGCCCACAGCTGCCCCATTGCACAGCTTGCCTCGCTATGGCGAAACGGCGGGGAGGAGGAATGGATTACCGCACCATCGCTCCTGGGCCTCTTCAGACGGCGATCATCACGCAGGAACCCAACAACAGTGTCAGCAGCAGCCGCAGCAGAATCTTGATCAGCAGCATCATCAACAACAGCAGCTCTCTCAGCATCACCATGACCATCACGGTCTCCATCATAATAATAATCATCACCATCAACACGTTGGTCCCCATGCAGCGCCACAGAAAAACACCATCATTAACTTGGCAAGTGGAAAGGCCAAGGAGGTTTCTGGGGATTGGTCCAAGGTGGCAGCATTGTCTCCGTCCACTGGTAGCGGTGTTGGCGGTGGACTCAGCAGTGGAGGTGGTGGAAGCGGTGGTGGTGGTGGTGGCCACCAGCCAGCATCGGCCACAAATCCGCCAGGTGTAGTGATGCGCAGGGCAGGCGGCCGCAAGGTGAAGGCGGAAACGGGCAGCCAGCGTGAGAGTCAGCTGTTCGCGATGGAACTCGCAGAGCTTATGTCCAGCGCCACGGCAAACTCGGAGACGCGCGATCTCGGCCTCCCGGGCCTCCCGCTAGGCGGTCTCCTGACGCCGGCCGACGTGGAGGGCCTTCTGAAGCGGGCGTACGGACGCGAGGGCATTGAGTCGTGCCTCCACATCCTGTTGCGCTGCTCTGAGGACCTAAAGCAGTGCACCGAGATTATCCGCAGGAGCATCCGACAGCGGAAGAGCTCGCCCAACGGCGGCGGCAGCGGCACTGACGAAGACGCCGAGACTCAGTACCGGCAGCTCGTGTCGCAGCTGTCGATGCACTTGAGAAAGCTGCCGACCCCGCAGGAGGGCTTGGATGGACCTCGGCAAGAGGCGCTCGCCGACTTCCTGCAGAGCCTCTGTGAGCTGCAGGGGGTGGCGGAGCATGGGGGCGAGCGGCCGCCCCGATACGAGGATGTCGTGGGGCCTGTGATCCCGGACGCTGTTGGCGGCGCTAAAGCTGGGGGCCACCTCGAAGGGCAGTCGGATGATGAGCGTGTCGCCGCTGCCAGATCGCCGGTTAGTGACGTCCTCTCGGGTTCGGTGCCCGTGCAAGTTCGGCGGGTCTTACCAGAAGAGGGGGTCGGATGTACGGAGGCCTTGCATATCGTGGAAGAACGAGAAGATGTTGGCGTGAGCACCAAGTCTTCTCTTCCAACTGCCGCTCAGGGCCAAAGTCTCTTTCTCTCATCAGACAAACAGTTGCAAAGGCCACGATATGTGTATGCACCTTGGGTTTCTAGACAATGGAACTTGGAAGCAGTGGGGTCTCCTTCGCAGGTCATCGGTAAGCAGGGCCTAGTACAGGATTTTCCTAGAGCCGGGCAATTCACCCGTGATGGCGTGAGTGGGGTGACCCTTCCGGAGACAGGTGCGGTAGTGGCGCATCGTACGGGCGTGCAGCGTCCTTCAGTGATCGTCAGCCACCGAGGAAACCGTCCGGGAGAGCGGCATGTGGAGACATCCCCAAGCCACGAGGAGGAGATGATGGATCTCGAAAGGTTAATCAATGAGTTGGAGGAATTCTCTCGCAGCGCGGGTTGCGCAGATAACGGCGGCAGCGAGGACACGGCGACGCGGCAACATTCGACAATGGCACCCAGCGCCTCAACCGGGACGGTGATCTCAACAAGCGGACTCCGCTCCGACAAAGAGGCTGTAGATCGAGAGAATCGGGTTCAACATCGGGTTATTGGACCGGCTCGTTCTGCAACACCAGATTCTCCGCTCGTTGACGGTGTCAAGCAGTCGTATCGGATCGAATCGCTCGCCAACAGATGGGGCGCCGGGAGACATGGAGCTGATCAGGTGGTGCTCAGTCAGTCGCCGAGGGTGCTGAAGGTATTTCAATCGCGTGCCGTGCGTTAAGTGGTCCGCGAAACACTCCGACACATCTTAATTTGCCTTGTCCTAGGCCTTCATTGCAAGAGGCAGTTGTTCAAGTGAGCTCTCAAGCCCGGTTGTAAATAAAACTTAACGTGTGTATACGAATTGGCCTCAACAGGCTCCACTGAACGTGAGATGTATTTATAATTTCTCATTGTAAATTGTATCTATTTCCCCCACCCAGTTGGGTGGCGCAGTGATCGCAAGCTCACAACTGCAAGTCGTAAAAAGCGTCCTTTTAAATCCCATTCAGTAACCAAAGTAGCCCATCATTCTTCCAGGGTTCACGAATTTAATACCGCGCGGTGGGAAGTCAACAGTTGTTTCCTATGGAGTGACTCAGCCCCCATCATAGGAATGTGGAATTTACACCACTGAGTCAGGGATATAAACAGCAGCCGAGTACTACCCCACGCTCGCTTGAGCGAGCTGAAGCTTAACGTTTAAAAATGAAGTCTATAATCAAATTTTTTTCGGTGCCTTCTTTCCACCATTAATTTCAACGTTTTTAAATCGCCACCCTTTTTAAATGGCAGTCTACAGCTACAAGAATATATCAACTGCACTTCTTCCCCCCTCGCTCGAACCCTGAGCCTACTCAATGCATGTCTCTTCGAAAGCAGTGTTTTTGATTAACATTAACAAATCTGGCTGTCGCCTCATGAAGCTAGTTGTAATTACTGGCGAAACGTCGTACTCAAATTGGAAACGTTGTGGCTTTGCTCTCCAACACACCGGTGTGCTGTACTAGTAACGAATTGGCATGTTCTGTTTACGTGACAAACCTTACTAATTGGCTGTGTCGGGTGGTGGCCGGTTTAACGACACATATATTTACACGATCTAACCCAAAATACCTGTATTATGGATCGTGTTTTCGGTTTGCACTTGCACACCAATACCAGTGCAGTTCCTTACATTTGACTTGATCCGGTATGCATGCAGTACTTTATGAATGAGTAACTAACCGAGGCATCTTATGTTTTCCACCGGCTAGAGTAATAAAACTATGTTCTTGTAGAGGGGGGTGTGGTATTCACAATTTAGTCCAGTGGAATTAGGACTTCTCTTTAAGATGTAACCTCTTCTTTGTGGGCATAGAGTGACTGACGGATTTATTGGATATATTTTTCTGGTGGTCCACAATTCTAAAATATGTATTTTGTGGTGTTTAGTTGCTATTGAGTAAAAAAAAATTGATATTTTAATGTAAGAGTTATCTCGTCTTTATGGTCATGTACACCATGACCAAACAGGCACTCCTAAATCTTTGCAACAAAATCACAATACCAGGGAGTCTTTTTGCGGTTGTTCGGCTTTTATAAATACGGAAGTGAAAATGAACGGAATGATAACATGAAAAATGCAAGCCCTGTGACGCCATTATCAGAGCATGCCACACACATTCGGCAGGTCGCGAATTCAACTCTCGCTTCTTAAAACGAGTTCTCGCCTGTGGGAAGACGGTAGTGGTTTTCCTCTGCTGTGGCTCACTCCGGAGACCGAGATCACCCCAGCTTAAAGGGCGCTTTTTGAGAAACATCATGATTATGATTGCCTATTCTTGTAAGTGTTAGAATCCGTACCAGCTTTGGAGTTGTCTCGCCGCTGCGGGTCGTGGACCCAGGGTGCCAGCACAGATCGCGCGGTCTCACAATGCCGAGTAGAATTAACACAATGCATTGTTTTCATTTGCATTGTTCCATTTTTAAATGTTCTCGTAATACTTAAACATAAATTGCATTATGCAATGTTGGATTTTTTTTTCTGCTTAATGATGGATCTTTTTTCCGTTTTAATAAACCCCCCACTTCGATCCATCACAACTATGGATCTTGTGGACCGATGTTTTCTAACATCGTAGGCTGATGGCTGGGCGGTGCTGGTGGCTATGCATGTGGCCTGTAATCCAGCACTGAGATCGAGGGTTGGCGGATCACCGCACGAATGTTGTGAAACTCCCTTCCCGTGGGTGTTCAGGAGGTGCCATACCTCTTCTTGGTTCTTTCGGTAAAGTCACGTAGAAGGGAAGTAATAAAATAATAAAAATAACACATAATAAATAATTCTCACGTTTCGGCCACAACGCAAGCAGCCGTTGTGACCGAAACGTCGTGAAAATTGTTTTATTATGTTTTATTTTTATTATTTTATTACTTCCCTTCTACGTGACTTTACCGAAAGAACCAAGAAGATGAATCCCTGCAGTCACGAAAGCTTTAAATCGAAAAAAGAGGTGCCATACCGTCGCTCGCCAGGAGGAGGCGGTACAGCAAGTGGACTAATCTCCATCTGTATCCAACTATACGGGGAAAGATGCCTAATTAGTCTGTTTAAAGATAAGTCCGTGGTTCTCTATATGAGTTTGTTTTGCTGTCCTTACACCCAGTTTTCCTTCATGATTCAACATGAGCCTTCTCTTGCCTGGTTATAAACGACGGTGATCTAGCCGTGTGGTATTTTTCCCAGTAATAATTTCTCTAGTGTTATGTAATGGCAGGCTGGAACGCATACATTCTGACAAAGCCTGCCGTATGTGTGCTAAGTTGTTATTATCACTCTTGCTTGGTGCTCTGTAGTCTAATTGCTTTGCCACTAATCCAGAGTGTCTGCTAATCTGCATGCGCTTGTTGTGATTTATTTAAGATCGCAGTCCGATGACCATTAATATACACACTTTGGGGTTGTTATATTAGTGCCGTACACATAGACTGTGACACAGTGGTTAGCACGATGCCCTGTGAACCCGGGTACTGGAGTTTGATTCCTGGCCATGGCTAAAATCAGTTTTGAGCCTTCCACGACATCAACTTGCACTCAACCAGCGCAGTGAAATATGGTCGAACAACCCCCGTGACTGACATGGTATGAAGAGGTCTTCTTCCAGCGGTGGATTGACAAAGGGCTCTAACGTATTATTATTCCGTATCTATGGGACCGGTGGTCAGTTAAAGACAACATTCCTCGTGTTTTTGTGTTAAGATTATAAGCTACGCTTCAGCGTGGCGTCATGGTCCGCTCGTGACATCACTGTGACATCGCTGCTCTCTTACGTCTAGATTGGGTGTCAATGCAGCCGTGTTACCGGAGCTGTGTGATGGAGCAGCCCAGCCAAAACTTGAAAGTCTATTTCTCTTTAATGGAATAGCAAAGAGGCTCGACACGTTCGTCACTAACAACACGTGGCAATTAGAAAAAAGAAAAATGATGTAAGAATAGGCGACGTTTTGAGCAATGGCCCTTCTTCACAGCACAGAGAGAGGGCCAGCGAGGTGGACTGGTGCTTGTGCTCCGCTGCCAACGAACGCAGCGTCGCCCGATAATTTGTTTTATACATATTATGGGGTGACGCTCAACACTACCATTTGCTGGCCTTCCCACAGCCCCATTGCCTCTACCGCCTGGCAGGCTCTGGTGGTTAACCATACATCTATTAACCAGGTTAAACCCTGCTCGGATTCCGAGATCCGATTGAGATCGGGTGCATTCGAGGTGAATTGGTCAGAAGAAAAATTGTTGTCGCGCGTAGCATGAGCAACAAGGTAACGGAACAGAATTTGCATGGTGCATGCTTCGAGTTGCACAAAGAGACAGGAAGAGAGGAACACCATGGCTCAGAGGGCAAACACAAGTTAGTCATCACATTGATTGTGAAGAAAATTAAGTGGGATTGGGCAGGACACGCCGCTCGAAGGGACAAGTGATGGAGTGGCTGCCAAAGAGAGGAGCGTGTCTGAGAACACGTCCACCGTGGAGATAGAGCATGTATGTTTGTTAAAGTTATTTTGCACTGTACTTAGCCAACCGTGCTGATCGGAGGTGCGGGGGAAGGACAACAAAGTAAAAACGAAACATTTTTAATGAAATTCTTTTTATATCTTCAAGTTCAAGTATTAGGTATAGCCCTGTGAGCCATTTGGCTGTTGAATCGGGTTCAACCGCAACAAACAAAAAACAAAAACATGAACAAAAAACATCTTAAAGTGATAATTTGACTGAGTGCAAACAGAAAATCCAAGAAAAGACAGTAAAATAGTGCAGAAAAGCACCGTACACAAAAATGTGCAAAAATCCCAGTGGGATGCAAGTCAAACAACAACAACCACAAGACAACTTAGATTAAGGCCATCAGTCTAACTCTGTACTACAACAAACAAACATGGCCAAACCAAAAAACTTATCGAAAATCACCAAAATAAAGCCATGAAGCAAGTGTGCAGGTGCTTGATGATTTGTCGCATTTCAAGGTCATCGGAGACGGTGGCAGCTCGGTGAGGCCTGCATTTAGCAGTGGATAGGTCATTGATAAATACCAATGAGGTTTGCCTTCACAAGGGATCATCAGCAAAAGATACCCAATTACGTGCTGAGTATAATGGTGAATAAAATAACGAGAGGCTATAAATAGGCAAAATCTTTTTTTACTTCCAAAATAAAATAACACTTAAGTCCCATCAACCAGTGGGCCTACGTGAGCAAGGTACCCAGTTTCAACTTCTCTGATTGTCCACAGCAGGCCGTGGCCTGGTAAAGCGTGACTGCTCGGATGCCCGGTGTTGCAGGCAAGAGCACTCGTCTCTGATTAATTAGCGCGGTTGGTTATGTACGGTGCGAAAGAAGTTCACTATACGTATGTACATACATCATCATCAATTTACAATCAGGCAGCCGGAGGAGTCCAGTGCAGGCACGGTCACGAAGATGTCTTCTCGGGGCCTAAACGTGGCCCCATGGCCTTGTAGTGTCACCAGGAGATACAACAAGATGGTGACCAACCACATGGTTCCTCCTCCTCCTTCTCTCCTCCTCATCGTCTTCCTCCCTACACTTCTCCTCCTCCAGCAAAGAGCGTCTCTTTTCTGTCCGTTCTTCTCGAGCGCCTCGATCTTAGGAGCGGTGCTGCAATTCCCACTTCAGATTACCTTTCCATGAACCTGCAAGTCAACGGGGTCGGTCGGTCGGCATCCTTTGTTCAACCAAGACATTAATCAGTTGCCTGAACCATTGGGTGTTGAACGTTTTATATATTTAATATCGCACCTTCGATTCGCACGGTTGGCTACGTACGGTGCGAACCAAGTTCTACATACGTACGTACATATGTCTCACAACGAGAGGGCCGCGATGGTCATCCCGTGTGGCCAATGAAGGGCCTCTATTAGAGATTCAGTTAAGTGCAGCACAGCAGCATACTAAATCATTCATACCCTTTCTTGCAAGATTGTAGATAATCAACGTACAATAGGAGGCTTAAGTCCTACTTTATTTTGGGGATGGAATAATCCTTTATAGCTTACTTAGTTACATCCGTGTAATTTGATATTCCCTATGTCCCAACCCATAAACTTTCGTAAAACTGTATAACTATCTGCAACGAATTGTCGGATCTTGCTTGCCTCATTTCCTACCTCTTTTCGTTTCTCATGCTGTGCTGCCACACTGTGGCTTAAACATGCAATGTGCCACCCTGATTATACACTTGAAAGACAGAGGCTATGCAACCTAACGGGGCTGTTGTAGGGCTGATAGCGAGCACCTTTTAAAGCCAGCAGGGCGCACACGGGGTATTGTGGTGAGCACCGTTCATATCCAGCGGCTTTCACACTTCAGGAGGCCGAGTTGATTTAGTGGAGGCCCAGCACACAGGACAGGTTCAGGCACCAAGCGCCGTAGATGTTTTGGATCGTAGACATAAATCAAATCGGAATCGCTGGGATCGTTGCTCCTGTGTGTAAATCGCAGCTCCCACGTTCTCCCATAACTACACACAACAACCGCGATTCGCCACTCAGTGGCGAGGTTATGTGCACGTTAATGCCACGTGAAGTGTCGAATGCCCGCTAGCAGGAGGTCACGGGATCAGACCAAGGTGCCTCTCACACGTATGCACACACGCACGTGTGTACGCACACACACACTCAATTTCATCTTCACTAACCTGCTTCCGTTCCTCCGTTAAAACTATCCATTTCTCTTCCCTTGCCTACCCGACTGCTACTCTCTGCCCTGGCCTCTCAGCTACGGCCAGATCTACCCCCAACCCCTGTCACTACCCCCATCACTAACCCCATCACTAACCCTACCCCAACCCTTCCTTAACCACTCCCTCCTGTCATCCTAACTGTCACCATAGCTACACTAACCCCACTCTTTTATTTGAACTACCATCTAATGTACAACTTTATAATTATTATAAAGCGACTTTGACTAAGGCACTATAAATCCATGCACGATAATTCATATGCACGCACGCGGACGCTGACACATTTTTCAGATTCTATTACAGTGCTTTATATACGTTCCATACGTAACTGCTCATCTTGTGGCATTTTCGACATGTTTAGAACTATTTTTAGCCCGAAGAAATGTAATGGGCTTAGACACCTGCTGTGAAGGCGAGTGTAATACCCTGCTCAGCCGGTGTCTTTGCTGAATTCCACGATTGCTTTCCACAGCAGCTGTTCAGCAATAAATAAGAATTTAGTGCAACTTCTGTGAATGCCCTTCGCAAGCAATTAACTAGGTTCATTCACCACGTGAACGTGCCCTGCTTTGCTTCATGAGAGATTCTATAACTTTGGCGATATTTGTTTGTGGGTTGTGAAAATGTACCTTGCATTCCTGCAAGTTCCTACAAGAGGTTTTACCGCAGGCTTTTGGCAATTCCACTCAATACTTAGGGTCCAAGGATTAGTTTTATTGTTTGTTAAAATAGATTTTTATTTACAGAGATGGCCAGGTGGGGTGCAGAGCTCAGCATCGAACTGGCATCGTTCAAAACTTGTGTTTGAATCGGGGGAAGCCAGCCGTGATTGAAACTGGATTTTCGAGCGCAGTGAGTTGATGTCTCAGCTCCATCAACAAAGGCGGCGCTAAAAATGCCAACGTAATATTTTCTTCCGTGCTTCGTTATTAAATATCGATTTTTACTGCCGTGCAACAAACATTACTTTTTTGTAACAGGGTGGGTGTGAAAGTGCTGCCCCCCCCTCCTCGTGTGATTCAAAGGTCACCAAACGGGATGTCAGAAGTAGTTGTGTGATCTCCACTTCTGCGGAGCATTCTCTAACATGGGGGTTGCATACTTTGCGGGAGTTCCGAATGGATTTTTTTTCTCGTGACATGGAAATTAGAATACAATCGCCATAAAAATTGTGGAAAAGACAACAATCTAATAACATTTTATCAGACGATATTTATAAGCATCAATTTATGTCCATTTTCTTTGCATCCCACTGCAGATTCTATATTTATACCACTATTCTTTGGTTCTTTTGGTAAAGTAATGTATAAAGATAAAATAATAAATTAAATGATTTTTTAATCTTTATACGTGACTTTACCGAAAGAACCAAAGAATAATTCCTGCAGTCACGAAAGCTCCAAAATTAAGATTTATACCACTCTACAATCTGTAGAATCGTACCACCATAAATTCTGCACATTCATACCACGATACAATCTGTAAAGACAAACGGTGGTGGACCAACCTAGCAGAGCGATGCCTTCCGCCTCATGTGTACGGAACCTACGCTCAGCCGGTGTGGACCGGTTGCTGTGTGCGAGATCCATTCGGCTTCGGCCGGTAGAACGGAGCCCTTCATCTGAAGCCCCCGTGACCTGGAGCGGTCTCTGCCGACTGAAGCCCGCTCAGCCGTGGCTATCGGTGCTTTTTAAGACCGGTTTAAGAACATCTGATTTTCTCTTCTGTTGAGTTTAATTTACGTTACTTTTCCTCAGCGCCATCCGCGCTCCCGTCTCGCCCTCTTGCTGAACGTAGCCGAGCGTTACAAATCTTGGAATGATTGAGTCTCTTATAGATTCTGCGCATGCATACCACTGTACATTCTACAGGGGAGGGCAGTGTTGCTGCAGTGGTTAGCGCACAATAGAAATGAACCCGTTAACCTGAGTTCATTTACGGGCCATGGCTGACATCCGGAGCGAGTAATATCTGAAACGGTTCTGGGCACATACTTCATCAAATGAAGTATGGTCAAACAACCTTCAACGACAAAGACAACTTGAGGAGGCCTTCATCCAACAGTGGGTAGATCATGGCTGATGATAATAATGATGATGATCCAGGAGAGGATCACCAAGTCCTAAGATCATTTTCAGCAAGGTCCTGAATAGGGATATTTGGCAAATTCCACGTTCATCTACGTATGAACTTCTTTTGCACTCTACGTAGTCAACCGCGCTAATCGGAGGTGCAGAGGAAGGACAACAAACTAAACACAAAACGCAGTTCTAAAGAAATGAGTTTTCAATCTAGATTCTCTTTTTTAAATGACGTAAGCGAGAAAACCGACGTAGATATAAAAAACCCACCACTTACACGACAACATCAACGCTCGATTGGAACCGTGCGCACGAGTTCACGAACCCGCTTGCTGTGCTGCCACCGCCTGGCCACTTCGTACCACAGCGGGTGCTCGCGAGTTCAAAAAATAAATCCGCCCCGATCGACGCGACCTCCTTGTTCGCAGAGTGCGTGCGCCCCAGCGCGCCCGTTGGCTGCCGGCGTTTCTCCACCTCGTGCCCCCGATAGCAGCAGTGAGTGGTCGGCGTCTCCGAAGGGCCCTGCCTGACCGAACAGCTGCCCTCCCTCGCTGCTTAGACCCTGCTGTCGCTCAGCACGGCCCACACAGCCCCCCCCCCCACACAGCTGTCTCTCTCTCTCCCTTTTTCTGGCCCGCGAGTAAGTTTGTTTGGATTGCTCGGCATGTGTTTTTGCAGCACATTCTGGTGTCGCCCAAGGACTATTTTAGTTTCCTAGTTGTAGTGTTATTCTTATTGTTACTTTTATTGAAGCATCTCCTCTGCATCACGGCTTTTTTGCCGTCCCCCGTGGAACAATCCCCTCCATATTAGGACGTGGCGCATTTCACCCAAGTCACCCGGAATTTGCTCGGTGTCATCAGAGCTCGCGAGCGAAGCAGGTTTTGAGCCTGGTTATTAGAAGGGGAGTCGTTCAAGGCTACATGCTTCTGCACAATATAAAAGGCCTTGTTAACATACCCTGCAGTGTGGACACGGCCCTCGCCGCAAAGAGTTGTTTCTATTATCAAGTGTGGTGCTTGGATGGGTGACCACCAAGCATTGATGACAAGCTCGAGGCAGCTGCTGGGCTACTTAGTAGGCAGTTTCAGTTTTTCAGTTTCATTTATTAGGTATAGCCCTGTGAGCCATTCGGCTCTTGAATCGGGTGCAACCGCAACAAACAAAAAACAAAAACATGAACAAAAAAACATCTTAAAGTTCAAAGTGTATTTATTAGGTATATAGCCCTGTGAGCCATTCGGCTCTTGAATCGGGTGCAACCGCAACAAACAAAAAACAAAAACATGAACAAAAAAACATCTTAAAGTTCAAAGTGTATTTATTAGGTGTAGCCCTGTGAGCCATTCGGCTCTTGAATCGGGTGCAACCGCAACAAACAAAAAACAAAAACATGAACAAAAAAACATCTTAAAGTTCAAAGTGTATTTATTAGGTGCAGCCCTGTGAGCCATTCGGCTCTTGAATCGGGTGCAACCGCAACAAACAAAAAACAAAAACATGAACAAAAAAACATCTTAAAGTTCAAAGTGTATTTATTAGGTATATAGCCCTGTGAGCCATTCGGCTCTTGAATCGGGTGCAACCGCAACAAACAAAAAACAAAAACATGAACAAAAAAACATCTTAAAGTTCAAAGTGTATTTATTAGGTGTAGCCCTGTGAGCCATTCGGCTCTTGAATCGGGTGCAACCGCAACAAACAAAAAACAAAAACATGAACAAAAAAACATCTTAAAGTTCAAAGTGTATTTATTAGGTATATAGCCCTGTGAGCCATTCGGCTCTTGAATCGGGTGCAACCGCAACAAACAAAAAACAAAAACATGAACAAAAAAACATCTTAAAGTTCAAAGTGTATTTATTAGGTATATAGCCCTGTGAGCCATTCGGCTCTTGAATCGGGTGCAACCGCAACAAACAAAAAACAAAAACATGAACAAAAAAACATCTTAAAGTTCAAAGTGTATTTATTAGGTATAGAGCCCTGTGAGCCATTCGGCTCTTGAATCGGGTGCAACCGCAACAAACAAAAAACAAAAACATGAACAAAAAAACATCTTAAAGTTCAAAGTGTATTTATTAGGTATAGCCCTGTGAGCCATTCGGCTCTTGAATCGGGTGCAACCGCAACAAACAAAAACATGAACAAGAAACAGAGAGGGCAACACAACAAAATCCATTGTTGTACTGTATTATGCTCCCACATCTATGCTCCCCACCTTCAGCCCACACACTGACCGGATTTGACGAAGTTCAGTTTGAGGGGAGGCTCTCATCCAGCAGTGGAGTGACAAAAGGGATTTAAATACATCCTTACATGATTGAACTTGAAATGTGACTGACTCCCCCCCCCCCTCTTTCCCCCTTCATTCCCCAAATGAAATGGCATCTGACTCACGTACCACATCAATCTTCGGCCTTACACGTCCGCTTTGGCTGTCTGTCCGAGCCGCCTATCCCGCTATGCATCACTCACCTGTCGCGGAAGCTGTACACACCCCCACACCTGCCCTGTGGTCGGATCAATAAAAAATAATTTGCCAAAAAAAATTTAAATCCTTACACATGTATTAAGTATTCAAAGTAAATTTTGATTTAAAGCTTTCGTGACTGCAGGGATTCATATTCTTGGTTCTTTCGGAGAAGTCACGTAGAAGGGAAATAATATAAAACAATAAAAATTCTCACGACGTTTCGACTGCAACACAAGCAATCTTCATCAGGTGTGAAATCCACTGCAATTTTTTTTTCTTGCTGTGGATTTCACACCTGATGATGATGATTGCTTGTGTTGCAGTCGAAACGTCGTGAGAATTTTAATTTTTTATATTTATATTATTTTATTATTTCCCTTCTACGTGACTTTACCGAAAGAACCAAGAATATTCAAAGTAAGTTTACAGAACAGCACGAGGTAGGGGAAAACATTGGCACCCGTTGTTCAGTTCTGTCTGAAATGGCAAAGTAAAAATGTGGCGATTAGCTGTGACCACCGGCCTGCCGGATCCGCGGTACTGCGGACGCCTTGCAATCGGAAGGTTACGAGTTCTAATCCTGGTCGTGGGTTCACTCAGCCCAACATCCTTGTGAGGCCGATAAAAGCGAGTAGCCACTTTGTGGGTTACCCTGTAGAGGGACTTGCCAACCACCGCCACGAGGCTGCGGAATTTCCACCTCTCTCAGTGCCAGTGAACGGGGAAGGTGAGCAACAATGCGTCAGAATCAGAATCTTTATAAAGACCGAAGGAATCCGATGAGCTATGAAGCTCTTTATCCACCGATGTCGAGTAGGGGCGGGGTCATTCATTTGAGCGGGAACTCTCTTGGACTTTGGTGAACACCGAGAAATGACGGCGCATTTTCCATGCGCTTGGCGGCAGATGAAGGTGGGGGGGGAGGTGGAGCGGTGGAACTCGCTGCTCTTGGCTTTGCTGTCAAGGCTGGTAGCGTTTTCTGGTTTGGTGACCTCTGCGAAGAGAGAGAGAGAGGAGAAAAAAACGGGGTGAAGAATTTGACCCCCAGCGCAAAAAAGCTTTCGGGGAGTTCTTAAAGCGTGTTATGAAATGGCCGGCATGATTTGAGCAGTAAAAATAGACACAGAGCCGAGCTGCGTGCGTGTGTGCGTGCGTGTCCGCGCGTGTGCGAGAATGTGCGTGGAGCGGTGGCGCAGTGGTCGGCGCACTACGCCCATGAACCGAGAGGTCCGAGTTAGTTTCCAGGCCAAGTCTCGCTTGACTGGCGAGTGGAATCTGAACCTTTGCTTGGACTCCCCAAACCCCCTACGTTGACTCGGCCTGAGACGTTTCACCCGGCGTCGGTGGCAGACAAACACACAAACAGCGGCAGGGTGTCGTGGTGCCTGCCACACCACACCACACCGCCGTCGTGCGCTGCGGTGCCGGCCTTAACGGGTGCTCGCGGCCGAGAGCACTCGTCCCAGCAGTCTTCGCGCGAGATTTTTGCGCTCCAGTGGAATGGCCGAAATGCACCGCGCTCGTCGTTTGCAATGGAAACATTGGCTGGCACGGCGTCACCAAAAAAAAAATCATCACAGTTAGATTTGGACGTTGGCCAACGTCGTGCTAATTGGTCCATTTTCTTTCTCTCTTTGTGCGGTGCGCGCGCGTTTGTGTGCGCGTGAGCTTTGTTTCAATAACGCATTTCTAATGCGTTTGCGGAAAGTGGAATTAGCTGCGCAAGATGGAACAGCTGGAGATAAGACGAGAATCCAACGTTTGTGCCATTGCGCAATCTTGGCGGCAAAACTGCTTAAGTAACCCCCCGCTTAAAGTTTAGTGATTTTTTTTTTTACAATTATTTTAAATTTGCAAACGACGTCATTGACACGTGTGTGTGTATAATATAGACGTTTCGTTTGATATCGGATATTGTGTGTATGATATTTGCGTGTGAAATTTGCCAAAATATTTTTTGGATCGCTCTTACATAATGTGTACAGTATGTGTGTCATAAATTAAATCTACCAGAACGGTAAATCACCATATGTGGGGTCCTAAAATGTATATATAGAGATTTTTGTCGTTCCTAGCGAAGCCAAGCTAAATTAAGTTGGATCATTCCTTAGATTTTGCTTTCATGCGGTCATTCATAGCTGCGCGCAGACCATCAACGCGGCACTCCTGGTTTAATTGCAAGGGACTGAAATATGGATTTGAAGGCAGGATCTCAACAATGCTGACTTTCCATATTCATGAAAATCCCTCTCCCTCACTCGGCCGATGTGATTGGTCGGTATGGCAGCGTTGTTGCCACCAATGAAACCCACAATACCTCGCTGATCTCGCCTAGGAGCATCAGCCGTCACGCGAGCTGCGGTCATCCTCGCAGCGGCTTTTGGCTGGCCATCGAACAGAGACGGTCACGGCATCGAGCACCTTCAGAAGCGCTTCTGCGGCCGTCTGGAACGCTCTTCCGATATTAGGAAGCCATTGGAACTATGCACTTTTAAATCTAGATCGAAAACGAATTTCTTCAGAACTGCTTTTTGTGTTTAGTTTATTGTCCGTTCCCCGCACCTCTGATTAACACGGTTGGCTACGTACTCTGCGAAAGAAGTTCAACTTCCATACATACACTGGGGCACATTTCAATACGAAACGTATCACAGTCGAAGGTAAGACACGAGGTGAAAGACATGTCCTTCCGAAATTCTCACAGTGAGCAGTCCATCGTATCACGCCAGGGAATGGTCCTGGAAGATGATACAGCAGAACCACTGCAAAACGTACAACAAACACACCATGTTAATAATTCATTGCACCTTTTAATGGGTGGAGCAGTGTGCGGAGTGGTTGACGAGCACTGTGCTATGAACCTGACGTGCCTGAGTTAGACCACATGGCTAACGTCAGAGGTGAGTGATTTCTGAACTGGTCTAGACCCCGCCTCCCCTCATTCCCATTCACCAACCCTTACGAACCAGCATGGTGAAGTATGGCCAATACAACTCCCATGACTGACATCAGTGGATTTACAAAAGTGCTGAAAATCCACGTCAGGTTTTAGTTTGGTTTATGCAGTAGTCGTTTTAGTTGATCTTGCGAAAGTATTTCATTCATACTATAATGCTATTGTGTCACTGGTGAAGTTATTGAGTCGTTTAACTTGTCTCAAGTGACACGCATGGCTATGCGGAGCATGCTGAAACGAGAGCGGCTTCAATTCAAACGGAATTTACACATCCGCAATGCAGTCGGCCAAGGTGCAAACGTTTTTTTAACGCGAACGGCCGCGGCAATTTAAACGGCACCGTTAATTACGGGAAGTTTCCGCGTAGGAAATGTTTTCCCCCTTTGGGGGTTTTTTTTTGTCGGAGGGATATTTTTGGGACCCGCTCTGTGCTGCCTAAAGCGTGGTGTGCTGATAATGTCAGCTGATATTATTACAACAACTCGAAGCCGGCGTGGCAGGTGTGTGTGTCAGTGCATTTACGAAAATAACACTCTGCCCCCTCAGCCATCCCTCTCTCCCACCAACCAAAGACAAAAGACAAAGATCCCCCGTATAGCCTTACCAGACTGTCAGAGCAAGTGCTGTCAGTGAGCACTCACGAAGTCCGGCACGGTGTGCGAAGGGGTGGCTGGCCAGCACCACGCCAGTGGCGATGTTTACACACCGCGCCAGGTACTCATTTGAGGCCAAGTCAACTTGGGGGAGGCCCAGGACTGGTTCAGATAACCGTCACTGTTGTTGGCCGTGAGCGGGAATCGAAAGCTGGGTCGCTGGGTTCACAGAGCATCGTAGCGGCTTACCGCTACACCGCCGCTCTCCCATCCCACCACTATCACCACTACCACCAGCACCCTGCTGAAGTCCCCCCTTCAACGACTCGGGTCCCAGTCTCCTGGCACAACCCCAACAATCCCCACTCCAGCCAGCATAGGTTCGGGCTCTTGCGTTTTGTTTCGTATTTTCCCCAACGTGCTATCCCGATCGTGTTATTTGCGTCACTAGACGAAGAATCCGTCGGCAATCCTCGCAGAGCCGTGCAGCTGCCTGTGTTGGAGAACGGCGCCCCGGAAGTGGATATCACGAAACTAGTTAAGAGAGGCCTACTAGGAGGCAAAACTTTCCCGCCTACGCCGCCACGTGGGTTTGTGTTCGTTGCATGATTGTCAAACGTATATATTTAATTCGGAGAGCTGCAATTTAGTTAAATAAAGCACAGAACCAGATCTGCTTTGATGGTTTTTTTTTGCACAGTCATTGGTTGACTGGGTTGAGACCATCAACTTAACACACTTGAGAACCCGATTTCACCACAGTTGGTTAAAACCCGGAGTCAAACCCAGGACCTCAGTCATGCCACCGTAGCGCTCTAAACCTCTGAGCCACCCGACCACTTCTCAGGCGAGTGCAGTCCGATAACCACTGTGACACTGCCCCCATCATACATTTATTCATGTCTGCATATTTAATGTTTTTAATACTAAGTATGCTACAGATTTGAGTTTCGAGGAGTTCCATACGGCAAAGAGATGTTCTAAAACTCCTTCATGTCGTGATTTCGGGGGTACATCCCCGGAACTTATCAAGGAGTCACTTCAATAGGCCTCTACCTCGACACTGCTGTGCCATGTATCGGTCGTCTGACGTGTTAACGTGCGCTTACATCGGAGTCATTATCGCTAGGCTAAGCCGAGTGGCACAGCAAGAGATACTGAGCGAGTATCAGAGAGCGTGCAACAGTGTGTGTCTGGGCAAGGCAAAGAGAACGATTGGGAATTGTGCACCATTCCATCATCCGTCGTAGTGACTGATTGAACACTGTGGACATAGCTGTGGTTGGGAGGCATTACTAGTGGGGCGCTGTTAAAGATCGCGATACCATAAAGAGATTAATCAGATTTCACTTTCAGTCAGTACTTGTATATTCCACCAGCATTGAAATAAACTCCGTAAAGGAATATTGATATTATTTCTAAAGTTTTTTTTTTAAATAAATTATATAGAAATACTTTGTATGAACACTTGTAATTTACACTATGAGCCAGAAAGGGGAACATGTGGATCTGGCAACGAATGCAAATTGGGCTACAATGTTGTACTGGCTGTGAAGAAAAGTCAAAGTGTGCTTGGGTGGGATCACGTTGCTAGAAAGGATTTGTAAGCTGCTTGACAGGATGGCGATGGAAATGCAACCAAAGGAGAGAATGCACCCAGGAGGACCGACCACCGCAATTGAGATTGTGCGATGAGATCACATCCCGCGCTGGAGCGCGGCATGAGATTTCGGAGCTCGACGCTCGAGTCAAAGTTTCACGTCACCAACGCAATGGGCGTGATCGGCGGTGCTCGTCTCTACCGGCGGACCCGATCGAGTGTAGGGAATTCCACGTTACTGTGACAGGGACCATCTCGCCACGGTTGTGAGATGTGTTAACTGCCTCGCCCGGTGCACATGAGGTGGGTTCGATCCCTACCCTTACTCCTGTTGTATATTTGGAGTTCGCGTGTCTCTGGGTCCTCCGATTTAATTTTTTCCCCTCCACATTTAGAAACTTGCGTTTATTATTTGGGTTCTGTATATTTCCACCTGAGAAGCCACTTCTTTGGGGATGTCATTTGTGGCCAAATCACTTCTGAAATGGAGCCATACAGCTCGGTGGGCCTAACCTGGTAAAATACAAAACTAGTTTTAGTTTTTTTAGATGGAATAATAGCGTCACAGGACCATGAGGAGACTTGACAATAACACCGTGATGATGATTAAAATAAAATAAAGTATGTTGTGATTACGTTGGCGGTGGTGCACAAGCACAAACAACAACAAATGCAACGCATTCGTTGATAGCGCTGCCTTAAAAGGATAAATGTACAATAAGCAACGTTTCTGGCCTATTATAAGTTATTAATTTTCAAGGCCACACAGCGTTATTTTGAAACGAAATGTAACTTGGTGGTGGCTATGGTGACACAGCGGGTCTTGAAAATCCACTTCACAGCAGGTGGCACACTCCGCCTAATCTCTCCAAGAATAAAAGCGTCTGCCAGCTCCGACGCGCGTGGCGCGATGCTCATCGCTGTGCCGGTGATGGAATGGAAATTCCACATTCCCCCGAGGTTTCCCCCCCCTCCGCTGACCTGTCACCGAGTGATGGTCGTTTGCATCAACCTGGAAGGGATGATGCGTCGAGTGAGCCGCAATTGTGTTTTTCCAACTCTCGCAGCCTTCGGCTTTTGCACGTGGAGCAACCTTGCCACAGTGGCACATCTTTAGCCGCCCCTCCCAGCAAAACTTTAATTTATTTAGAACTGCCTTTTGCACGTTAGTTTGTTGTCCCCCCCCCGCACCTCCAATTAGCGTGATTGGTTATGTACGGTGCGAAAGAAGGCCTACATACATAGACTCACACAGAGACCCATAGACTCACACATAATTTAAATGTATAATACGCATTCCATCCTAGGATCCCAATGCGCAATGCATAACAAGGAAGAAACAAAAACAGAACCAGGGCCAACTGACCAAGCTAAAGAGGGAAGGCTACTTTAAAGAGATGGGTTTTCAAAGCAGACTCAAAGTTACCGACTGCGATTGCCTAATTTCAAGTGGCGTGGTGTTCCATATTTCGATTTAAATCTTTCGTGACTGCAGGGATTAATCTTCTTGGTTCTTTCGGTAAAGTCATGTAGAAGGAAAATAATAAAATAATAATAAAACATAAGATAATTCTCACGACGTTTCGGCCACAACGCAAGCAGCCGTCCTCAGGTGAAGAACAGGTCTGTTCTTCACCTGAGGACAGGTCTGTTCTTCACCTGAGGACGGCTGCTTGCGTTGTAGCCGAAACGTCGTGAGAATTATTTTATTATGTCTTATTTTTATTATTTCCCTTCTACGTGACTTTACCGAAAGAACCATTAAGGTGGTCCATAGTTTGTGATGTCACGCTAACAAAAGCCCGAGACCTGGGAGTGATGAGCAGCTGGAGATTAGAATATGTTAAGGATCTTAATGGAATATAAATGTATTAGTTCCTGCAAGCAATGTGGTGTGAGCCCCTTTTAAAGCCTTAGAGGTATCTTAAAATCCACTCGGAATTGAACCGATCGCCAACAATGTTGTCGTGCGAACTGCGTGACATCTGACGTCACAGGTGGTGTCGCGCGTGGCATGACGTCATTGGGAGTGGAGGCGCTCTCATTGACGCGTGACGTCATCACCTTGGCCCAAAAGATTTATCTGCCAAACGCTGTTTTTTTTTACTCCGAAGTTTTGGGTAACGCCGATTGTTCATTTGGCTGGATTTACAGGGTGTTTAAAAAATATGGACCCGATTTGAAATCGTTATATCTTTGAAATTGGGTCCATCTTTTTGAAACGCCCTGTATTATATAGGGCAGGAGTCGGAACCTCTGCAAATCCCGAGCCGGACGTGGCTTTTAAATAACTTCTTTGTGATGTTATTTATTAAGGACCACAGTCTCGTCTCTTAAAATATTGAGTTTTTTTGACCGAATTCGATGAAAAAATACTTTTTGTTATTTTGGTTGTTCACCCTGATAATAGGGTAAGTCCTTAATAGTCACACAACTTGAAAACTAAACTTGTAAATTATATCGGATCATCTTTACAAGCGATGTCGCGTTCATCCTCCACCAACCCCCACGCCGCAGAAAGACAGCCGGGCAGAGCTAATGCATAAACACTTCCAAACTGGGTTGGAAAACATAAAAATTTAGAACGGCCAAAGAAGAAAAAGCAAAACTTTCCGATGCGCCCTCCCCATGGCAGCCAAAGTCACCCTGAAGTAACTTTGCCTGTCATTCCTGAACACTTGGTACAGTCTGTGCGGGCATATGTTTTTTTCTTTTGAAGCCCGTGGATTTGTCCAAACCCCCCCCTCACCCTGTTGCTGTCAGAGATTCTTGGAGCCACATGGTACAGCCCAAAAAGCAGGGGTGGCTTTACGTTTTTTATTTTTAGTACAGTGCTGTTACTATTCTTGCTTCTTAGCCACTCCTACCGAACGAACACCCTTGGCTCTCTCGCACAACACACGGACGCACGGCTCTCGCTGTGGTGTTGAAGAAAGGCGTGCGAGGAAACGACGAAGCTCGCGATCGCGACGTTCCATCGGGGAGCTCAGATTCCACGAGCGGAGTGATTTCTACTCGAGGAGCGGCGCGTCGTTGTTCTGACAAGAATCCCGCAAGTGTTCAAGTGTTCCGCCTGCTTGCGTATATCGTTTTTTTTATTTTACTTCCTTTTTTTCTTGCAACTTTCGTTACATGTGTATTGTAATCGTAGTTTTTGTTTGAAGTCTGTTCTGACATTTTTCTAGCTGCATTTCTAGAAGTCAAATAATATTCGGCATTTTTCCTCCGCTCATTTTTTCCACCCCCCCCCCTCTCCACCACCTCTCAGTTATGATGTCTTTGTAAAAAAAAAACATTTTTACCACGAGTATTATGAACACAGTATTAACGCTGGCAAACCGTTGCACGGTCCCGTTGCTTTTGGCGAAGAAGAAGCCGCTTGTTGGATTCCAGAGATTTTCCGTGCGTTGATGGGAGCCTGGGAACAACAGAGTGGTGTCAGCTCCTGTGCCTCCGTCTCATTCACTTGTGCCGGCCGCGACCGCACAAACGATGCTTCAACTTTCAAGCCACCTGCCGTCACTCGCTGTGCCGTTGCTCACTCGGTCTGTTTACTCGGTGTAAGCGGCTGACAGCGCTGTGGGCAACACTCTTTTCGGTCGGACGCAACTCTGCCACGATGCACGCCGCTCTTTGATTTTGCGGTAAGGAGTGCCGCTTGTCTTGACGATCACGGGGTCCCTCTTGTAACCCTTGAAGATTTCGGCTATCGCTGCAAAACGTCGCCGGTCGTTGCGCCCGAAGAACTCGAACGATCTCTTCACCCCAACGTCGGTGACGGCCTTCGTTCGAACTCGAGTTCAACGAGAACACGTCTTCCCGTCGTTGTTGCTGGACGAAAATCCACGCGGGAATATTCTTGCGTTTTCCAGGACCTCGCCAGGGTTTTTCATCGAAGCTCATTCACGAAGTCAAGTCGTGACGTGAGTGAAGTAGACACATTTTTTTTCTTCCATTTTTAGAAATCTTAAAATTTCAGTTATGTGTCAGTGATCCGTATTTGTGTTGAGCGAAGCTTTAAACTTTTGACAGTATTTATTTTAGCATGGTCCATTTTAAGAGGCGATTTGGAATCAAACATTCTTCTGTAGTTTGTAATTGTTTTTACAAATAAAACGGTATTTTAATAAGTTTAGAAATACATTTCTCATTCTTTTCTTCAGTTGATCCGATCAACAAGCAAAGAAATAACTCTTGTGATAAAGGTCTTGCAGTGATTTATTATTTAACACTTTAATTTATAAGCAATTTGCTTTCCTTTTTGTCTTTCCATACATTTTATCAATATAATAACAATATCTCAATAATACATTTCCGTATAATATTAGAATATATGCATTTAAATGCTACGTTCATAATAAAAATTTTAATAATTGTTTTAATATCGCTATCATCATTCTGCGAACTTTTACGCCGACTCAAATTGTGAGCGACCCTTAACGCAGACTTGGGACGCAAAATTGCAAGTTTAAAAAATCGAGGGAAAGATCAATAAATCTGTAGCAACGCTGTGTTGTTGTTTTTATCCATCGCTGAGCATGCTGCTTGGTATTATTATGAGCAATAACAACAACGATCCATTCTGGGGCACATCCAATTGATTTCGAGACAACGCCAACCCTTTCGTTTTTGTACACGTTTTATATCACGCGCGCCTGCGTGTATATGCCCGCGTCCGTATCGCGTAGCACTCTGAACGTACAAACGCACTGTTCTCTCTTAAATTCCTGCGACTCTATCTGCACTTGACACCAGCAGTGTTAGCGCGAGGTGGTTCAACGGCAAGAGAAACTGCAGCATCGGCAACATCAGCAAGCAATAGGTGCAGCGGTAAAATCGGCAACAGAAGCACAGTTGGCGCAGCAGCAACAGAAAGCACGAGCATTGGACGCAACAGGAGGAAGCACAAGCAGTTGGCACAGCAGAAGCAGTCGGATAAGTCAAATCTGCTCGGGCAGCCGAAGCCAAAAACCATCGCAACCAAACGCCCGAATTTTTCTAAATATTTTTCTAAATTCGATTAATATCTGCCGAACGTCCGCCGACAAATCCGACTCTGGGTGACGGCGGTGGTGGTGAGGACGAAGAGAAGGAGGAGGAGGGGGAGGGAAAGAGGGGAGGGATAAGGGACTCGACGTCGAACGACGGGCGACGATCGGGCCGCCGTGCCGAGAAGGAGGGAGCGGGACTCCGACCCTGCCGCGAGCACGGAGAGGGGGGCCACGCGGGGGGGCGCGGACAAGCGGGGGCGGCACGCGGGCGCGATGATGATCAAGGACAGCGTGTCGCTCCGCCAGGACCCCGACCTGCGCGGAGAGCTCGCGTCGCTCGCCCGCGGCTGCGACTTTGTCTTCCCGTCACGCTTCAAGAGCCGACTGCGGCTTTACCGCCAGCTGCAGGTAACGGTGGACCCGGTTGCCACACGGAAGTGACCCCTCCCCCCGGGGGGGATTTTAGGAAGAGATGGTGGTGGCAGGAATGAGTTTGGGATGAGCGGGATTGCGACAGGAGGCACGCGTGTGCAGGATGGATGCTGGGGGCGGGGGGGATAGTGTAAGCAACTTGGAAGTTAGTGATCGGCAGTAATGGCCCCGTGATGACCCCGCTTACCGTGACATCGGGCGGCTTGCAACATAAGCGCGCAAAGCATACCTGATGTATTACATGTGGTGATACAGAATGTGCTGGCAGAGATGTGGTGCGTTAGTTACCGCACTATATTGTGAACCTGTCAACCTGGGTTGTATTCCTGGCCATGACTAAACACCGGTTCAAAGCAAGCTTCACAAACCTGCACTATCCAGTATGGTGAAGTATGGTCCAGCAACCCCTCCTCCCATAACCGACACGGTACAGAGAGGCCTTCACCCAAAATTGGTTGACAAAGGCACTGAAAACGATGATGAGGTTTGGGATCGCACTGCGCACTGTGGTGGTGGCACCAGCACCAGAGGCTTGTCCTCCACAGTGCCCGGTGTCTGCACACCTCACCAGCTACTCGATCCCTCGTTTAAGGCAGAGCACGCGCAGCCAGTTAATCAAATAGAGACATTTGGGATTGCAGTACAGTGCAACTTGAACTTTTTTCGCACCGTACGTAGCAAACCGTGCGAATCGGAGGTGCGGGAGGGAAGGACAACAAACTAAGACACAAAAAGCAGTTCTGAAGAAATGAGTTTTCAACCATTTAAGTGGCAAATTAACTTTTGCCATTACCAGTCCAGATATTCACCACTGATATTAGCCGCGAGCGGGGAATTGAACTCGGGTCGTTGGGTTCAATAACCACTACCCCACCGCAGCACACGTGTGCACACGTTGAGTGTGATGGCTGTGGGCTGTTAACGAGCACTGCAATTCCAGCTCGCGACCACAGCAAGCTTACAAGGAGTGAGGTTTACAGTGGCGTGACAAATCACCCCTTCAAGCTGCCTCCTAAGGGGCGTGAATGGTCTCATTGTGCTTTGGCCGTGCCGATAAATTGCACGTCTGCGCGCAAAACGTGTTCCGTAACGAAACTTTACCTCGTGCGTGTTTTTTCCCGGCTTTCAGTGTCACCGAATACGCCTGGTGTGTGTGTTTGCGTGCGTGCGTGGGTAGTGGTGACGTAGTGGTTCGTGCAACGCACTCCGGTCCTGGCGACCTGGGTTCGATTCCCAGCCATGTACGACAGTCGGTGGGAATTGGCATCCTGGTCTCCACTCAGTGGGGTCGTTCTTAAATGCGTGGAACAAAATCAGCAGCGCAGAAACAAAGGTGGCCTGATCTATTGCTGGCCACACCACTCTCTCATGTGCCATCCTAGCCTTGATACAAAATAACCATTGGCACCATTGTGAATAATATAAGTAACGACGTGAATAATTATCAGTGAGTATATCTTTTGCATGTGTGTTTAACTTCTTTCGCACAGCCATACGTAGCCAACCGTGCTAATCGGAGGTCCATCACATCCGTCCTTCCACGTAAAACGGAAGTGGTATTTTATTCCCACTTCTGGTTAACCACAAAGCCTTCTGGGAGTGCAAAATAGGTGCTCGCGAACAGCATTTGCCCACCACGATCTACCGTGCCACACACGGGGTCTTTGCCACTTTCTTTTGTGCTCTGCCAATGGGCAGTAGATTACGCGCAGTGCTATTATTCCAAGGCTGGGGTTAGATTCTCAGTTATGGATATGGGTGGCGTGTTTACACGTGTGCCTTCAATGTGTCCACGTCAAGGGTTTACAGCAGTGCCAGCCACCTTATTTTATTATTTCTACAGTTTTTTTTTCCTTTTGTGGGCCATGAGCAGAGCTGTGTGGCTCCATGCCTTATTTGAGCGCATGTCGCAACTATTTATGCCGGCACTCCTCCACATTGACCTTCCTGCACTCTCCTTGTGTTTTAAGACATCAGAGGTTGCATTGGGGAATGGGGACAATGGTGGCTAGGAGATGTTACCTCCCTCGCCTGGTATACAGGAGGTCGTGGGTTCGATTTCGGCCCCGACGCCTCCTGTGTATTTGGAGTTTGCATGTCTCTCCTTGTGGTGGCGTGGATTTTTCTCAGGGTCCTCCGGCTCTTCCCTCCGCATTTAGAATCAACTTGCATAATTGGCTGCTATAAATGTCCACGTGATAAGCCACCTCTTTGAGCTATCATTTGTGATAGCCAGGCTGACTTGTGAAAAAGAGCTATGTAGCTCAGTGGGCCTTACCTGGTAAAATAAAATAAAAATAGTTTAAATTTCGATTTAAAGCTTCCGTGACTGCAGGGATTCGTATTCTTTGTTCTTTCGGTAAAGTCACGTAGAAGGGAAATAATCAAATAAAATGATTGCTTGTGGTGCAATCGAAACGTCGTGAGAATTTTATTGTTTTATTTTTATTATTTAATTTTTATTATTTCCCTTCTACGTGACTTTACCGAAAGAACCAAGAATATAAAAAATAGTTTCGTAAAAATGCACCACCGTTGCTCTAACCTTTTTGGAGGAAGGCCTGCCCGTGTCTCGCTCAGCAACTGTGGAGCTAATTGGTAAGGCTGTGTGTTGCAGACCCCTTTTTTTCACCTGCAAAATTGGGCCTTCAGGTGTGTTTGTTGTTGTTGCTGCAAGGCTTTGAGCGGCTTAACGGACTTCTGAGTTGATAAAACGAGCGGGGCTGCCAGTTGTGAAGTTGAAGCCCTGACCTGGTTCCTTTATCATTGTCATCGTAATCATCATCACCACGTTCATCTTCTCGACTTCCATCATCACCACCACCACCACTACCATCTTCATCAACATCATCGTCACCAACATCACCACTGCCAGTAACTTAATTACCACTGCCATCATCACCGTTATCACCACTGCCGTCATCAGAATAATATTTGCAATCTTCATCATCCATCTGTTATTTGTTCAAAGAGAGGACAGCTAGGTGCTCTTGTTGTAGCTGCGCGAGTTAAGGGAAGACTGGTCCCTGTCATACTAACATGGAATACTCACCAAAGTCTCTAGAACCCTGTTACCGCCACCCCCCGCTAACCCCCCAACGGAAATGAATACCAATCACAGAGCAGGGAAGCCAAATGCAGAGAGAGAGGTGGGGGTAGATGGTGGTAAGCCAGAAGGGGGAAAAAGGCACAATTTTTCTTTCTCATATGGCTATGATTATACACCCGGCCATGCCCAAAGATGTAGCGTCTGTGCTCGCTACGTACGTGTTTCAACGCACGGGCGTATTTGCATCCGTGTGTCGTGCTCGCCCGAGCTTTTGCAAACACATCCAACGTAATCGCCTTTGCACAGTGCTGGCCAGCCCAGTTGTATTCCTCGTTACTGATT
The DNA here is from genome assembly GCF_965212315.1 of Lampetra planeri. Lineage (NCBI taxonomy): Eukaryota > Metazoa > Chordata > Hyperoartia > Petromyzontiformes > Petromyzontidae > Lampetra > Lampetra planeri. Next base: position 2,809,241 of record NC_136149.1, on the reverse strand, counting down.
ATGCATGTGGTTCTAGGGGCAAGGTAGAAATAAAGTAATGCCATGTTTGTTTTTTTCTTCGGAGAACACGACGTGTTTGTCGCGTTTGTGCCATTTTCTCCACAATTTTATCCCGAGCAGTCCATCCGCTCGTGTTCGAGAATGGCCCACAGAAGGAGAGTGTGTGGTGGGGAGTAGTCTGAGATGAGACGGGGAGAGTGAGGAGAGTGTGTGGACAGACGGTAGATGTGAGGACAGGCAGTAGAGTGTGTGGAGGGTAGTTGCGAGGAGAGGGGAGAAGTAGGCAAGCGGTGAGCACATGGGTGACCTTTGGAGATGGTAACGGTGATGGTAAACTAACTTGTCATGCATTACTCTCCAACACCACTCTTGCGCAGGTTTGTTTGCGAATGCCCTGAAGTAATCCCGTTATTTCTCATCCAAATCCCGCTCAGTTGAGCGACACAACACATCCTCCTGGTGTGGAGGAGTAGGGTGGGGGGGGATCAATTTAGGGAAGTCGTCAGTGGTGGTTCAGTGGACGGAGTGGGCTCTGTCACGGGAACGTGTGATTTTCACGTGAGCGCGGGTCTGACTTTCGCTCCGTGACTTCGATGCCGGGGCTCGGTACGTGACGTGGGTTCAAGCGCCGCCGTTCTGCGCGCACCTAAATTTGGCTCGCGTAAAAAAAAACCTCTCTCAGCTCCCTTCCAAACTGTACGGGCGTCCCGACACAAAGGCACCCTTATGAGTGGCGACTCGCCTCTTCACACTGGCCTCTCTCTCTCGGTGACAAGCTGACTCACGCGGACCCACCCCCCCTCTCTCCGCGCGAGCCTCCATCTCTCGCCCGTGAGGCTTGCCAAGTCGGCGGAGGTCCCGTTTGTGCCTGTTGTGTTTTTATCCAAAATCGGCCAAAGAAGAGGCCCCCTGTTTCGCTTGTTGGCGTCGTCGCGGTGGTAAATAAATACGTGCATGGCCTTTTATTTGCGCTGGGAGTCCTCGCTGAGTCTCGCGACTCTCTCTTTCTCTCTCTCTCAGGAAGGTCCTGCATTTGAATGTTTGCGCTGTTTCCTTAAAAAAGGGTGAATCCCGAACCTCCCATTAGGACGGTTGGCTACGTGCGGTGCGAGAGTTATACATTCATACATAAGTCTAGTTTGCTTTATCCATGTTTTTTTTCTTTTAATTGCTGATCTTTATTGAAAGAATGAACCATCATCTCAAATGTTCCCTTGTCCTGTTTAAATACTTTCCAAGTCCAATTTAAAAGCATTCACCATGAACAACTTATGGGCGTGTAGATGTACATTTAAGATACTTTAAAGATGTGGGTAATACATTAGTGCATCAAATGATCGAGACTTTAATTCGAACAGAAATAGTGTCCACCTCTCCTGATCAGGAAGAATTGTTCCTTATATACTGCGGTGTCGGATGTACTCGGATGAACTGATACACCCTGGAATGACGATGGTGCAATCAGTTGAAGCGTTCCTATGCCTTGACTTGAATAGGGAATGGTCTCTAGCGATGGCAGTGGAGTTTGAGCTGAAGTTGACTTGGGGTTTTGGAGGCACCTCGCATGAGTCGACTGAAATGGAAGAGGCATCGGTGCCAAGGAACAGGATGTGCAACCCTTAGCTGGTGGCCTCACTCGTGGTATCTCTAGACCAGTGGTTCTTCTGAACCTGGGGTGCATGCGCCCCTTGGGGCTGCGAAATGGCCTTTCTGGGGGGGGGGGGGGGGTGCGAGCCATGGCCAGATATTTTAGAAGGTAAATCATCGAAACACACATTAAGCACGGGCACGTAAGTACAACTACTTTGTTTCATCAAACTTATGTATTAATATTACAAGCAGATCCAGAAGTGGGCTGTTCTCCCTCTCGCGTGCCCATCACCGACTGACACCCTTGACTCTTTTGACCCTGCCTCGCTTGAACTAATGTCGCCGCAGTGTGATAACTCCTCAAACTCACCTTTATCTAGATCTGCATTGGTGGCTACTTGGGGTTTCAACAGAAGCTGAAGGCCCATAACAGGAAAATTGAGTGAGATAAGAGGGGGGAGAGGTAGACAGGAATGAATCCGTGGAGGATATTGACCAAGTGGAGAGCAATTTAGCAGTTGTTTTGCGACTGGACGGGGAAGCCGGGGATCTGAAGATTGGGGTGATCTGGTCTCAGTTGATAGTTCAGTGAGCAGTCGGGCAGCTGAATTCTGGACCGTGTGGGGTTTGCATGTGATGGATGTGCCTGAGTAGCATGCATAGGTGTCTTGCAATAGAACGTCATAAACTTTTAATAAATGTTGACAGAAGAGAGGGCTCATTCCTTCCAGTCGCAAAGGGTCCCCCACCCAGTTGACGAGCATCTCCTTTTGCGAGTGTAATTTGCCTTAACGGGCTCTCATCTGGTTACAATTACACACTGCCGGTGCCTGCCTAACAGGGAGAGCCTCTGGTTGCCACCATGTTTGTCTCGTAGCCGCCCCTGACGCGAGAGATCAGATGGTTCAGGGCAGGGACTGGGAACGTTCAAGGGTGACCTCAAAAATTCCACCCCGGCCACTCTCCATCGCCACGCTCCACCGTGCAGCTGGCAAGGGACTTCTCGCAGCAGATGAAGGCACCTTGAGCTGGCGCGGTGGTGACGCCTCCACCGATGTGTTCCTAGCGCGATCTCGCTCTTTCCCTTCGCCCTTTTAAGAGATCGTGCGGCCGATGCTGATGCAGGAACAGAACAACACCGTTGTTTCCCTTAAGGTTGCGAAATCCAGCGGCTGTTGCAGAGTTGTCACGTGATCTTTAAGGTCCGCTTCACCGGTATTCCATCATCTGGCTTTCGTTCTTTCTTCCCCCTTGGTCTCCCTGCGTTCTACTCCAATTTATTTTTTTACTTTGCACACGTGTGTTTGGCACCACTGTGAAGAAGTCACAGTAGGCTGCAGTGCTTTGCAGTGGATAGTTATTTTGCCGTGCCAGGAGCAGGGATCGAACGTATGCGTTCGTGCTCGAGTGATGTGACTGCAAGGCCATCGAATTCCACCATGCCCTGGCACATACTGAGTAGGAAGTGGATGTCCTTATTTTTGGTTTGGCATCCCCCCAATCCAGACCACTGGTCACCGTGCACCCCCCCCCCACCCAATGCAGAGAGATCACAAGTCCACACCTATTGTCAATTCGGTGTTAGTAAGGCATTTGTTTCATGTTGTGTTTTAGTGTGTTTTGTCATCACAATATGGTGATAATGTTCCCGGCAGACAGAAATATCTCCTGCACGTTATCCATGCTGCAGCCTCTAGCGCTTATCCCTCATTGCGATTCCGTGCGTTGTCACGATTTGTACGGCGATTCAATTCAAGATTTTGGTATTTTGATATCGTACATTAGTCAAATGAACCGAATACGTAAGGTTATATAAATCAGATTATGTCCTTACGCAATTCGATACTTTTGTAGTGTGCAAAAAAACGTGTTATAACGACGGAATGTGTGCGTTATTACACCCATAACGATGCTGTTTGGGCATTATTGCTGAGATCCTGCGTCCAAGCCCTGAGTGGGGTTGTCTCTGTCTCCACTACAGTTATTTTGCTGTGCCTTTTTACGCCTGATGAAGGAAGCTTGTGTTGCCTCCGAAACGTCGTGATTTAATTGATTTATTTTCATTTGTTATTATTTTATCTTTATTATTTTTTACCTACGTGGCTTCACCGAAAAAACCTAAGAGTATGAATTCTTGCAGTCACGAAAGCTTCAAATCTAGAATTGTCTCTGTCTGTATATATATTCAGGGGTTCATATTGGCTCTGACAGCCACTGAGCTGGCATCAATTGAGTTTGAATCTGGGATTCAGCCATGAGTGGATTGCATGGGAGGTACTCAATTGTAGCAAATGTTTTGATCTCACAACAACAACAACAACAAAACCCACGACAGTAAATTGCGTTCCTCGCTTAATGCATCTCATTTCGACTCCCGAGTAATAAGATTTGCGCTTTGATGGGCGCATGGCAAATGCTTTGAAGGTAAATATCCCCGTCACAGAAGTCTCGTCGTGACGCCATGGCGTGACGACCTACACGACTCGCCGCAAGAATTCCACACGGGGCGAGAAATCATCATCATCACAATGACAGCAGTGGCAAAGGCACAACGGCAGTATAAATTGGGGGGGGGGACCCCCCAAAATCTTGAGCCGGTGCTGTCTTTATCAAAGCAGCGGGGGCCGTGGCAAACAGAACACACCTGCTTCGTTTTCAAGACCTCTCTAACATAGCCCGCAACTCCCCCCTCCTCCACTTCCCCTCACCACGCACCTCCCCGTCCCTTGATCATTCAGCCAGCAGTAATAAGCAACAGCTGGCACATACCCCAACAATGTCTTAAGAATAACATGGCCAGCTCTGCCGATGAGCGATCTTTGCCCCGTCTATGTGCGTTTGATGCGTGGTGCGTCTGCCCTGGCCTCTTTCTCCGCCGTGTTCTGGCATGTCTCTGTGTTTTGTACTTTTCTTCTTGTTTTTACAGGGTGTGTGTATGGTTTCCATTCCGTCTATTGTCTGTTTGTCGGGAGTGGTAGTGTCGTGGTTTGCACGCTGCGCCAGGAACCCGGCGGCCCAAGTTCGATTCCCGCTCACACCCACCAACACTCGTGACGATTATCTGAACCGGTCCTGGGCCTCCCCGAGGTCGACTCGGCCTCAAATGAGTATCTCGCACAATGTGCAAACGTTGCCACTGGGAAGACAAAGGCGGCTGGGCGTGGTGCTGCCCACCTACCCGCTTGTGTGCCGTGCCAACCTTCATAGGTGGTACTGGCTAACAGCACTTGCCCCAACAGTCTGTCTATCGATGTGTCTGCGTGCCTATCATTTGGCCTCTGCTGTATGTGCCTGCTCTGTTGGCCTGTCATTGTACAAGTGTGTGTCCATCAGTTTTGTCAGACTGAGTTCAATTGCGCTTCCTGGATCAATAACATCAGCCTGCTTGGTTGAAATGTTTCACAGTAGCGTAGTTTCACGATGTTGGATCTCTAAGGATATTGGTAATCATTCCTGTAATCACCTAGTGGCTCTTTACTTGAGCATAGCATGTCAGTAACACATAAATAATTTGTCCTACTTTCTTTATTGGGGAGAAACACTCATACTATACCGCGGTGTCAGATGTACTTTGAGCGAACAGACGTATTCATCCACGCTGGGATGATGGTGACAGTGAAATGACTCCTTCCATAAATCAGCAAAGCTTTCTCAGAGTAGCGATAATTACCTTCAAAATGACAACCATGTATATTATCCTGATGTTTTTGAAATTGTTGTGGAACTACGTGGTAGTTGTCAGGGCAAGACTGGTCCCTGCCATAGAGATGTGGAATTTCCACAACCGCTTCGGAAAACCATGAATGTAGATGAACGGTGCCCTTTCGGTCAGTAGATTTCGGCGCCTTTCTGACACGTCTACTGTTTTTCATTTCAACCGCGGGCCATTGCGTCGTCGTCGTCCTTAACCAAACCACCTCTACTCGCTTTGCCAGCGCGCAAATCGTAGCGCGATCCGAGGTCCCAGCCTTTTGGCGGCGCGTCACAGTTTCCGCCTCTCTGCAGCGCCGTGTAAGGCAAGCGGCGGCAAGGATTCCGCGCTCGGGCCCTCCCAATCGCTCGTCCGCAAACAGGTGTCTGTGGACGGTTTTTTGGCAGTACATTAATCTTGTGCTCAAAAGCAGCTGGAGAATGTTTTGGGGCTTGTAATGGGCCGCTGGAGAGGGCTGCGGACACAGAACGGTGGGGTGAAAATGAAAGGAAAACGTATCTTCTTGGTTCTTTCGGTAAAGTCACGTAGAAGGGAAATAATGAAACAATAAAAATAAAACATAATAAAATACAATTTTCACGACGTTTCGGCCACAACGCTAGCAGCCGTCCTCAGGTGAAGAACAGGTTTGTCGGAAAGACAGACGCTGTCTTTCCGACAGACCTGTTTTTCACCTGTCTTTCCGACAGACCTGTTCTTCACCTGCGGACGGCTGCTTGCGTTGTGGCCGAAACGTCGTGAGAATTGTATTTTATTATGTTTTATTTTTATTATTTCCCTTCTACGTGACTTTACCGAAAGAACCAAGAAGATGAATCCCTGCAGTCACGAAACCTTTAAATCGAAAAGGAAAACGTATCGTCGATATCATCAGCTGACACAGTCATCGTCATTTTTTGTTGTCTTCAAAGTGCTTGCCACAAATGAACCACAATACTTTGCCGATCTTGTCAAGGAGCATAAACCATCACACGAGCTGCGGTCACCCTCGCAGCAGCAGCAGCAGCGGCTTTTGGCTGGCCATCGAACAGAGACGGTTACCGCATCGCGCGCTTTCAGATGCGCTTCTGCGGCCGTCTGGAACGCTCTTCCTTCCGATATTAGGAAGCCACTGGAGCTATGCACTTTTAAATTTTGATTGAAAACTAATTTCTTTAGAACTGCTTTTTGTGTTTAGTTTGTTGTCTTTTCCCTGAGCCTCTGATTAGCACAGTTGGCTACATAGGGTACAAAATAATTTCAAGATACGTACTGATTGGACTACATTGGTTCAATCAACTAATGTTCCATCTGCCTAATCTGGCCTTACCACTCAGGTTTTGCCTGTTGAATAATTTCGAGCAGGTTACCTGCCACGTGTCCCCATGTCCTTGTCCCTCACCCTGTCCCATCTCGTTTCCCCACGTTGCTTCTGAGAAGTTGCATTTCACCCGCTTATATCCTACTCATCTCTTTGCCGCTAAGTTTTTACTGCTACATTTGGCGTTTGGTGCAGCAGTGTGGGTTGTGGTAGTTGGTGGTGGTTGGGTGGGTAGGGGTGGTTGATGCTCGGTGGTGGTGGTTGGATGGGCTGTGGTTTGGTAGTGTTGGATGGGTGGGTTATGTTTGGTGGTAGGGGGTCGTGTTATGTTGGTTGTGGTTTGTGGTGGTAGTATATGGTGTGTGGTGGTTGGATGGGCTGTGGTTTGGTAGTGGTGGATGGGTGGGTTATCTTTGGTGGTAGGTGGTCGTGTTATGTTGGTTGTGGTTGTAGTGGTTGTATATGGTGTGTGGTGGTTGGATGGGCTGTGGTTTGGTAGTGGTGGATGGGTGGGTTATGTTTAGTGGTAGGTGGTCGTGTTATGTTGGTTGTGGTTTGCGGTGGTAGTAAATGGTGGCGGTAAGATGGGTTGTGGTTTGTGCCGCTGGATGGCGGTGGTTGGAGTTGGCGGTGATTGGTGGCAGTGGTTATGTGAGTTGTTGGGGGTGACGGTTTGTAGTGGTAATTTGCTGGGTTGTGGTTGTTGGCAGTATGTGGTGGTGGTGTTGGTTGGGTGGGGTGATGTGTAAATTGGCACAGGCCAGGCGTGTTTTGTTCTTTCGTGTTTTCCGGACTTTCCCTGGGACTCTGCTGCTGTTGCTCCTGCATCTCTCGGCGACTGTCGCTGTCCGAACTGGTCGCTGTTTCGTCTCTGTGTCGGCCGTGACCCTCTGCCGTTGAGTGCTCGCGTCGTTTTTTTATTTTTTTATTTCCCTCTGACTCTTCCCATACATTCATCTGTCATTGCGAGTCGCTTTGGGAAGCCGTGGCATTTGATTTACGAACATAAATCCTTGACTTCTATGTTAACAATGTAGGAGATTGCTCTACAACGCAGTACGTTCTATATGGAGCCTGTTTTTCACTGTCGTCTCCTCTCTATTCCATGATTCGATGTCTGCTTGACCAAAATTGCTACAAATGCACGTTTCCATCAACCTGGGAATCGCACGCTTTTCGTTAAGGTTTTAAACAACAAACGTTCGCTTTGCGCCCCTTCCCTCTTGAGAGCAAAGTATTGTGTGTATTGCATGTGTAGTGTTCAATTAATTTATTTTACTGGTTTATCGACATTGATTGCTAGGCGTGGTGATAATTAATACAAGTGCGATGGCTGCATGAATCTGGGGGGCTCACAACAGCCGAGTCGCACCTTGGAGATGTTGGGTTCAAATCCGGGTTACAAGTCAGGCAAGTTGCTTGCTCTCAGACTAGTAACCAATGTCTGCACATGTAAAAAAAACTTTATTTAATTGTGTTTACACAGAATTTGGATACAATCCAGGTGTGGACACTTAAACGTTGAATCAATTGCCATGCGATGATCGCTGTTTGCAGGGGATATAAAACTTGTGCTAACTAGAGTGACAAAACTAACTCACGAATTGACCAACCGGTGTTGCTCGAACTCTGAAGGTCGTGAGTGCATGTTGATCTGAGGTCAACCCAACCGTCATCCCTCCGGGGTCGACAAGACGAAGCGCCCCGTGTCTCTCGGCGGGATTTCAATCGTCCTGCAGTGGAAGACTGTCCCTCGCCACGTGAACGTGGAATGGTCGTTATTGGCTCACGACCATTGGCGCCACACGCAATGAAACGCATCGTTAGCCCGGCCCCAAGCCCTGCTTGGTCCGGAGCCAGATTGAGGTGTCTCGTGAGACCAGTGCATCTCGGCACGGCAAAACGTCCAGTGGGAAAAACCACCCGTGCCGGCTCGGCTCGGATGTGCAGTTGAAAAAGGGCTGAGAGGCAATGGAGGAACTCCGTGAGCGTCACATTAACACCACTGGTTCAGTGGCACCAGCAGAGAAGAGCATCGCCCTGCTTCCCCGTTTGGGCAGGGAGACTCTGGGACCACCTTGACTTGGAATAATAATAATAATAGTTCAATTTATAACACGCGCAAATTTGCGGACGTAATGGCCGCAACTCAGAGGCGCGGAGCCGAGCTCAGAGTCGCTCGAAAGCACGTGGTTATAGAGGTGAGTATTTTAAGTCTCTCTTGAAGGAGGCGATTGAGGTGATGCTGCGAATGTGCAGAGGGGTGATGGCGTTCCAGACTGTTGGGGCTGCCACCGAGAAGCGGCGCATAGACGTGACCATCCTGGATCTTGGTATCAAAAGGAGGTCGTGAGTCGCGCTGCGCAGGCATCTGCCGTGTGCTGCGCTGGAAGTTGTCAATAATGAAGAAAGGTACGTCGGGCAGGCGGATATGAAGGCATTGTGGCAGAGGCAGGCGATCTTGTATGTGACCCTACTGGCGATGGGCAGCCAGTTGAGAGCGTGGAGACTGGCTAGTGAGTCGACTTGTGAACTTTGTCAACGTCATCGCTAAAAGCCACCGCCACCCCCTCCGCCACCCCTCCACCACCCCCGCCTCCCCTCCTCGCCACCCCGCCGCACCGTGATCTCCAGGTCGCGCCCGCAAGCACCACAGCCGCCGGCGTCAAGGACAAGAAGTCGCTGCCTCCGGCGTTGCCCAAGCCGCACGCGGTGCCGGCTCACTCGCTTGTGCCGCGCTTCTACTTCCCGCACGGCCGCCCGGCGCCCAACGGCCCCACGTCGGACCAGATGATCGAGCGGGTGGAGGAGTCGTTCACGCCTTACCCGGACGAGCGCGCCGACATTCATCAGATGGCCACCGTGGCCAAGGTGCGTGGGCTCTTTATCTGTGACCTGTGCGTGTGTGTATGTTGAATTTCTTTCGTGCCGTACGTTGCCAAGTGCACGTTAGGGGGGGAGTGCGTCTGACGATTCGGTCTGTGTGCGTGTGTGTGCGCGTGTGTGCGCGTGTGCGTGTGTGCGCGTGTGCGTGTGTGCGCTTTTGTGCGCGTGTGTGCGCGTGTGCGTGTGTGCGTGTGTGCGTGTGTGCGCTTGTGTGCGCGTGTGTGTCCGTGTGTGCGTGTGTCTGGGGTTAGTGAAGGCGGGGAGCATATAAAATATCAACGATTGATTTTTGCCGCACTGCCCCCTGCTGACCATCGCATTGCCCCGCAGTAGCCTACAGCAACCTGCTGTGCATGATGGGCGCCCATCCGAGCACTGTTTGGTCTCAATGCTGCTTAGCTTCCGAGATCTCATGGGTTTGTGTGCATTCCGATCAGCATTAGTCGTTTTGAAGTCATTATTATCGACAACATCAGCATCATTGGCATCAGCAAAATCGACATCAGCAGCCGTTTTGTAATATCATCAGCAGGGTCATTGTCATCAATAGCAGTGGCGACATCATGAGCAGAATTGTTTTAGCAGCAGCTTTGTTAGCAACAGCATCATCGTTAACATTAATAACAACTGAAGTAACATCAGCAACAACAGCATTAATTTTAAGACCATTATTATTTTTATTAGTTCGCTTGTTTACCCAGGAGAGCCTCGCTAAGTCTCATGACCGTTTGTCAGAAGGTCCCTGCCAAGTTTTCGCAGTGGGGGGTGATCTTCGGCATGTAGATGATTCCTATTTTTATCTTCATCAATCAATCAACCCACGATTTGCAACGCACGCCATGTTCGGCAAAACGCTGAGACGCGGATGGCACAGAGAACATTTCGAACTGAATGAAACTGTTACAGAAGAGAAAATAAATGTTTTTCGGCGATAGTCACGCTTGAGCGGGCTTCAGTCGACAGAGACCACTTCAGGTCACGGGGGCTGCAGATAAGCGGCTCCGTTCTGCCGAAGCCGAGTGTATCTCGCACACGGCAGGCGGTCCGACACTGGCTGAGCGTAGGTTCCGGGACGGTACACACAGGGCAGATGGCGTCGCTCTGCTCGGTTGGTTCACCACCGGTTGTTCAGCTTCCGCTGAACGAAGGCCTCCCCACTCATTTGCCATCGCGCGCAATCCTGCCACGGGATCATCCGTCACACGCCTGCACATGAAACTGGTATCATCGCTTCATCTCTGCTGAGAAGCTGTTTGGTAAATTAAATGAGTACCCATTTCTGGAAAGTGCTATGAAGAAAGGGCTATTTGCCCAAAACGTCGCCTGCTTTTTTTCTTTTCTTTTTTTAAGGCATTGTTATTGTTGAATGTGAGCTTTGTTGTTGGTTGAATGTGTTGAGTTTTGTTTTTGTAATTGTGCTTGTGCACGTCTGCCAATGAAGCGTCACCAAATGCATTGATTTAATTGCGGTAAATTTCGATTTAAAGCTTTCGTGACTGCAGGGATTCATCTTCTTGGTTCTTTCGGTAAAGTCACGTAGAAGTGAAATAATAAAATAATAAAAATAAAACATATAAAATAATTCTCACGACGTTTCGGCCACAACGCAAGCAGCCGTCCTCGGGTGAAGACCAGGTCTGTCGGGGAGACAGCGTCTGAAGCTGTCTCCCCGACAGACCTGGTCTTCACCCGAGGACGGCTGCTTGCGTTGTGGCCGAAACGTCGTGAGAATTATTTTATATGTTTAATTTTTATTATTTTATTATTTCCCTTCTACGTGACTTTACCGAAAGAACCAAGAAGATTAATTGTGGTAAGTCGAACCTTGTTTCGCCTGCCGATTTAATCGCCCACGTCGTAGGAATATGGAAACTTCACCATCGGCCCAGCGAGATGGGAAACGCTCCACGTCCATTTTTGCATCCAAGCACTTTGGATGCTTGCCCTGGAATTGATGGCCTAAGCCAGGGCTCTTTAGCTGCCCACCACAGACGGATGTAGCCCACGAAGGCACGTGGAGTGGCCCGACCGAGCTTTGGCCCACCGAAAAGTAATGTTTGCCAAGATATAAAAAAATATGCGGCTTAGTGAGACAAAAGAGAGATTAACAAGAGATAGAGATGAGAAACCTGGAGACAAGAAGTGCAGATCGGTGGTGGCACACACAGGCCCGACAACGTGACGGGGCGATGTTAAACTAAACTGAATTATTCACAATTTTTTCTTTTACCAGGTAAATGATAGCTCAATGAAGGGGCTTAGCAGGTGGAAAATTATAGCAGCCAAATACTCTAAACGGACGTTGTTTCTAAATGTGGAGGGAAAAACCGGAGGACCCGGAGAAAAATCCATGCCACCACAGGGAGAGAGAGACATGCAAATTCCAAATATACAGCAGGCATCAGGGTCGGGATCGAACCCACGACCTCCTGTATACCAGGCGAGGGAGGTAACATCTCACCACTGTGGTGCCCAGCATCTGCGCACGTGGAAAATGACATCACGTGGTCCGCCAGCACACGATAATTTCGTTGAGTGGCTCGCCAGAAGGTATAGTTAAAATAATCGTGCTCTAAGCTTACATTAACTTGTATCACATTTCTCCTTGCCATACGGCCAGTGCAGTTTTACCCGAGTTTCCGGCCCAAAGACCTGGAGCCCGTTGCCGGCACATTTTCGGTATCCATCCTTGAGTCTGAGCCAGTTTTCCAACGGACTTAAAACGGTGTTGTTGTTCCAAAGAGCTTACTCTGTGCAATCCGTGACGAACTGTACTTGTGAGAGTGCGCAAAAGCAAATGTTCAGACTTACTCTTTTCTAGCGAGGTCAGAGTTTTTACGAACATCGTGGATGTCCTCTCGGGCGTTTTCCTTCCGTTGTGCCCCTTCTCTGTTGCTAGTCTCGACCACTGGACGCTGTTCCACATAGCAACCCGTCCTGCCCAATCCCGCTTGCTTTTCTGTCCGCGCAGGCCTGTGGCTGCCCTGTTTACTGGAAGTCGGCGTTGTTCCATGCGGCGAGCGGGGAGCGAACGGGTTTCGTGTCCGTGCACACCTTTGTGGCCATGTGGAGAAAGTGAGTATGTGTATGGGGGTGTGCGTGTCTTTGTGTGACCGGTCCCTCACCATGTGCGGAGCGGTGGTGTAGCAGTTAGCGTGTTGCGCTACGAACCCGGCGACCCGACTTCGATGCCCGCTCACGGCCAACGCCAGTCTCGATTATTTGAACCGGTCCTGGGCCTCCCCTAGGTCGACTCAGCCTAAAATGTATACCTTGTTTGATGTATAAACATCGCCACTGGGGAGACAAAGGTGGCTGGGCGTGGTGTTGGCCACCCCCCACCCCCTTGTGTGCTGTGCCGGCTTTCATAGGTGCTCGCTAACAGCACTTGCCCCAAAAGTCTGTTCCAGGCTATACAGGGGGACATTTGTCTTTGTGTGCGACCAGTCCTCGCCATAGGAATATGGAATTTACACCACCTGCTCAACGGCCACCAATGTAGCCAAGCGCTGTCGCAATGCCCATTCGATGTTCAAGAATACTGAGACCCACTACAGCTTTCCTGGACTATACATTTTAGTAAAATTGTACTTGTAACAAAACGAACGGTGCCCGGCAATGACGACGTTGATAATTATTGTGTCGACGATTGACGACCGTGATAATTTAGACAGCCCCTCGTTGTGATTGTGACGATGATTTCGCCGGCGTGCCACCCACTCCCCGCGGTGCCGCAGGCTCTTGCGAACTTGCCACGACGACTCGGCCAAGTTTGTGGCTCTGCTCGCGCGTCCCGGCTGCAGTTACCTGGTGCAGGAGGACTTCATCCCCTTGCTGCAGGTGAGGAGGAACGAGCGGTCCGTGCTCTTCGTCTGTTTGACGAAGATCAGCGAAGACGATTCGGTATTATTGTTCTGGTCGCGTTAGGCATCCGTCGTTAACTCCGGTTGGCAATGCACGGCGACCTGGTTGTCCGACGCACCGAGAAGTTGATATCAGCACCCCCCCGCCCTCCAAAGATATTGCGGTGTCCTTCCCCATCTACTCAACCGCACGGACACTCATTCATCCATTGACCCACTCACTCTTCCACACACTCACGCTCCCATTCATTTTTTCACTGACCCGCACCTCCGATTAGCACGGTTGGCTAAGTATGGTGCGAAAGAAGTTCAACATACACACACACACCCGCTCGCTCGCTCAAACACCCGCTCACCCACTCGCTCATCCACTCACTCAGCCACTCGCTGATTCACTCACTCACCCACCCAACCCCACTCACCCTTTCACACACCCTTGCAATGACTGGCCCATCTATGTGGAGTTCTCTGCCGGTCACTGTCTGTGAGTTGTCACCAATTCCGAACCAGTTCTGCAGCAGCAGCAGCAGCCTCAAGTGGGAAATGTTCCGTGAAGTTGACAGGACATAGCCATGTCGTGATAGCGTTCATGCATTCAGAATGGCACGAATATCCTCTGTCCATACTTGCCACATCGCAATACAAAGCACAATACAACGTGTGAGTGTCATCAGTATCGGTGGTGGAAAGTTTTCTTGTCATTAGTGTCAGTGTCGGTATCGGCATGATTGGTATGTGGTCTTCCTCGTCGGCGTCATCGTTTGTGCCATCTCGTTTCATTCGTTTCAGAATCTCTAGAATCGGTGTTGTCAGAGCAATTTGCGGCGTTTTGAGCCTGGTGGGCCGAGTTTGACTTTTGGCTCCGGCTAAGTCAGTGGCGTGTGAAATCTGAACCTCTCCTTGACAACCCACCCACCCCCCAACCCGCCCACTCAACCCACATCCCCACTAACCCACCCCTCCACTAACCCCCTCCCACTAAGCCACCCCCCACTAAGGTACCCCCCACTAACCCACCCCCCCACTAACCCACCCCTCTAACCCCCTCCCACTAAGCCACCCCCCACTAACCCACCCCTCCACTAACCAACCCCTCCACTAACCCACCCCCCACTAACGCACCCCCCACTAACCCACCCACCCAACCCACCCCCCACTAACTCCCCCCCCACTAACCCACCCCTCTAACCCCCTCCCACTAAGCCACCCCCCACTAACCCACCCCTCCACTAACCAACCCCTCCACTAACCCACCCCCCACTAACACACCCCCCATTAACCCCCCCCCCACTAACCCACCCCTCCACTAACCCCCCCCCCCCACTAACCCACCCAACCCACCCCCCACTAACCCACCCACGTGACCCACCCAACCCACCCCCCACTAACCCAGCCACCAACCCACCCCCCACTAACCCACCCATCCAACCCACCCCCCACTAACCCACCCATCCAACCCACCCCCCACTAACCCACCCATCCAACCCACCCCCCACTAACCCAGCCACCAACCCACCCACTACTAACCCACCGATCCAACCCACCCCCCACTAACCCACCCACCCACCCTTGCCAGCTCACACTGACCAGTTTGGTGAAGTATGGTCAAGCAGCCCCCATAACCATTTTGATGTGGGGACAGCTGGAGACGCGTTCCAGCAGTGGATTGGTAGGGGGGTGGGGATGCCAATGATTATTTTATTATTATGATTATGATGAGTCTCAGTGAGTGCTCATATAGCTAAATAAAGACCATTGCTTAAAATAACTTTATCTTATCCGTTACACAGTTCACATTCTTGTTAATGCAGCTTAACATCTCCTCGAATAACGTGTTCTTCTACATATTTCCTTTTCTTTGTGTGTTCCTATATACATTTCTATATTTTATGTGCGCTTGAAAAACACACTAGCATGCTGTTTCTCCATGCGCTCGGGTTAACGTCCACACAGTAAACTTAACCAATTTTGCAATTATCCAAACATCCTCAAAATAATCTTGAGACTTCAGTGAGGTTTCCATGAGCAACAAAATTAAATTGTTACAAATGCAAATGTTAACACTCATCCAGCAGTGGATTTACAGAGGGCTGTGAAGACATGTAAGTGATTGTGCTTGCAGCGTTAGTGAATGAATGGATCTGTAAATGATCATCATCCTCGTCAGCCATGGCCAATCCACTGCTGGGTGAAGGCCAACCCAAGCCGCCGCCACCTGTCACGATCCTGCAATGTAACAATCCACCTAATCTCTCGCACGCTCCGTCTCCCCAGTGGATGTCCTCGCGGGTGTGTTCCATTTCCTTGTCGATTATACACGGCACGAAAGTTAACGGAACCCAATTATCCTGCGGGAAAATAATCATTTTCTTCCCAATAATTTATCCACAAAATCTTATCGTATCTCGCACAACAACAATGCCACAAGCCGCCAAGTAAGGATGTTTTTCGGTCATCCAATTTGGCCCAGATAGTTGCCGCTCAAGCGGGCGGCAACGCATCTCCGATGACTACGGCAAGGGTGGCCCTCGTCTCTTGAGTCACAGCCAAACTCAAACTATGAACACATTTTTTTTACTTGACCAGGTAAGGTCCACTCAACTCTGTAGCTCTTTTTCAGAAGCGACCTAGCCATCACAAATGATAGCTCAACGAAGTGGCTCATCACGTGGAAATGTATAGCCGCCAAATACTCTAAACGCGTGACTTTGATTCTAAACGTGGAGGGAAAAACTGGAGGAACCGGAAAAAAAAATCCACGTGACCACGAGGAGAACATGTAAACTCCAAATATACAGGCGTCAAGATCGGGTTTGAACCCGCGACTTTCTGCCTACCAGGCGAGGTAGTTAACATCTCGCCACCGTGGCGAACACAGGGCTTTGCTACGACATTTCGCTTGTAGTTACAACTAAGCATCATCAGGCAGTTGCTAATTGTGACAGCTTCATTAATTGGCCGTGTCGGGTGGAGGAGGGTGTACGACACACATCTAGCTCGTGTGGCCTGACCGAACAGTCAATCGTGAATCATAGAGAGCGCTGCTTAATCGCGTGTAAGCACACGCGTGCACACGCGCGCATCTCGATTGGAATTCGAACGCGACCGTCCCTCTCTAGGTCACGCGGAACGAGCGTCACGATCAGCAGGCGTGTGCAGCTCGTGACCGCTTAGTGTGTGTTTAAACAGAGGCGGCGCATGGCTGTCGCTGGCCTCGGCGTCATTTCTCCGTGGTAGCCCGCACCGTCCGGAACGTCGTCATCCCCGCTGCAAATTTCGATTCAAAGCTTTCGTGACTGCGGGGATTCATCTTCTTGGTTCTTTCAGTAAAGTCACGTAGAAGGGAAATAATAAAATAATAAAAATTAAACAAAATAAAATTGTCACGACGTTTCGGCCACAACGCAAGCAGCCGTCCTCAGGTGAAGAACAGGGCTGTCGGAAAGACAGCGTCTGAATGAACGACAGCCCTGTTCTTCACCTGAGGACGGCTGCTTGCGTTGTGGCCGAAACGTCGTAAGAATTGTATTTTATTATGTTTTATTATTTTATTATTTCCCTTCTACGTGACTTTACCGAAAGAACCAAAAAGATAAATCCCCGCTGCACATTCGCAGCAGCAGCAGCAGGGTTCCCCGACACAGACCGTCATTACAGAGGCCCTCGAAGGCCCCACAACCTCTCTCACCTGGCTTACCAGCGACACTTTACATTGGTGAACCTGGAAAAGATTTTATTTGGAGGGTTTTGAGGGACTGGGGTTGAGGAAGGCGCCCCTGCCCAGGAGGGACGATAGACCGATCCCAACCCTCTCCCAACTGGGAAATCGAATGTGCAACCTTGCGGGCGTTTATAACCGCCGTTCTAACCACCTTGGTGACTCTAGGTTCCAGAAGCGACCTGATAGACTGGTGTTTTTTGCGATAGCAGCCGTTTCAGCACCCGGGAGCGAGACAGGAGAGAGATTCCCAACCTCTTCCAAGTGCAAGATTAAATTCGCGTGGCCTCTTTTGTCAGCCCGCGCGGACGGGAACGGCGCGCGCCGCGCCTCCTCGCTCGCCGAGTGTTTCTGCGGCTCGTTCTCCTCTGTCCGGCTCCGTTGAAGGTTGCGAGCCGAGCGCTAAATTTGGGCTTCAAAGCCGCCCCACTCCAGCGATGAGGGCTGCGCTGATGCGTAAGTTTATCCTTCCGCTGTCATTGGCGCTGCTAGACAGACGAGCGTGGCTTAGTAACGCCGGTTCCCTACGAGTGCTGTTGTTTAGCCCCACTGCATGGTGGGGATGGTGAGGGCCTGATACTGAAGGTCAATTGGTTTTGATTCCCATTGATCGGTCTGGGCAAGCCTTGCTGAATCCCACGGCTCTTTTTATCTCAATAGGATCCTGCTTTTTGGGGTGGTTGGCCGGTTATTGTTTTTGAGTCGTGTGGAAGGAAAACCTGAGTTTAACCGCTAACGATATTTTTTTACCAGGTAAGGCCCCCAGAAGCGACGTGGCCACGAATGATAGCCCAATGAAGAGGCTTATTACGTGAAAATTTAGAGCAGCCAAACACTGTAAATGCATGATGTTGATTCTAAATGTGGAGGAAGAAACCAAAGGACCCGGAGAAAAATTCACACGCCCACGGGGAGATCATGCCAATTCCGAGTATACAGGCGTCAAGGTCAGAATCGAACCCACAACCTCCTGTATACCAGGCGAGGTAGTTAACATCTCGCCACTTTGGCGAATACCTTGATAAAACCACTGGAGGCTCTGCACAGATGGGAACGTGAACCCACTTTCTGTGCTACCATCTCCTGCCCACAGATTTGTGTGATCCCACAAACATTCTCTCCAAAGCGCAAGATTACAACCATCTGCCACTCCGCCCTGCTCTACAGACAGACAGGCAGCCCTTTGTCAATCCTCAGTAGAATGCAGGCCTCCCCACGTGGAGTCGGTCAGCGTGGTTGCTTGGTCATACTTCGCCAAACTGGTATTTGTGGATTGGTAAATTGGGCCCAGATATTACTTGTCACTGATGTCAGCCGTAGCTGGAAATTGAACCCAGGTCGCCAGTTTCGTAGCACAAAGTTACTGCTGAGGAACCTTTTCTCCCTTTCTGTTTGAGTTATTTTGAGATAACAACATCTCATTGGTAAGCATGAAATGTAAATGATCTGGAATTGTTTATATGCTGCTAAGGAGCATGATAAAATGTAATTTGTATTACGTCAAAAGTGGTTTATGGAAAGATTGGCCACTGTCAGTAGAATATGGAATTTCCATCACTTACTCGCTCGACATTATTCACAAGTGATGCTTTAACTTGACGAATGAAACATAAGAAACCACATGCCACTAATTTCAGTCAACCATAGCCATTTAAAGCTGCTTTAAGAAAAATTCCACCACCACCGAATATCTGGGCACATACGGTGTGAAAGAAGTTAAACACACACACATCAAGTGCACCATTATGGCACTGCTGACCCAAATTTAATATCGCTCCATTGCAATTTAATTATACTCCAGTGCCCTGTTATCACCAGAACACTATGACTGGCCATCATGTTCTTTAGAATCTTATCTCTCTCGTGGATGTATCTTGAAACCAGCGGTTTGCCAGCCAAGATAAACACCGTCGTACATATGCATCTGCAAGAGCTGTGTTTGTCAGTTTGGGATAAGTCTTCCTTTTAACCAAAAAATAAATAAACTCGCCGTTTTCGATCCGTTTAAATAACAATTCTGTCCACTCGCCGGTTCGTCTACACGAAGCCCCGTTGTTACGCAACCGTTGATTTCTAAACGCCGGACCGGCGCGGCTGCGGTGGCGGCGATAACAGCCCCAGCGGGCGTATTGTTGCAGTGCGTCAGCCGAGAGGTCGCGTTACATCGGGACCCTACCCCGGGCCGCTTAGACAAGCGCCGATTGTGGCGTGCCGGCCCTCCCTCCCTCCCGCCTCGCCCCGCTCCCTGCCGGCTTGCCGGCTCGCCATCACCATGCCTTGCGTATCTCTCTCGCTCGCTCGCTCGCTCTCTCAAGAACAGACGTCCGAAATAGAATGGTTAAAGAGCCACCCCCGCATTCGTTTTTAGCAGCTGTCGCCAGCTCGCAACGTCTTCTCACGCTTCGTAGAGCGGATAATAAAATGCACGGGCAGTTTTCCCGCACCGACAATGAGCACCGTTGGCTACATACGGTGCGAAAGAAGTTCAACAAACGTACATTAAACTTTCCCGGTGATTGGCAGAACGGAGCGGTTCATTTGCCGCATACGGGCCAAATGCGAAGATGTCCCTCTGCTCTAATGAGCGCTGGGATCTCTTTCGCTGGCCCTGAGGTGGTGGTGGAACCTCCACATTCACACAGCGAGAAGACGGTCTCTTCATTTGTACGAGCGCCATCGCAAAGCGCGGGGCCGATGAGTCGGCGGACGATTTGCGATTTGAAATCGGGAGCGTCCCGATTTGTGAGTCGGGTACTTTTAATCGCAGCGCCACCCAGACAGACTCCTTTAAAAATGTACGATTAAATAATTTAGATGCAAAGGAAAGTACGCACGTGTGTCCTCGTAGCATACGGCAGAGGGGCTCAATGGCCATGTCATATTCAGGCAGCTGTCTGTCTATTTAAGGCCGAAACAGGGGGATTTCTCCACAATTCTGGCTGTCGCCTGATGATGCTAGTTGTAATTACTGGCGAAACGTCGTACTCGAATTGTAAATGTTTTGGGTTTACTCTCCAACGCACCGGTGTGTTGTACGAGTAACGAATTGGAATGTTTTTGTTACGTGACAAACCTTACTGATTGGCTGTGTCGGGTGGTGGCGGGTTTAATGGCACATTTGTATTTACGTGATCGAACCCAAAAACCTCTTATGGATAATATCGGTTGCGAAAGCCAACGACATGTTAATTTTTCTGTGATTAAATCAGGTTCTCAACTGTGTAGCACGTTTGTTGGGCCCATCTTAGTCATCGATGAGTGCATGAAAACACATTTTAAAACATGCCTCCTGCAGCTCTGAAGTTATAAATGCACTGGATGACAGAAATGCAACAAAGCTCCGTGTTTCAGACGAGAGAGGCTTACTGGATGTGACGACGCGAGTAATTCCACAGTTTCATCTTCCTTTACCTTACATGGTATCGTAACTCTGATAGACGCACAAGTGCTATCGGTGATACACATTGAAAAAAAAACATAGACTTACGTAAGTTTTTTTTTTAAACGTTTAATACCACGCAGCAGAAGAGAATGCCTCCAGCCCAAAGAGGGCAAGCCTCGAAATAAATCACGCCGCGCTAAAAATACGACGGTCGCATTTACTCCGCGGTGCGAACCGACGCTGCCCGTGGCATCGCCGGAAGGGGGGCAAGGGAGGAGGGGTGGGCGCCAAACCGAAACAAGTTTCTCGCGCGACTCAGTTTCAGACGCGGCTAAGTACGACCCCGAAACAAATCATTACCAAGAAATAAATAAAAGCCTCCGATTTAGCACGGTTAGCAAAGTATGGTGCGAAAGAAGTTGAACGTGCGTGCACGCAGCGCGAAAATGCACCGCGAGACAAAAAAAGACACCACACATGGCAGAGGTCGCCAACGGGTTTTGATTCCTTACCCGTACCCGGCCGCACCAGGGTCGCAAACGGGTACCCGGCTGGGTATGCGTAGCCGGGTATCGGGTAGGGTACGGGTATCGGGTACCCAATTGTGACCTCTGACACACGGGCCCACTTATTTTTTGACTGAAAATATTCGCAGTTTTTTTTACAATTTGTTCTGAGAGGCATTGCAATGTTGTCACGAGCCGATTGAAATGTCCATTCGGAACTCTCACAGTGAGCAAATGCAACCCTGAGATCGCGTTAGGGGAATGGGAAGGGGAAGTTGTAGAACTACTTCTGAAATATCGCGTCAAAAGGCTGCGAATTTGAAAATGTAACCGCGATATGCTCAACTGGGATTACACATAGCAACGTCACCCCCTGTCGCCAAACTGCAACGGGCTACGTGAAACAGAGCGCCTTCGTGATGGCCGTGCACTATGGGACCAGCGCATGAACTAAATAAACAAATTACTTGATTTAGCCACAGGGTAGAGCCGGGATGATGAGTTGATTTATCAACTCGAGATTGCAATCGACGTTTTTCAATTTCGGTACTTCGACCCCTTATAAGAAAACGGCGGCCGCCCCCCACATCCTGCCTTCCTGAAGGCAGGAAACCCCCGAGGAGCCACGCCCAGCGT
Organism: Lampetra planeri; assembly: GCF_965212315.1. Classification (NCBI taxonomy): domain Eukaryota; kingdom Metazoa; phylum Chordata; class Hyperoartia; order Petromyzontiformes; family Petromyzontidae; genus Lampetra; species Lampetra planeri. The sequence continues at coordinate 2,787,648 of NC_136149.1, read as the reverse complement.
GACGCGGCTGATGATGGTGATGGGGTCATCAAGCCCAGCCAACCGCCTCCCCTCCCATCCAGCGTCACGCGTGGAAATGGAGGCGACGATATTTTTTTAGGACATTCTTTCCCCCTTCCCCCACCCCCAACTGCAGTTGTATTCATACTCTTTGGTTCTTTCGGTAAAGTCACGTAGGTAAAAAATAAAAAATCATATATCACGACGTTTCGATCGTGACACAAGCGATCGTCCTCGGGTGGAAAAAAAATAATCCAGCAGTAGAACTGCTGAACCAGGAAGAACACAGCAGCGAGAGAGCTGCTACAACAAGAGGTTATATATGTTGGCCAAGGGCAAGCGGGCGGGAAAGGAGTCCCAACCCCGCACGCAAGCACATCAGTTGTGTTAATGAGGGAGATTAGGGAGAGAGAGACTAGGGAGAGAGATTAGCATGCCAAAGTAAATGAGCTTCCGTTGCCGCATAAGAGGACCGTCCCCGCATATGCGCATCGCAGCAGTGTTGATGGCAGATTAGCACTATGTTGATGGGGAGAGATTAGGCAGAGAGATTAGCAAGCTTCAAATCAAGATTGCAATTATACTCTTTCGTTTTTTCGGTAAAGTCACGTAGGTAAAAAATTTAATAAATGAAAACAACTAAATAAAATCACGACGTTTTGGGCACAACACAAGCGTCCATCATCAGGTGGGAAAGCATGGCCTACTGCTGATGCAGACTGTTTTAAAAACAGACTTTTAAAAACTGTTTTGATTTAATTTAGTTGTTTTCATTTATTTAATTATTATTTTTACCTACGTGACTTTACCGAAAACAAACAAAGAGTATGAATCCTTGCAGTCACGAAAGCTTCAAATCTAAAGATTGCAATTGTATTATATCCGATTAGTTGAATAATTGATATACTTAAATTAACGGATAACCCAGCTCAAATAATTTTCCCTGTAAAGAGGGTTAATAAAGTGACAGCCTTGGGTTGTGTTCATTTCTGCAGCTGGAATGTGCGGGGTTACAACATCAGCAAATGCAGCACTTTTTGTTTTGTATGACCATTGGTGACTGGGTTGAGGCCATCAGCTCACTGAGATTAAGAACCCCCGTTTAATCACCATCTCTGTGTGGAGTCTGTATGTTCTCCCCCTGTTCTGCGTGGGTTTCCTCACGCGTTCTCCGGTTTTTTCCCCTAGCACAGGGGTCGGCAACCTAGGGCTCCGGAGCCGCATGCGGCTCTTTACGGGCTGCTTCTTGACGATATGTACGTATGTACATAGATGCATTGCGGCTCTTGAAATACTGAATTTTGTACCGAATTGGAAAGAAATGGCTCTTCTTGTTATTTTGGTTGCCGACCCCTGCCCTAGCATAACAAATAACACACAATACAACAGGCTGGTGTTGGCCAAAACATCCCACCGCTGAATATATTCCTGCAAATGACCCAAATTAGGAGTACGCCCAGCAGCAACTAACGTCGCCCCCCGCTGCGACAACTTGGTAGGACGCTCCTGAAAAATAATTATTTTCCAGCAGCACCACCAGGTATACAATGCATTATTGTAATTGCGAATGGCAATATATGGCTATGTTTAGGTCAAATTCATTATCGTTGATGTGGTTGTCCTCTCCCGCTTGCGTCCCAATGCTCAGGACATCGTGGATAGTCACCCTGGACTCACATTTTTGAAGGAAGCACCGGAATTCCACTCGCGGTACATCACAACGGTAAGGCGATGCGCATAGCCTGCACCCAACTCTGTGCCTTAGCCATTGAATTGCCTCCCAGCCGTGTATAGTAAACCCACAACGCTGCGACGCACACTTGCCCTGTAATGTCATGTTGATGACCCGGGTCGCTCTTGCAAACGAGTCTATGAACTTGAAACTTGACTGTGCACTGACATCTTCTTGGTTCTTTCGGTAAAGTCACGTAGAAGGGAAGTAATAAAATAATAAAAATAAAACATAATAAAATAATTCTCACGACGTTTCGGCCACAACGTCGTGAGAATTATTTTATTATGTTTTATTTTTATTATTTTATTACTTCCCTTCTACGTGACTTTACCGATAGAACCAAGAAGATGAATCCCTGCAGTCACGAAAGCTTTTAATCGAAATTGTGCACTGACAATTTACTCTAACCATGCAACTTACCACTTACCCTTAGACTACAACCGACCCGTAATCCTACAATATATCCTAACCTTACAATATACCCTAATTTTACAATATACTTCCGAATTCTACAACATCACCTAATCCTATTGATTAAAATGTTCTTTAAAACAGCGCCGCGGTTTTCTCTGCTCTAAACAAGCATGGCTCGGCACTCATCCTCTTTTCACCAGTGGTGGAAATTTCTCATTCCTATGGTGGCGGCGGGGTGGTTGGTGGGAGAATATACCCTGACCCTACGTCAGCGGTTTGCCGATTGGCTTGTAAGGGCTTGGAGGCGCCCGGCGTTCGCCCATTGACTCGGTCTGCGGCCAGCGGCACGCTCGTGCCGCGTTGCGGGGGTGACATTACCGGGAAACGAAACATCGGCGGCAGCTCGGTCTTGGGAGCGGCCAAAATCGGCGTTAATAATAACCACGCAGCTGCCGCCCCCGCGCCGATCTCCACAAATCCCGGGCGCGCTGTGCCACCCGTACGCCTTGTTCCACTGCGAAGCCGCGGCGGTGACGCTGGGATCACCGTTCCCGTTGCCCTTGCGACGCAGCTGACTTTTAGTTTCGTCAGCCAGCCAGCCAGCCGTATGTCCCACGCGCACGCTGCCAGCGTGGAGTCGTGCGTGGTAAGACTCTTTTCTTTTGGATTGAGCGCTTGGCGAACGCGATTGGTTTGCCTAAACTAAACCATCAACTATTTGTATTTCACCAAGTAAGGTCCACTGAGCTATACAGCTCTCTTTCGGAAGCGACCTGGCCACAAATGATAGGTCAACGAAGTGGCTTATCACGTGGAAATGTGTCAGACAAATACTCTTAAATGCGTGTTTCTAAACGTGGAGGGAAAAACCGGAGGAGCCGGAGAAAAATCCACACGACCATGGGGGAGAACATGCAAACTCCAAATATACAGCAGCAGGCGTCAGGGTAGAGATTGAACCCACGACCTGCTGTATACCAGGCGAGGTAAACACCCGGCAGCCGCTAGAGGTTCTACGTTCGCACGCTGGCTCGCTCGCTCGTCATCGTCAACCACAATCTATCTGCAGCTGGATAGAGGCCTCATCTCATGTCACCGCGAATCGGCTCACGGTCCTACGACGCAACGGTCCGTCTCGTTGATTTATTCGCACCGCGTTCCCGCGGTGGGCCTCCTCCCGGGTGAGTTACCTCCTTGTGCCGACACTCCGTCGTTAGTCTAGACCAGCGGCCAGCATTCTTTCTATCGCTACGTGTCCTGACTTTGCTTAGCAGTCGGTACGATGTCTCCAATTTGCATGCTACGTTTTCCTCATGCATTCGTGTATATTTTCAAGCATGCCCTGGGTACTTTCGCCGGTTCGTGCGTTGAAGAGCGCTGTCAGATGCTGCAGCATTCAAGGGCCTTGGGGAATTTAATTCTCTACCCGACCACCCGCACCCACAGGTGATCCAGAGAGTGTTTTACGTTGTGAATCGCTCGTGGTCCGGACGGATTTCGCTGACCGAGCTACGGAAAAGCAACTTCCTGCAGGTGAGCTGCGGATTCGCTCTCAGCTTTTTTTTTTTGCCGAATCTTCCATCGATCGATTGATTGACAACCGTCACATTCTCTTCTTGAAATACTCTTCTTCGCATATGAACATCGCTGTTAAGAGACCGATGTGTGTTTCTTGAGACCACGATCAGGGACGTGAGAGTGTGTATGGGGAGGGGAAAGGGTAAGGAGGGTGGAAGGTAAGGAACACGCTGGGAGAAAGACAGGGATGGGGGAGAGGAGGAGGGGAAGGTGTGAGGGGGGACACCATCACACAATCATTCGATTTTTTCTCTTTTCACATTTAAATATTTACAGTAACCACTGTCGGCTTCCCAACAACGTTAGACAGAGTTCAAAGTGGGGCATAATCCCAGGTTAACCGTCGCTGAGATTTACTCAGTTGCGCAGTTCGTGTAATGTTTCCTGATTCAAATAGTTAGAAGAACCGCCGTGGCCTTCCCACAAAGGGAGACGGAATTTAACCGACGTTGGGCAATATGACACCCGACTGAGATTTGAGATTCGAGCGAGCAAACTTCCAACGGCGCGTCTACATTTCAAACAGCAGCAACACGGCGTCGAAGATATTTTACTTTTCATCGTACTGACGATGACAACGAATATAATGATGATTACGATGATGATGACGATCGCTGTGATTGGTGACTTGAATGGGTCCAGACGCTGGCGCTGCTCGAGGAGGAGGAGGACATCAACCAGATCACCGACTACTTCTCCTACGAGCACTTCTACGTCATCTACTGCAAGTTCTGGGAGCTGGACACGGACCACGACCTCTACATTGACCGCAAGGACCTGGAAAAGCACAACGACCACGGTAGGGCTCATACCAACGCTTCATCGCTAGCGCGTTGTTGTCCGTCTCCTGCATGTCCGACTAGCACGGTTGGCTACGTACGCTGCGGAAGAAATTCAACGTACACACTTGCAATACAAACAGCCCTGCCCACTAACTACGACCCTTAACCCCGAGACTCATGCTTACAGTGACCCTAATCCTGACACTACCCCGAAACATAATCGTAACTCTGTTCCTGAGTGGAGTTTTAAGCTCAATCATAGCTTTCAAATGATAACTTTAACCCTGACAATGAATCTTAGCCATAACCCTAACTCTGACGCACTTTTTCAGAGTGACCTGGCCACAAATAAATAGCCCAACGAAGTGGCTTATCACATGGACATTTATAGCAGCCAAATACTCGAAACGCGGAAAGAAAAACCGGAGGACCCGGAAAAAAATCCACGCGACCACAGAGAGAGAGACACACAAACTCCAAATATACAGCAGGCGTCAGGGTCGTGATCTAACCCACGACCTGCTGCATACCAAGCGAGGTAGTTAACATCTCGCCAAATGTTCTTGGTGGACACCACTGGAGGCTCCGCACAGATGGGAACACGAACCCACTTACTGTACTGCCACCGCCCGCCCACAAAATCTTGTGTGATCCTACAAACATTCTCCCCCCCAAAGCGCCAGATTACAACCATCTGGCGTTGAGCAGCAAAGTCACTGCCGTCGATGTTTTCCTGTCGCCGCAGCGATCTCAAGCCGGATGATCGACAGGATATTCTCCGGAGCTGTCACGAGGTACGCGGTGCCTGATGGCTCGCACAGTGCGGCGTTTGCGCAGAACAACGCGGCGCCGTGACGCCACGAAATCGGCACACCCCGACGAAATCACCGACCTGCCCATATTTGGTCTCGTGGAACCCGAGCCGTGGTGCCTGTTGCATCGGTTCTGGTCGCGGTCGATCCGACAGCCACGTTAAGAGTATCGGCTCACCGAGGGTCATTCGCTGCTTCGATTTCAATTGGCGAGCGACCCGTGGGTCCAGTAATCCCATTGGGTGGCACAGCGTCGTGCTTTAAAGCTCCCTTGTTGTTTGATTGGCCCATATCGTGCGTGTTGGGTGAGATTCGCTCGCAGTCCGTATTGATCGCATTCCAGCGCCGGGGTTTGTGTGAGCACGAGCGAGCGACAGCCCCACGGGAGGAATGCGTGTAGTTTGGTGCGGTGTGCTGCCGTGTGCTGTGCTGTTGTGCGGTTTGGTGTTGTGCGATACGGTGTGGTGTTGAGCGGTGTGGTGTGGTGTTGTGTCGTCTTGAGCGGTGTGGTGTTTAGCGGTGTGGTGTTGAGCAGTGTGGTGTTGAGCGGTGTGTGGTGTGGTGTGGTGTTGTGTGGTGTGGTGTTGAGTGGTGAGTGGTGGGGTGTTGAGCGGTGTGGTGTTGAGCGGTGTTGAGCGGTGTGGTGTTGAGCGGTGTGGTGTTGAGCGGTGTAGTGTTGAGCGGTGTGGTGTTGTTTCGGTGTGATATTGTGCGGTGTGTTATTGTACGTTGCGGTGTCATGCGGCACGGTGTGAGCAGGGGACCGGCCACCAAGCGCGAGAAGCGGATGAGCTACGCCGACTTTGTGTGGTTTCTCATCTCGGAGGAAGACAAAAAGACCGCGACGAGGTGAGGCGTCGTGTAAAACGAATTAAACAAATGTAGCAGCAACAGAAATACTCGCGCACCATTGTCTGTGTCGTGTCCACGCGTATGCACGTGCGTGCGTATACATTATTGCGTTCGTGCCCTCGTATGCACGATTGCGTTTGTGCTTGTGCGCGTCCGTGCGCCAGCGTGGAGTACTGGTTCCGCTGCATGGACCTGGACGGCGACGGCGTTCTGTCCATGTACGAGCTGGAGCACTTCTACGGCGAGCAGTGCGCGCGCATGGACAAGCTCGGCATCGAACCCCTGCCGCTCAGCGACTGCCTCTGCCAGATGCTCGACCTCGTCAAGCCCCAGGTGGAAGGTTCGTGTTGTCTTTTGCGAATCTCTTTTGCCGTGCAAGACCGCGCCGTTGGTCGGGCTGTCGGGTCACGTGACGAAGCGTCCGTTGGGAGAGCTCGCAGGGCAGCCACCGACGGAAGCGGATATCGTAGAGCTGCCTCCGAGATGCCGACAAGTGACCTGCGATCGGCACGCGCTGGGGGGCGGCACGCTCCCCACCCGCTCGCTCTGCCACGAAAGTCTCATGGGTAGTCGCCGGAGGGTGAAACTGATATTTGTAATTCTGACAGCACAAATATTTGTAAACTGAACTGCTTTTTTCACATTTTCTTGCTGTGGATTTCACACCCGATGATGATTGCTTGTGTTGCAGTCGAAACGTCGTGAGAATTCTTATTGTTTTATATTTATATTATTTTATTATTTCCCTTCTACGTGACTTTACCGAAAGAACCAAGAATATGAATCCCTGCAGTCACGAAAGCTTTAAATCAAAATTGAACTGCTTTTGTTGTTTAGTTTGTTGTCCTTACCCCGCACCTCCGATTAGCACGGTTCGCTACGTAAGGTGCAAAAACACATTCCTGCGGAGGGAGCTGGTAGTGACGTTGGGTTGCTCGGTCAATGGCCAGGGTCAACGGCGGCGTGGTGTATTCCGCAAATATGCCCGACTGTGAGGGCGGGCACAAGCCGGCGTGAGTAGGTTAAACGTTGAGTTTTATAAGGGCACCACGGGGTGACCAGCCCCTCCCCACCCAGCCCCTCCCCACCCTCCCCTCCTCACCCAGCCCCTCCCTCCCTCCCCACCCAGCACCCCCCTCACTGCACGACGGACACAATAATCCCCTGTGGACTGATGTAACCAGGAGGTTCCTACCAGTACAAGTTCAACAATACAATGTGACCTGGACTGAGGCTGTCAACTCACCAAACTCGAGAATCGGGTTTAATCAGAGGTCGACTGAAAGCCGGATTCGAACCCAGGATCTTTGCAGTGGTCAGCTCACCTCTGAACAACTCGGCCGCCTTGGGAGATTTGTAATTTTTTTCCCGTTGAAATGTTTTTGTTATCGTCTTGGTGCTCCCCCGTCCCCAGGCAAAATCACGCTGAAGGATCTGAAGCGGTGCAGAATGGCGTACGTCTTTTACGACACGTTCTTCAACCTCGAGAAGTACCTGGAGCACGAGCAGAAGGACCCCTTCTCCGTCCAAAAGGTATCGCGATGCAATTGAGGGCACTGCTCGCCGGCTTGCTGTGGCCTGCGGACTGTTTTCGGCTGCTGTTCTGCTGCCAATTCCTTTGGCTTCATATTCTTGGTTCTGTCGGTAAAGTCACGTAGAAGGGAAATTATGAAATAATAAAAATTAAACAATAAAATTCTCACGACGTTTCGATTGCAACACAAGCAATCATCATCAGGTGTTGTATTTTTATTATTTTATTACTTCCCTTCTACGTGACTGTACCGAAAGAACCAAAAATATGAATCCCTGCAGTCGCGAAAGCTTCAAATCGAAATTCCTTTGCTTGCGATCGGTGTTGACAAATCGGCAAGAATTTCTGCGCTTGTGCAATTTGTACTTTGCGTTGTTTATTTGTGTTTAGCAGTCGTTTTTGTTTTAGCGACTTGCTCACCTACCTCCTCTCTCGCGCCTACATCGTACAGCTTGTTGATGTAACTCGCTGACCAGCCCCGACTGGACACATCCGTGATAAAGAGCTTCACTGCTCAGTGGGATCCCTCCAGGATAAATACGAATCCTGATTCTGAACTCGCCCGCCTCGCACGCCCACAACCAGCGCAAGCTTGCGAGCCGGCGCTCTCGAGGTGCCCGCGTACACGAACTAACGATCGTCTTTGAGACGAAACAAAAGTTTTCATCCACCTCCACGTGCTTCGCGCCGGCGTTAATAGGTGCTCGCTAATAGCGCTTGCCCCAACAGTGTCTTATGGCTATACGGGGGATATTTTTAGGGGTAGCGGTAGTGTAGCGGTTAGTGCACTGCACTAGGAACCCAGTGATCCGAGTTCGATTCCCGGTCACGGCCAACATCAGTGACAATTATATGAACCGGGCCTTGGCCCTCCCCTAGGTAGACATCGCTAATGGGGATACAAAGGTGGTCGGGCGTGGTGCTGGCCACCCACGCCCTCGTGTGCCATGCCGGCCTTCAGATGTGCTCGCTAACAGCACTTGCGTCAACAGTCTGTTAAAGATGATACGGTGGGGGTGGGGTCTTTGTCTTTGTCTCGTGTGTGTGTGTAGGAGGCAGACGGGGAGGTGCCTGAGTCCTCGGACTGGGATCGCTATGCCGCAGAGGAGTACGAGATCCTGGTCGCAGAGGAGTCGGCAAACCAGCGGATGCAGGCCATGTGAGACACAGAGACTCACGCAGCAATAATTTTGATGTTTAACACGTAGGCTTTCGCGACCAATATTATTGGGTTAGATCGCCTCAGTATAAATGTGTCGTAACCCTCCACCACCCGACAGAGCCAGTAAGGTTTGTCACGTAAACAACGCGTCAATTAGTTTACCACTTCAGAGTGTAAATCCACAACATTTACAATTTACTTTCCAACACACCGGTGGCTGAAGTAGTAACTAAATGGTGCGTTATAGTAGTAGGTTTTTACCCTTTCAACTGGTACAAAAACTGACACCTTTATACAAGGGATCATGTTTGCAATAACCACAACACAAGCAGTCAAAATGCAAACAAAAATAAACAACTCTGATAATGATATGCAATGTCCTTGAAGTTGATTGGTCCACACCCGAAACAGCTTTTCTTAGAGCCTAGTCTCCATTGGTGTTGGACCAGATGACGCCAAAAGGCATACAACTCAAAAAACAGTGCACTAGTGGCAAAATATAGTAATAGGTTTTTACCCTTTCAACTGGTGTCAGTTTTTGTACCAGTTGAAAGGGTAAAAACCTATTACTATATTTTGCCACTGGTAAAGGAGGTCTCATAGTGTAAATGGGCCATTGTTTACGTGACAAACCTTACTGGCTGTGTCGGGTGGTGGAGGGTTACAACACATTCATACTTCCGCGATTCTAACCCACAAATCTTCATTATGAATAATTATGATGTCAACCTGTACCCTGGCCGCTAACCACCGCCCCCACAGAGAACCGCCCACTGAAGGATATCGTAGAACTACTTCTGAAGTGCCGACTAAGTGGCCTGTGATTGACACACTAGAGGGCAGCACCCTCCCAACCCGCTTGCTCTGCCATGAAGAATATTTGTTCGTTGCAGGAGGATGAAACCAATAATTTCAATTCTGATGGCATTAATGTTTTTTAACGTGCTGGGGTTATGTTTGTTGTTGTTTGTGCAGTCATTGGTTTCTTCCCTGAGAATGATAACTCATCAGCCTCGAGACTCCAGGTTGATCAGCACGATCCCATTCTCAAGAGCTGGAATTTAACCAAACAGAGTGCAAATTAAGTGAAGAACCAATTTTGATGTGATGGGTTTTTTATTTTCGTCCAGATCTTTGGTGACTGGGCCACAACCAACAGCACTTACAAACCTGATTTAATCACAGATCTCTTCTTGGATTCGAACCCTAGATCCTCAGCATTGCCGGCTGGACACTCTGACCTCAGAGCCAGCCGGTCACTGTATCTGATGATGATGATGTCGGTGGTGCTGGTGATGGTGTTGTGGTGCTGCAGTGGAGAGATGTTAACTACCTCGCCTGGTATGCAGGAAGCCGTGGGTTCTATACCGACCCTGACTACTGCTGTATATACGGAGTTTGTGTGTCTCTCTCCCCGTGGTCGCGTGGATTTTTTTCCGGGCCCTCCGGGTGTTTCCCTGCCATACATTTCCACACGATAAGCCACTTCGCTGGGCTATTTATTTGTGGCCAGGTCACTCTGAAAAAGTGCGTCAGAGTTAGGGTTATGGCTAAGATTAATTGTCAGGGTTAAAGTTATCATTTACAAGCTATGATTGAGCTTAAAACTCCATTCAGGAACAGAGTTACGATTATGGGCCTTACTTGGTAAAGTAAGGAAACAACTTTTAGTTTAGTTTTAGTTTGTAACGGTTTGTTGGTTTGTTTTGTGCAGCTCGTACGAGGAGGACCTGGAGGAGGCGCTACTGGGTAAGCAGGTCGGGCGGTTAACCCTGAGCGACCCTCCCAACCCAAGCACGCGCTTCAGCGACGACCAGTACGAGTACGACGACGACTTCGAGTACTGAACGCGACGACATCGCCCTCCCGTGTCCCTTCCCTGCCCGTCTGCCCGCACATCCGTCCGTCCGTCTGTCCATATATTTGCCGGTCTGCTTTGTCGATCCAACCATTCACCCATCCATGTGTACATTCTTAAGTTTCTTCCGTCTTCTTTAGGTCCATCTGTCCTGCCTATTAAATCGTCCATCTTTTTGTCGGTCATCTTGTCCGCCTGTAAATCTTCATACACATCAGCTTGCCTGTCCATATTGACTGAATGCCAAAAGGCTAAACACTTTGTGTGCGTGTGCGTCTCTATCTTTCTGTATCTGTCACTTTCACAAACTCTCACCGTCTCGCTGTCCTTTGTACGGCTCTCATTGACAGAGACTCTTTCACGCCAGATTCTTTCTCTAATCCATGCATTTGTACATAGACCACAGAGGACTCTGCAGGTCACGCTGAGGTTAGGCTCCCTCAAGCCTAGCCAAACAGGGCCGAGCACAGCCTTCGCTTCTACGGGTGGCTAGTCCCAGTGAAGCTCAGCACTGTCCAGGCACAGTGAGCAAATTGGTAGCCCCTTGCTGTGATGTGTTGACGCCCCAGCGGCGTCTCAGCGTTTTCTCCCCCGGCTTGGCCGTGCTAAACCGGGCTAGAATTGATGACGCAGCGCTAAGCAAGATGAGGGCCGGCTTTTTATAGGCGTGGGGCTATGCTGGGCTGGTTCTCAGCGTTGCAGAGTTAACGTGTTTTAATTAACCGTGTGTTAATGTGATCGGATCGCCAAAGCCCAGTGTGTGTAATCCTGTGTTATTACTCTTTGGGTGTTGTTTTTTTGTATGTGATCAGATCATGGTTAGGTAGCATGTAGCGGTCAACTACTTCTTGTGATTACTTTCATTTTGATAAATTCGTAAGTGTCAAAATAATAATTACAATGGGGAATGGGGGGGGGGGGTATGATGGGGGGGGGGGTCAGCAGCTGGGGCGAATGAGAGCACAACAGCAGCCACAGCATACACATCACACCACACACGGCCTGCAGTCACATCACGGGTTCTCTTACTTTGAATCCTGATGTCTATTGAAAGCAAAGTGTCGTGCGACGAATTCACCCGGTCCTGCGAGTTTTGCGATGCAAAAGCACGCGGGATTGAGTCGCGTTACTTCTGAAACCTCAAAACAAGTCTGGCAATCGCACCGACTGCTATTCCAGAATCACTCTTCCCATCTTGGGCCGGCCTCTCGCTCGCCCACATCGACCTGAGATGGTTCCGGTTGGCCCAGGACGCAAAGTGTAGTAGCTATACTGGGCTGGGCTCGGTTTGTAGCTTTGGTCCGTGTGTAGCATGGGCACTTTTTTAATTTTTAAGTTTGGTTTCTGTGTTTCGTTTTTGTTCCGGTCGTACATTAAACTAACGGTAAAGTTTTTGTCCAACTCGGAATATCCCGAACCTCCGCCGTGACCACCAGGTCCAAGCATCGTCGACCGGGTTTTGCACAATGAGTGCCAGTTGTTTTTTTTTGGGGGGGGGGGGGGGGGGGTGGTTGTGGGTTCACTTAACAATCGTGCTTCCAAGGCGCGCGGGGTTGTGAGCGAGGGTTGTGTGGACTCATGGCTGTTTGCGATAGTTGTAGCAGTAGTAATAATATTAATGAGTGCTAAGACGATTGTAATGGATGTAATTATGTGCACATCATCACAGCTGTAATATGTATACACACAGACACGTGCACGCGTGCTATGCAAACACTTGTGCCGAGTGTTTCTGAACACTTAATCCTCTGTTGAGGTGGGGTTGTATGTGAAAATTATATTTTAATGTAGGCCAATGCTGCCTTAGCGCACTGTGCCGCTGCATTCGACACAGAAATAGCACGTTGTTTTGGCACCGGGGAATAGCACAAATGCCACATGTCCCGCCTATTCAAAAACAACTCTACTCCGGTTGCGACGTACCGACCTAACGCATTTTGGCGGTCTTTATACCTCTCCCCCTGCGCGTTGTCGCGGTGGTTCGTGCCGCCATCGTTTGAAACGCACCGCAGCGGCGGGCTGTGCCATTCCTTCGCGTAGAGGTGACAAGTTTGCGGAACACCACGGCGGGTGGCGGGCGGAGGGGGGGGGGAATTTGCTACCCGTGGTGGCACGGGATGTTCTTGATAACGTTGCATTGTCAGCCTTTGAAAATAAAAGTGAATTTTAAAAATACAAAAAAGGGGCAGAGCTTCTTCAATAACGTTGGGGTTTCGATTTTTTTAAACATGTAAGTAGTGCAGCCCGTTACAATAAAATGAGACTTGTGATGCAAACGACGAGGCCCGTGCCCGTGCAGTTTCGCAAACATTTTACGCCGAGATAACTTGACGGTCGTGTTCGACACGAGGACGTTTCCACTGTGCCTGTCAACTTTTTTGTAACGTTTCGTGAGCCGCGCTGAAACAACATTGCGTTTCGCACGTTTTCGTGAGCACATTTCAATAAGTTCACATTATTATTATTAAAGAAGACACTTGTAATGGACAAATACAACTTTTTTGTTTTTCACACAAAAAAATTACCCAAACAAAAACGTCCAAGAGCTCACGTGACCCAAATGTCATTCTAACAACTGCTGTAACCTTTTGACCTTCTCACAACATCGTTTGCACGTTCCTTCCTGCGTTTTTTGAGTTTGGAGTCTTTTCTCTCGTGATTGACCGTGCGATTGTTTGAAGCCTGTTTATAATTATTCATTTTTTTCCAATCGTACATTCCTTGTGTGCTGTTCAAATTCTTTCCTGTTTCGCTCGTCCTGTGTGCATGTGCGCACCCGCAAACACCTCGGACACCGTTTCAATCACGTGGTGGAGTGGGTGGGGTGGAGGGGCGGCACACATTTTAAATGAGCGCAGTTTGTCCGAAGAAATTGAACTCGGGATGAAAATGTATCCTCGATAGAGACATTTTGGAGTTCATTCCTGTCAAAAGTCTTGATAACCACAGACTGATAATGGGTTAACTTGACACTTTGAAAGAACTCCCAAACGTCTCCCCGAGTACACCGTCAGTGGGAGTTCCATTTTGTCCGTAAACGTTTCCCACGGCCGAAATATTGGAATGCAACGTTTGCCGTGTGCGGAGGTGCCGTACTGAGACCAGCGGAGTCGAGGCAAAACCTCCCCCCTTGCTCAAATCTGAGTGCAAAGCGGTACCCATCTCCGTCGGTGGCCCCTGGTGGGGGCCTGCGGTGGACATTACACATTCACATGGCGGGGCCCAGTCTATCCATAGGAGAACCAGCTTTGAATCTGTGCAGAGGTCGAACTCGTTTCGTTATATATCGAACGCAGAAGAACGACTCGCCTACACAAGAAATCGTCCCCTCCCTCCCCATGGTTCAGGCACTGATGGTCCTGCTGGTTTCGAGTCAAACACTCGAACCACTATGCCACCCGGCTTGAAAGTTACACAAAAAAGCGACGTCTCCTTATATCGATCAGTCAATCAGTCTTGACGTGCCAATATCTCTCTATCTCAATAAAGTAGGCATTGGTACCCGTTGTATGTATGTTGAGCTTCTTTTTGCGCATGGTACGTAGCCGACCGTGCTAAACGGGAGCGGTACATGGGGCGTAGAGCGACGGGAATGAAGAGATTGCTACCTCGTAAGTTCGTGGCAACGTTTCGGAGGACAGGCGTGAGAGATGAGACCTGCGTTCTTTTTTTTTTGGGGGGGGGGGGGGGTGACTGCCGGGGGGGGGGGGCCGTTGCCTCTGAACGTTTAAAAGTTCGCCGGAGTTGTTTGGGTGCGGCTGCTGATCGGCGAGCGCGTCCAGAGCATCCTTTTGCTCCTTCGAGGCTGTGAGCTCGTCAACGGAGGTCTGGAGACCACGCTTGCGATCGGAACGTTTGTTTTCGATTTGATAATATTGCATTTGGGTGATGCTGCTCCTGCTCCGGCTGCATTGGCAGTGGCGCGCAAGCACAATGAACAACGAATGTCAACACCTACTCGTCAAGAACACTGCCTTAGAAAAATAACAAATATATAATCGGTGACGTTTCGGGCATTTGCCCTTCTTCACAAGCAACCCATCATAGCACATAAAGAACGACCATTGCCACAAAACGTTACGTGATTACTTGAAAAAAGCTATCTTTTAAGGCAGTGCTGTCGATTGATTTTTTTCTCCAAGTGGACGCATGGGAGTCACGATGCACTTGCAATTCAAATGAACGTTTGTATTTTATTTTTCAAATGTGTGTGTGCGTGTTCATGTGACCCTTGGGTGCAATGGTCTTGCCAAGGCCTGGCAACACATCCTGTGCGTGAGCCAAGTGTTGCCTTGCAGCAGTTTGGCTCGACGGAATCGCTTCTCATCCCCCAGCACCACTTAACGACGGCTCACACGACACTCACTGCGATCAGATCTACAAATTATATATTATAAGCCTAGAGGTTCTACTCGTGGTTAAACAGGAATACCATAACGTTTAGGAGAGTGCTGGCAAAATGTCTGCACATATTAAAAGGGTCGCATGTCCGTTGTACAGTATTCTATTGCAATCAAATAAAATAAAAACCCGATCTAAAAAACATCTATCAAATCTTCTTTCGTATGGCAAAAGAAGATTTGACGTCAAATCAAACACCGCTTCAAGTCAGCACGTGGCATCACAAAGCAATGCATTCATCGCCTCTCACACGACAACAACGCCTCGAAGTGCGTTCTCAATTGCGCCAATTCAATCGTCGGTCCGTCCGTGCCGCGTAACGAGGTCCTTCACCGCGACGGCGTCATTTTGCCGCGGTTAACGGAGACCGGGCGGCCGTTAGACGCTCCGCGCCCCCCACCTCCCCCGTGGACTTCGGCGCGAGTAGTGTGCCGGTCTTGCTACGGTAAGATTCGTTCGAATAATCCTCGACCAGAGAGAGAGAGGGCCGGAAGCGGTGGCGGCAGGGAGCTCTTGACGTGGATCGAGGACAAGCATCGGCCCCCTTGTCATGTGCCACCGCGTCTGGCCGCCCGGTTCGTTTTGGTTTTTTTTCTTTCTCCCAGAGCGGCCGACGCCGATCGGGCGTCGTTCAGTCGATGGCAGATTCCTGGAGGAAAACACGAAATGGTGACGACAAGAAAGCAAATGGTTGCTTTTTTTATTTTTATTTCGTCCGTTTTGTTTTTGAGGTGCCTTTTGCGTTCGGCATTTACATGTAATTGTTCGTAGCCTAGCGCGGTGGAGTCTTTAATTTAAAGAAAAGCAAATCATCTTTGGTTCTCGGCTCTTGAGAAAAATGGTCCGTCTTTTCCGCGGTGAATATTTGCTGGGCGATTATCTGCATCCGTTCGATCCAGAAAACGACATCAGGTCGATTGGAAATGCTCAAAAAGTATTGTGATTCCACATCTGCGATTGCGTCAAATATGACAATTGTAATTGCTCAGCCCCTCGGCAATACGCTGAAGGCCTCACCGCACCGTGTCGATCGTGGGAATGAATGACCATACTTCACCACGTTGGTCAGTATGGGTCGGTGATGTTCAGGATCCCGGGACCCTTTCAAGAGGTCACTGCCCACTCGTTATGGTTTGGGTTGTAGTACTGTGCAACATCGTAGTAATTGAAGAACATTGAAATGTAGAGACAGATAACAATTGCGTAGTGTTCAGGAAAGCCTTAGTCTCACTTGAATCGAACAATTCAGCCGTATTGAGCAATCACCATGGCCACCAAATGAATGCCACCAAGAGCTGAGCGAATACGACACTTAAAGCAATGCCACGGGCACCGCGTTATCCGAGAGCATGGAGCCAAATTATGTGTTTTGCTTCTTAAGTTATAGCTGGTATAGCTGTGATACACACAATGTATTTCTGTATCAACGTGTGAATAGAACTCCACGTTTAGGCTTTCCTATGTCGCCCGGTACCAATGTTCACGTGCCAGCAGGTGCAATGCCCCTTGTTGGCGGGGACGTGGAAAGATGAGACGGAGTACAGCTCAAGAGGATTGGGGGGGAGAGGTTGAGGAACCGCTGATATTTCTGGAACTCTGTGAGCAGCCGTAGACTTTTGCCGTTGTCAGACTGTTCGTGATGTGTGCGGAGAATGCTGGCGGGCAATGATGAGGAGTGATGGGATAAATAATTGAAGGGGGCTGTGTATCCTAAAGGAACGTTTGTCCACTGCGGTCCTCGCGACCAATCCCCCCCCCCCCCGGTCCACGTCTTTCTTGGTGACCAGCCTTGTCTATTGCGTACGTGAAGTAAGCCCACTGCGAACGCTTGCACGCACGTGATGGTTGGTGATGACGGAAAGCTGGATTACCGTGGGGCGTTGCGACAGACTTGAGTGGAGTCTAACGTTGTCCAAAAGGGCTGTGTGGCTCACTCCTGTCGTCGTGTGGATGTGTACGTGCCTTGATTTGTGTAAATAGTGAACTGTAAAGAAAAAGGATGTTTTAAAAAAAAAAGTGTTTTCGTTGGTTTGCGTATTAAAAAAAGGTCTTGGCTCCAAGAGGCTGTGCCTCGTCATTCCGAAGGGTTAGCTCTGAGAGTTTCATCATGTCCACGTGTTCACGACTGGAGGTCTTCTTCTTCTTGGTTCTTTCGGTAAAGTCACGTAGAAGGGAAATAATAAAATAATAAAAATTAAACAATAAAATACAACAAAATACAACAACTCAGATTCTGCCTTCTCGACAGACCTGTTCTCCACTTGAAGACGGCTGCTTGCGTTGTGGCCGAAACGTGAGAATTATTTTATTATGTTTTATTTTTATTATTTTCCTTCTACGTGACTTTACCGAAAGAACCAAGAAGATGAATCCCTGCAGTCACGAAAGCTTTAAATCGAAATAAAATACAATTCTCACGACGTTTCGGCCACAACGCAAGCAGCCGTCCTCAGGTGAAGAACAGGTCTGTCGGAAAGACAGCGTCTGAATGAACACCACCAAGCTTGGCAGCGTATATTTAAGCTGGGTTAGAGGGGGAAGAGCGCCTTGACAAATGAATGGAGGTCTCCTTGCTCCCACAACCCACTGCTGCACCAGCAAGTGGTCGCTCTATGAGCCACTGCTCCAGCCTCTGGAACCCCCTCCCAAGGCCACTTCGCCCTGGTCCCCCCCCTCCTCTCTGCCTTCAAGCCTCTCGCAAAAGCGTTCCCCTTCCACGCCGTTCTTTCAAAGCCCCGGTGATACTGTGCGGCAAGTCTTCGCTTCAGTTCGGTGGAACAATCTTGGCACAACGCGGAATGCGTTGCCTGTTATAACGTGGAATGCGTTGCCCGTTATAACGTGGAATGCGTTTCCTGTTATAACGCGTAATGCGTTGCCCGTTATAAGGCGGTTTCTGAGCGGTCGATGACGAACCCGTGTCTTGAGCTTCGCGGCCGTAGCGGGGGTGACACAGGACACGGAATGATGCAGTGACGCAGCGGCGAACCTTCAGCTGATTGCCCCGTCGACTCGCCGTGCGTGTCGCAGTTTGTGCGCCGTATCTCGCCAAACGTTATCGTTACGTTTTTTTTTGTTTCGTGGGGAAATTGCTTGTTCGCTTAACGCAATGTTTTCGCCGAGCCTGCGTCACTTGTCAGGAACGCATCTACCACCGCGTTAAACGGGGACATCTCCCTGGCTGCATTTCCTCTTTAACGCTCACCCCTTCCCGTGCTTCGTCCCGCCTGCTACCCTCTCGCGTCTCACGCCTCCTCCTCCTCCTATTCCTGTGCTCGGAGACGTCGGTCACGTTGTGGGCGGCATTACAAATGCAGGTTGTGTGCAACAAGCCGACGCGTGCGAGGGACCACCACTCCATCCCCGTACAGATGGATACAGATGGGAGATTGGTCAACATTCTGGCAGAGCCAGGGTCCGGTACAGTCTTCGGAGCGCCCACCGACGGGAAGGGGTTTTCACAACGAAGCTAAACTTTTTTTTTAGTTTAGGGGCCGTCCATAAATGACGTCACGCACCGAGGGGGGGGGTCAGACGTTTGTGACGATGTGTGACGAGGGAGGGGGGGGTTGAGAAATGTGACGTCACATCAAAATGCGCAACTTTAAATAAATATAGACAACACGTTCTACTTAATTAATTAGACTTTTTAATAAATGTTTTCTCCTACAACATCAGAGTGCAGCGCCACATTAAATACGCACTACAATGACAATAGTATAAAGCGATTTGAAGCATTTTTTTATTTTTTTTTGGGGGGGGGGCAGAGCTTTGTGACGTCATATTTGAGGGGGGGTCTGACTTTTTGTGACGCCGTGTGACGAAGGGGGGGGGCTCAAATCGTCCAAAATCGCGTGACGTCATTTATGGGCGGCCCCTTACCAGGTACGGCCCACTGAGCTATGAGCTCTTGTTTTTTTTAAAGAGATCTGCCTACAAATGATAGCTCAACGAAGTGGCTTATCATGGGGAAATGTATGGCAGCCAGATACTCTAAACGCGTGATGTTGATTCCTAAATGTAGAGGGAGAACCCGGTTGAAAGATCCACGCGACCACGGGGAGAGAGAGAGAGACGGAAACTCCAAATATACAGCAGCAGGCGTCAGGGTCGGGATTGAACCCACAACCTCCTGTATTCCAGGCGATATATTTAACATCTCCTAGCCACCGTGATGAGAGAGAAAGACGCCGCAAACTCCAAATATACAGCAG
Organism: Lampetra planeri; assembly: GCF_965212315.1. Lineage (NCBI taxonomy): Eukaryota > Metazoa > Chordata > Hyperoartia > Petromyzontiformes > Petromyzontidae > Lampetra > Lampetra planeri. Next base: position 2,768,306 of record NC_136149.1, on the reverse strand, counting down.
GCGTCAGGGTCGGGATCGAACCCACGACCTCCTGTACACCAGGCGAGGTAGTTAACATATCCTAGCCACCGTGATGATGATGAGAGAGAGACACGCAAACTCCAAATATACAGCAGGCGTCAGGATGGGGATCGAACCCACGACCGCCTGTACACCAGGCGAGGTAGTTAACATCTCCTAGCCACCGCGACGATCCACCAACGCTTACAGGCGTGATTTACGAGTACACTATATACACACACACACAATGTTCCCATACAGTGCTCTGCAATGTGTTGTTTACACAACGTGTTCGTTCGGGGCATGTCGTTGCGAACCCGCGATGTGGAGGGGGGAGGGGGGCCTTGGCTGGCACGGTGTGGGGGTGGCGAGGGGAGCCGAAGGGGTTTGTGATGTACCCGCGGTGACGCCGAGAGGGGCGCAGAGAACGACGAGGGGGTGGAGACTTGGCGTTGGTTTCAGTCGCCTAGGACACCAGGTGGCTACACAACCTCTGCAAGTGCTCACCTGCAAGAACAGTGTGATCCGCACGCTACAAAGGTAAAGACCCCACCCACGCCGTGTAGCCTTCACAGACCGTTGGGGCAAGTGCTGTTAGCGCGTGTGAGCAGCCGCGCATTTAGCACCCAGACTGCGACTGCGTGAGCCGGACAGGGGATCGTCCGTGGCGATTTGGGAGTGCGGAGTGGAGCAGGGGGGAAGGTTGCGCCATCGCATCATTGACCACAATTATCACTTTCGTTTTTTTGGGGGTTTTTCCCTTCCCGGTCGCATTCACTTCTCCGGGGAAACTCAATCGAGAGCCGCGACGTTTCTCGAGTCGGTCGAGCCCGTGGAACACGTGGATTACGAAGATCGCGGATCGGATCAGCAGCGGAGGTTGCGGTTGTCAGCGAGGTGTGAACGCTTCAGTAGGTGAGTCCTCCTCCGCACTTGTCGTTGGTTGATAACACTGGTCAACACACTTTTTCTGGCATAAGGTATTCCAACGGTTTTAATGTATCTTCTTGGCTCTTTCGGTAAAGGCACGTAGAATGGAAATAATAAAATAATAAAAATAAAACATAATAAAATAATTCTCACGACGTTTCGGCCACAACGCAAGCAGCCGTCCTCAGGTGAAGAATAGGTCTGTCGATAAGACAGAGCATCATCGTCGTGAGAATTATTTTAGTATGTTTTATTTTTATTATTTTATTATTTCCATTCTACGTGACTTTACCGAAAGAACCAAGAAGATGAATCCCTGCAGTCACGAAAGCTTTAAATCGAGGTTTTAAGGAAATTTTGGGGTGCCGATTCCAAATCTGGCATCAGTTTTTGTCTATCACATCAGGTTTTTTAAGATATCAAATATTGCATTTTCAATAAAAACTGCGGAAGAAAAATATTAAATAAATGTGGATATCTACATAAATGATATTATAAACACACTATCCTAAAAATACAGCACCATATTTTAACACTAAAGCAGTCACTGACTCGCAACAACTTGCAATCATAAGTGACAGAGTTTATTTCGGATAAAATTAATGAAAATGGGGTATGCCGATAGCATAAAAAATGAGATGTGATAGAGCAAATCTGAGATCAGATTTGGAATCAGCACCCTGAAATTAGTCTAGAACAGCTGCAAAAGTCCAGGCCAGAAATTTTTTTTTTTGTTGTTGTTGACTAGTGTAATTATTGACGTTGTTCTTTGGTTCTTTCGGTTAAGTCAAGTCTAAAGATAAAATAATAAATTAAAATAATAGCGACGTTTCGATTGCAACACAAGCAATCATCATCAGGCATAAAAGAAATAGCAACAAAAATCTAACTAGAAAACTATAGACAGACATACAAGCAGACAGACATCACAAGGACACAGAGAGAGGACACATATCGGCACAGAGAGAGGGGTCGTTTCTGTGACGGTCCCTTAAATATAGAGAGGGGGGGCGGGGACGGAGAGAGGGAGGGGGCAGAGAAAATTAGCATATCAATGAGTGGACGGCAACGTGTTGCTGCTGCGCAAGTAAGATGACGACGTGGCACGGCACGCAAGCTTGAAAATTAGGAGAAAGGCACACTAAAATTAAATAACCTCGCAAAATATCTCTCCGTCCCCGCCCCCCCTCTCTATATTTAAGGGACCGTCACAGAAACGACCCCTCTCTCTGTGCCGATATGTGTCCTCTCTCTGTGTCCTTGTGATGTCTGTCTGCTTGTATGTCTGTCTATAGTTTTCTAGTTAGATTTTTGTTGCTATTTCTTTTATGCCTGATGATGATTGCTTGTGTTGCAATCGAAACGTCGCTATTATTTTAATTTATTATTTTATCTTTAGACGTGACTTAACCGAAATAACCAAAGAATAGTTCCTGCAGTCACGAAAGCTCCAAAATTATTATTGACGTTGCTTCCATTGACATTTGTTGTACGAATCGTGACATTTCGTACGGCCAGGCGGATTATCGCGGTCGTTCGTAGTTTTTGATCGAGCACCGCAGCATTTTTGTCCCGGAGGGTCATCGTCAAGTGCTCGTAGTCGCGCCGGGGCAATTGTCGACGTGGATGTGTCCATGTCGAGGGCCCTGTGGGGTGGTTCACTTCCTGCTCACGGTGGCTAGGAGATGTTAACTACCTCGCCTGGTACGCAGGAGGCCGTGGGTTCGATCTCGACCCTGGATATTTGGGGTTTAGATGTTCTCGCTGCCAGTGGTCGCGTGGATTTTTCTCCGGGTCTTCTGGTTTTTTTCTCCCTCCACGTTTATAAACCGAGCGTTTCGAGCGGCGTTCTTCGTTACAAGGATCCTGGCGGCCCCTGGCGACCCTTTAGTGCGGCCCCTGACAATACACAAAGAAGGGAAATAATAAAATAATAAAAATAAAACAATAAAATAATTCTCACCACGTTTCGGCCACAATGCAAGCAGCCGTCCTCAGGTGAAGAACAGGTCTGTCGGGAAGACAGCGTCTGAATGAAACACCACCAGGCTTGGAGCGTATTTTATTATGTTTTATTTTTTTATTTTTTTATTTCCCTTCTACGTGACTTTACCGAAAGAACCAAGAAGATGAATCCCTGCAGTCACGAAAGCTTTAAATCGAAATACACAAAGAGTGAAAACACCACCCCTATCATCATCATCATCGCGCTGCCGTCACTAACCCAACAATGGTTTCAACTGTGTGGCGGCACCTTCACGCTGATGATGTCTTATCGTCGAAAGTGTCGATAAGAAGAGTAGCGAAGAACGCTGCTTCAGAGTAGTTTTGCTGCTATAAATTTACACTTCAGTCGCGGCCAGGTCGCTTCTGAAAAATAGCTGCAAAGCCCAGCGGGCCTTACCTGGTCAAATAAATACATCAAACAACACTCGACTGGCACTTCATGACATTGCCGAGGTCTGCTCGCCACGACGAAAGGGCTCCAGGTAGAGAGGTCCAGTCGTGTTGCTCTCCCTCCTCCTCCGTCGAAGGAGCGCAGACTCCAGTGAGTTTACACTGGTAGGAACCTCCTGGTTACACCAGCCCACATGGGATTATTGTGTCCGTCGTGCAGGGAGGGGCTGGGTGGGGAGGGAAGGGCTGGGTGGGGTGGGGAGGCTGGGGAGGGGCTGAGTGGGGAGGGGCTGGGTGGGGAGGGGCTGGGTGGGGAGGGTCGGGGAGGGGCTGGGTGGGGAGAGTGGGGCTGGGTGGGGGGTGGGAGGGGTGGGGCTGGGTGGGGAGGGGCTGGTCACCCCGTGGTGCCCTTATAAAACTCAACGTTTAACCTACTCACGCCGGCTTGTGCCCGCCCTCACAGTCGGCCATATTTGCGGAATACACCACGCCGCCGTTGACCCTGGCCATTGACCGAGCAACCCAACGTTCCTACCAGCTCCCTCCGCAGGAGGAATGTGTTTTTAGGTCCGTAGTGTGGGTTGCACGGACACAATCGCACTCACTGTGGCTGTCTTTAAATTTCCACTGATGCAGGAGACGTGCGTATCGGCCCGTTGATGTTGCGATGGGGTCGATGGTCACTCCGGTGTCTTCGAGGAGGAATGTCGAAGCCAGGAGGAGGTGTGACGATGTTTGGGTCTCGAATGAGGTGGTGTTTATTCTGGACGCGCGCGTTGTTCCACTCTGTTGGCACGGCAGCGCCGTTCTTCCGGATATGGGTGAGACGCGCGTTTATAGTATTTGGCAGCTTTGAATTTCCACATGATGATAAGCCACTTCGCTGAGCTATCATTTGTGGTGAGTTCGCTTCTGAAAAACACACCTATATAGTCACGTAGGTAAAAATTTTAAATTAATAAAAGTAAAATAGCAATAAAATAAAAATCACGACTCATCTTCTTGGTTCTTTCGGTAAAGTCACCTGAGGACGGCTGCTTGCGTTGTGGCCGAAACGTCGTGAGAATTATTTTATTATGTTTTGTTTTTATTATTTTATTACTTCCCTTCTACGTGACTTTACCGAAAGAACCAAGAAGATGAATCCCTGCAGTCACGAAAGCTTTAAATCGAAAAATCACGACGTTTCGGAGGCAACACAAGCTTCCGTCTTCAGGTGGAACCGTCACAGCACGATAGCTGTATCAAGTGAGAGAAATTCCAAGAAAACAGTCCTTGTATATATACTGGTTGAGGGTGGGAGGAGCCAAGGTAGGCCCTGAATATTATTTTTGTGACTTTCGCTGCGGCTGAAGCACGCTGTTAGGAATGAGCCTTTGTTGTGTAAACTAGCTGCGGCAGTAGCCAAACCAGGTTGAGAAGATCCACTGCCCTAGGCGGCAGGGCACACGAGCGGGCCTCTTGATATGCAAATTCCTTTGTCAAGGCGCCCAGCTTATATACATGCCCCAAGCTCGTGTGCTGTTTCATTCAGACGCTGTCGCCTCGACAGACCTGGTTTTCACCTGAGGACGGCCGCTTGCGTTGTGGCCGAAACGTCGTGAGAATTATTTTATTATGTTCTATTTTTATTATTTTATTACTTCCCTTCTACGTGACTTTACCGAAAGCACCGAGAAGATGAATCCCTTCGCCCATCAGGTGATGTCAGAACCCGGAGCTGTTCACCCGGTGGTGCTGAATGTGGGCGGCACGAACTTCTCATCCTCCTTGGCCACGCTCACGCGGTACCCGGACTCGCTGCTCGCTCGCCTCGTGCATCGCGGCACCCACGGACAGGTTGGTGGCGAAGACACCCAGACAGCGAGAGTCACGGTGGCGAGGGGATGTTAACTCCCTCGCCTGGTATACAGCAGGAGCATCTCTGTAACCCATCTCAGCCCTGTGCTGTGTTTGGAGATCCGGACAGCAACAACAGCAACAGCAGTAGCATCTCTGTAACCCATCTCTGACCCTGTGCTGTGTCTTGCGATCAGCAAGAACAACAACAGCAACAGCATCTCTGCCCTGTGCACTCTCTAGGGATCAGGACAACCACAACAGCAGCAGCATCTCTGCCCTGTGCTGTGTCTGGGGACCAGGACAGCCACAACAACAACAGCTGTAGCATCTCTGTAATCCATCTCTGCCCTGTGCTGTATCTAGAGATCAGGACAGCCACAACAGCAACAGTAGCATCTCTGACCCTGTGCTGTCTCTAGGGATCAGGAGGACAGCAGCAGCAGCAGCCGCTGTTCGTGGACCGTGACGGGACGCTGTTCCGCCACGTGCTGGCCTTCCTGCGGGATGGCGCGCTCAGCCCGGGCCTGCAGGGCCCCGCGCTGCGCTCGCTGGGACGCGAGGCCGTCTTCTACGAGTTGCACGCGCTGGCGCGGGCCGTGCAGCAGGCGGAGGTGGTGGGACCTCTCTGGTCATCGTCAGCAGCATCAGCAGCATCATCGTCATCACTATCATCATCATCATCATCACTATCATCACCATCATCATCACTATCATCACCATCATCATCATCACCATCATCACTATCATCATCATCACTATCATCACCATCATCATCATCATCACTATCATCACCTTCATCGTGAACACAATCATCACTGTCATCGTGAACACCATCATCACCATCGTCATCATCATCAGCACCATCATCATTACCATCATCATCATCATCACCATCGTCAGCACCATCATCATCACCATCATCACCATCATCATCATCACCATCATCATCATCGTCACCATCATCATCACCATCATCATCATCACTATCATCACCATCATCGTCAGCACCATCATCACCATCATCATCACGATCACCATCATCATCATCACGATCACTATTATCATCATCACCATCATCACCATCATCATCATCATCACCATCATCATCATCACCATCATCATCGTCACCATCATCATCACCATCATCGTCAGCACCATCATCATCACCATCATCATCATCATCACTATCATCATCATCATCACTATCATCACCATCATCGTCAGCACCATCATCACCATCATCATCACGATCACCATCATCATCATCACGATCACTATTATCATCACCATTATCATCATCACCATCATCACTATCATCACCATCAGCATCACCATCATCACCATCATCGTCATCACCATCATCGTCATCATCGTCATGTCCCCTCCTCCCCGTGTCTTCACGCCCCGTGTCTCTGCGTCCCCGTGTCTTCCCGTCCACTCCCCGTGTCTCCCCGTGTCTCCACGTCCCCGTGTCTCTGTCTACCCGTGTCTCCCCGTGTCTCCCCGTGTCTCCGCGTCCCCGTGTCTTCACGCCCCGTGTCTCCCCGTGTCTCCACGTGTCTCCGCATCCCCGTGTCTCTGTCTCCCCGTGTCTCCCCGTGTCTCCACGTGTCTCCCCGTGTCTCTGCGTCCCCGTGTCTTCCCGTCCACTCCCCGTGTCTCCCCGTGTCTCCACGTCCCCGTGTCTCTGTTTCCCTGTGTCTCCCCGTGTCTCCCCGTGTCTCCGCGTCCCCGTGTCTTCACGCCCCGTGTCTCCCCGTGTCTCCCCGTGTCTCCGCGTCCCCGCGTCCCCGTGTCCCCGTGTCTCTGTCTCCCTGTGTCTCCCCGTGTCTCCGCGTCCCCATGTCTTCACGCCCCGTGTCTCTTCCCGTGTCTCCACGTGTCTCCCCGTGTCTCCGTGTCCCCGTGTCTCCGCATCCCCGTGTCTCTGTCTACCCGTGTCTCCCCGTGTCTCCCCGTGTCTCCGCGTCCCCGTGTCTTCACGCCCCGTGTCTCCCCGTGTCTCCACGTGTCTCCGCATCCCCGTGTCTCTGTCTCCCCGTGTCTCCCCGTGTCTCCACGTGTCTCCCCGTGTCTCTGCGTCCCCGTGTCCCCCCGTGTCTCCACGTGGCAGGCGGCGTCGCGGTCCGAGCTGCTCGAGGTGCGCTTCTCGCTGCAGGAAGGCGGCGCCGCCTTCTTCCGCGTGTTCGGCTCCCGTGCCGACTCCGTGCTGGAGCTCGCGGAGCGCGTCCACGTCTCCAGCGAGCACGAACACGAGCAGCAGCAGCAGCACCTACACCTGCACCAGCAGCAGCACCACCCGGTAACAGCAGCAGCAGTAGCACCACTTGCACCAGCAGCAGCACCTACACCTGCACCAGCAGCAGCACCACCCGGTAACAGCAGCAGCAGTAGCACCACTTGCACCAGCAGAAGCATCACCCGGTAACAGCAGCAGTAGCACCACATGCACCAGCAGCAGCACCACCCGGTAACAGCAGCAGCAGTAGCACCACTTGCACCAGCAGCAGCACCACCCTGTAACAGCAGCAGCAGTAGCACCACTTGCACCAGCAGCAGCATCACCCGGTAACAGCAGCAGCAGTAGCACCACTTGCACCAGCAGCAGCACCACCCGGTAACAGCAGCAGTAGCACCACATGCACCAGCAGCAGCACCACCCGGTAACAGCAGCAGCAGTAGCGCCACATGCACCAGCAGCAGTAGCACCACATGCACCAACAGCAGCAGCAGCAGATCCACCTGCTAATCACAGGAGCCCACTCGCCACCCTGCCGTTGTAAGCCATCTGCTGCCCAGTTATCAGCACCTTCACTGCATGCAGAGCCGTCCCTCGGGGTCTGGTTGGCTACGTACGGTGCGAAAGAAGTTCAACACAACAACGGAGATCGCGACTCTGCGCCCTTCCTCTGTGTTCACTCATGTGCCTCCATCTCTGCCCCCCCCCCGCTACCACCCCCCGCTCCCCCCCGCCCCTCCATTTCCCCCTCCCCCCCGCTCCCCATTACCCCCTCCCCCCCGCTCCCCCGCTCCCCCGCCCCTCCCCCCGCTTCCCGAGCCCCCTCGCCCCTCCCACCCCTCCCGCCCACCTCCCTCTTCCCCCCCCCCCCCCGCTGTCCCCTCCCCTCCCTCCCCCTTCGCTCCCCCTCCCCCCCCGCTACCCCCGCTCCTCCTGCTCCCCCCCGCCCCTCCCCCCCCCCCTCCCCCCCCGCTCTCAGAGCTGGGCCGGGTGGCCGCTGCAGGCTGCCCCCACGTGGTCGTCGTCGGGCCCGGCCGCCAGCCTGGAGCGCGTGGCCCTGCAGAGGCCCTCGCACCACGACTTCGTGTTCCAGTGCGGCCCGGCGCCCTCCTCCACTGGCGCCAGCTTCGTGAGGTCGGCCACGACCTCGCCAGATTCACTCAGCTGTTCAAGTCCAGCGTGCTTCAGCCGCACCGAAACTCACAAAATAATATTCAGGGTCTACCTTGGCTCCTGTCACCCTCAACCAGTATATATACAAATACTGTGTTTTAGGAATTTTTCTCACTTGATACAGCTATCGTGCTGTGACGGTTCCACCTGAAGACGGAAGCTTGTGTTGCCTCCGAAACGTCGTGATTTTTATTTTACTTTTATTAATTTTAATTTTTTACCTACGTGACTTTACCGAAAAAACCTAAGAATATGAAAACTTGTTTCTGCCAAGGGACATTTGGATATTCGTACCATCATTCGCGGGACATTCAAGATTATCAACTTAAAAAGTAGCCCGTTTATATTTGGTCAAACAATTAGTTAATTCGCCCCCAATGCGATGGCTGGAACTGCTTCTCTTTGGCGAGGCGTGTGATGGTTGATGATGATGTTGCTACTCGCAACTGCTTTTCCAGGTTTGCTCCGAGATGTATTGAATTTCGAGTCCTGCCTGCGGTTGTCTTGGCAGGACCAGACCAAATGATTTCGCGGGCCTTTTATGTCCCGCGGGCCGGACGTTCCCCACCCCTGTGTTAAATTATGAACTATTTTTTATTTATCTTCTTGGTTCTTTCGGTAAAGTCACGTAGAAGGGAAGTAATAAAATAATAAAAATAAAACAATAAAATAATTCTCACGACGTTTCGGCCACAACGCAAGCAGCCGTCCTCAGGTGAAGAGCAGGTCTGTCGAGAAGGCAGAGTCTGAAACGTCGTGAGAATTATTTTATTATGTTTTATTTTTATTATTTTATTATTTCCCTTCTACGTCACTTTACCGAAAGAACCAAGAAGACGAATCCCTGCAGTCACGAAAGCTTTAAATCGAAATTTTTATTTATTTAATTCTACCAGAAGCGACCTGGTCATCACAATCGATAGCTCGGCAAAGCGGCTCATCATCATCATCACGTGGCAAAATGCATCGCGGCAAAATTACTCGAAACGCGTGATGTCGATTCTAAACGTGGAGCGAAAAACCGGAGGACCCGGAGAAAAATCCACGCGACCACGGCGAGAGAGAGACACGCAAACTCCAAAACTACAGCAGGCGTCGTCAGGGTTGGGATCGAACCCACGGCCTCCTGTATACCAGGCGAGGGAGTTAACATCTCCGAACCACCGTGATAATGATGAGAGAGAGACACCACACACTCCAAATATGCAACAGGCGTCTGGGTCGAGATCGAACCCACGACCTCCTGTGTACCAGGCGAGGTAGTTCACATCTGATAGCCACCGTGATGATGATGAGAGAGAGAGACACGCAAACTCCAAATATGCAACAGGCGTCTGGGTCGAGATCGGACCCACGACCTCTTGCATACCAGGCGAGGTAGTTAACATCTGATAGCCATCGTGATGATGATGAGAGAGAGACACGCAAACTTCAAATATACAGCAGGCGTCAGGGTTGGGATCGAACCCACGACCTCCTGTGTACCAGGCGAGGTAGTTAACATCTCCTAGCCACCGTGATGATGATGATGAGAGAGAGAGAGACACGCAAACTCCAAATATACAGCAGCAGGCGTCAGGGTTGGATTTTTCAACCGCGTCCTCCGGGTTTGTTTCCCTTCACACATTTAGAAACAACTTTCGTTCAGAGTGTTTGGCTGCTATACATTTCCACGTGACGATAGACCACTTCGTCAGGCTCGCATTTGTGGTCGCCTGGTCGCTTCTGCAAAAAAAGAGCTCTACGGCTCGGGTGGGCCTTAAACACGTGGTCAGATAAAATATGTTTTTAAATCGTGACCACGGTGCAAGCAGCAGGGGCGAGTCACACGTGACGCCGGGAGATGTCGCCGCTCGAATCCGGCAGGCCGCCCCGGGTTAATGCTGCCCGTTTATTTAACGGCGAAAATGCCACGTGACCGCCTGGCGTCTTCCGTAGTGTAGACGTTTAAAGATTTGCGTGAGGCCATTCGAAGGTGAGTCATTGGCCTCTTGTATTTCCTGTTGTTGTTGTTGTTGCTGCTGAGTCACGTGCGGTTTTGTTGTTGTTAATCTTCACCGTCCAGGTACGTGTCGATCGAGCCCGATCAGCGACGACTGACCAATGGGGTGAACGTGCTCGGCCTGCTCATCGACACCGTCCTCAGGGAGGGCTTCCGATTGGTCGCCGCGCGCACCGCCTCGCCCGACGACAGGGTCGAGTGCTACACCTTCGAGCGAGGTCACCCAATGGGAGGCCAGCATCACGGCGACAAGGCAACGGCAGCGGGACATGAGCAGCCAATCGGAGGGCACGGCAAGGCGGCGAATGGCAAGCCGGCGAAGAAGTAGCAGGGGGGGTAGGTTTGGTGGAGGGGGACTTTCCCTTGACCTCTGAGTCCGTGTCTCCGCATGGAATTGTAGAAAGTAAAGAAGACCTATCACAACGCAACCCAGCGCCAGCCCCCACCCCTCTTCCACCACCAATGGCCTTCTGGGAGTGCATAATTTCAGCAGAAGTTGAAAAGCTATCAACTAATTAAACTCTAAACGCCATCTTGAATAACGCTTTCGTGACTGCAGGGATTCATATTCTTGGTTCTTTCGGTAAAGTCACATAGAAGGGAAATAATTAAATAATATTAATATAAAACAATAAACGTCGTGATAATTTGATTGTTTTATATTTATTTTATTATTTCCCTTCCACGTAGATAGGTTTAGCTTATCTACGGGACTTTACCGAAAGACCCAAGAATACTGTCAACTATATTTTATGTTTTTACCAGGTAAGGCCCCACTGAGGTTTCTAGCTCAAGCGACCTGGCAGTCACAAATGATTGCTAAACGAAGTGGCTCATCGTCACGTAGAAATGTGTAGCGGCCAAATTACTCTCAACGCGTGATGTTGTTTCTACAACATCACGCGGAGGGAAAAACCCGGAGAAAAATCCTCGCGACCACGGGGAGAGAGAGAGACACGCAAACTCCAAATATACAGCAGCAGCAGGCGGCAGGGTCGGGATCGAACCCACGACCTCCTGTGTACCAGGCGAGGTAGTTGACATCTCCTAGCCACCGTGATGATGAGAGAGAGAGACACCACAAACTCCAAATATACAGCAGCAGGCGTCAGGATCGGGATCGAACCCACGACCTTCTGTATTGCAGGCGAGGTAGTTAACATCTCATAGCCACCGTGATGATAAGAGAGAGACACGCAAACTCCGAATATACAGCAGCAGGCGTCAGGGTCCGGATCGAACCTACGACCTCCTGTGTACCAGGCGAGGTCGTTAACATCTCCTAGCCACCGTGGCGCCCTCCGTGCTAGGGAAAGGCCTACGGAAGTGGATATCCCAGAACCACATCTGACACAGCAGGGGGCGACACATTGCCACCCGCTGTGCCCCGACCCCAATGGCCGTGCCGTGAGGGTCACGGGCCGGCGTTTTGAAATCTCAGAGAAGGAATTTGGAGCCAAATAAAATTGCCGAACAAAAATGTTATTCATCGTGATAATGTTCTGTGTATGTGTGTGTGTGTACAGCTATTGATGAGCAGGCTGAGACCATTAACTCAACTCCACTTGAGAATCCAGTTTTATTGTCATTATCATTACACTTGTTTCTAAAAAACTATTTTTTTATTTTACCAGATAAGGCCCACAGAGCTACGATGTAGCGGAGTGAGTGGCTGGGTAGTGGAGTGTGTGGCTGGGTAGTGGAGTGTGTGGCTGGGTAGTGGAGTGTGTGGCTGGGTAGTGGAGTGTGTGGGTAGTGGAGTGAGTGGCTGGGTAGTGGAGTGTGTGGCTGGGTAGTGGAGCGTGTGGGTAGTGGAGCGTGTGGCTGGGTAGTGGAGTGAGTGGCTGGGTAGTGGAGTGAGTGGCTGGGTAGTGGAGCGTGTGGCTGGGTAGTGGAGTGTGTGGCTGGGTAGTGGAGTGAGTGGCTGGGTAGTGGAGTGAGTGGCTGGGTAGTGGAGTGAGTGGCTGGGTAGTGGAGTGTGTGGGTAGTGGAGTGTGTGGCTGGGTAGTGGAGTGTGTGGCTGGGTAGTGGAGTGAGTGGCTGGGTAGTGGAGCGTGTGGCTGGGTAGTGGAGTGAGTGGCTGGGTAGTGGAGTGAGTGGCTGGGTAGTGGAGTGTGTGGGTAGTGGAGTGTGTGGCTGGGTAGTGGAGCGTGTGGCTGGGTAGTGGAGTGAGTGGCTGGGTAGTGGAGTGAGTGGCTGGGTAGTGGAGTGAGTGGCTGGGTAGTGGAGTGTGTGGCTGGGTAGTGGAGTGAGTGTGTGGATAGTGGAGTGCGTGGCTGGGTAGTGGAGTGAGTGGCTGGGTAGTGGAGTGTGTGGCTGGGTAGTGGAGTGAGTGGCTGGGTAGTGGAGTGAGTGGCTGGGTAGTGGAGTGAGTGGCTGGGTAGTGGAGCGTGTGGCTGGGTAGTGGAGTGAGTGGCTGGGTAGTGGAGTGAGTGGCTGGGTAGTGGAGTGAGTGGCTGGGTAGTGGAGTGTGTGGCTGGGTAGTGGAGTGCGTGGCTGGATCACCTAGATGTTAAGTGGAACAATCCCATGTCACAAGGTATTGCTCACAGGGCCAGTTTGCACGCACACACACACGCGCAACATTTGTCCATTTATTCGTGAAAAAAAATCCGTCGTGCATAATTGTGATAACGGCACAAATAGCGGCTGAATCTTTCCTCACATTTAACCAAACTTTAAAAAAAATGTTTCCACTCCCCGCGGTGCGGGGAGGCGCATTTGGCAGTGCGGCGGGTTTCGTGATGAACGCGTCTGATTACGCAAACAACCAGAAATAATTTCAAATGTGTTTTATGAGGGGGCGATGTTTTATAAATATCTAGGCAGTCCTCGGTCCCGATTATCGCCACACACACACAAAAAAGAATATCCTGCAAATGTGTTCATCAAAACCCTGAGCATTTCAACCTCTCTGAGCTAAAAATACAATTCTAGATTTGAAGCTTTCGTGACTGCAAGGATTCATACTCGGTAAAGTCACGTAGGTAAAAATTTTTAATTAAATAAATGAAAACAACTAAATAAAATCAACTAAAAATACAAACATTTGTTTTAATTAAACACATGTTCATACATGACAATGTCCTACAATACACACGCGGTGCATGTGCATACATTAACTGCTTGTATTCGTTTACAAAACGCAGGTTAATTTGCGTGTTAATGTGCACGCTTATCCCTGCGTTGTTTTTGCGCTGACGGCCTTTGGAGTGGAGGGGAGAGGAGGTCACGTGGCCATCAACAGCTGCTAAGGTGGCATCGTTCTTACCCTTTCAACTGGTACAAAAACTGATGCCTTTATACAAGGGATCATGTTTGCAATAACCACAACACAAGCAGTCAAAATGCAAACAAAAAGAAACTCTTGCATGACTACCGGCGTATCCATGACTACCGGCGTATCCATGACTACCGGCGTGTCCATGACTACCGGCGTGTCCATGACTACCGGTGTGTCCATGACTACCCGGCGTGTCCATGACTACCCGGCGTGTCCATGACTACCCCGGTGTGTCCATGACTACCCGGCGTGTCCATGACTACCGGTGTGTCCATGACTACCCGGTGTGTCCATGACTACCCGGCGTGTCCATGACTACCCGGTGTGTCCATGACTACCCGGTGTGTCCATGACTACCCGGTGTGTCCATGACTACCCGGCGTGTCCATGACTACCCGGCGTGTCCATGACTACCCGGTGTGTCCATGACTACCCGGTGTGTCCATGACTACCCGGTGTGTCCATGACTACCCGGCGTGTCCATGACTACCCGGCGTGTCCATGACTACCCGGCGTGTCCATGACTACCCGGCGTGTCCATGACTACCCCGGTGTGTCCATGACTACCCGGCGTGTCCATGACTACCGGTGTGTCCATGACTACCCGGTGTGTCCATGACTACCCGGCGTGTCCATGACTACCGGTGTGTCCATGACTACCCGGTGTGTCCATGACTACCCGGCGTGTCCATGACTACCGGTGTGTCCATGACTACCCGGTGTGTCCATGACTACCCGGTGTGTCCATGACTACCCGGCGTGTCCATGACTACCGGTGTGTCCATGACTACCGGCGTGTCCATGACTACCCGGCGTGTCCATGACTACCGGTGTGTCCATGACTACCCGGTGTGTCCATGACTACCCGGCGTGTCCATGACTACCCCGGTGTGTCCATGACTACCCGGCGTGTCCATGACTACCCGGCGTGTCCATGACTACCCAGCGTGTCCATGACTACCCAGCGTGTCCATGACTACCCCGGTGTGTCCATGACTACCCCGGCGTGTCCATGACTACCCGGCGTGTCCATGACTACCCGGCGTGTCCATGACTACCCAGCGTATCCATGACTACCCGGCGTGTCCATGACTACCCGGCGTGTCCATGACTACCCGGCGTGTCCATGACTACCCCGGTGTGTCCATGACTACCCGGCGTGTCCATGACTACCGGTGTGTCCATGACTACCCGGTGTGTCCATGACTACCCGGCGTGTCCATGACTACCGGTGTGTCCATGACTACCCGGTGTGTCCATGACTACCCGGCGTGTCCATGACTACCGGTGTGTCCATGACTACCCGGTGTGTCCATGACTACCCGGTGTGTCCATGACTACCCGGCGTGTCCATGACTACCGGTGTGTCCATGACTACCGGCGTGTCCATGACTACCCGGCGTGTCCATGACTACCGGTGTGTCCATGACTACCCGGTGTGTCCATGACTACCCGGCGTGTCCATGACTACCCCGGTGTGTCCATGACTACCCGGCGTGTCCATGACTACCCGGCGTGTCCATGACTACCCAGCGTGTCCATGACTACCCAGCGTGTCCATGACTACCCCGGTGTGTCCATGACTACCCCGGCGTGTCCATGACTACCCGGCGTGTCCATGACTACCCGGCGTGTCCATGACTACCCAGCGTATCCATGACTACCCGGCGTATCCATGACTACCCAGCGTGTCCATGACTACCCGGTGTTCGATTCCCGCTCACGGCCAACACCGGTGACGATCATCTGAACCGGTCCTGGGCCTCCCCTAGGTCGACTCAGCCTGAAATGAGTACCTGGCGCGGCGTGTAGTAAACATCGCCACCGGGGAGACAAAGGCGGCCGGGCGTGGTGCTGTCCACCCACCCCCCTCGTGTGCCGTTCCGGCCTTCGTAGCCGCTCGCTAACAGCACTTGCCCCAACAAGTCCGTGGAGGCTACACGGGGGATCTTTGTCTTTGTGTCCGTGAGTCTGCTCAGCAGCGGCAGTCGTGAGCACCCTGCCCTCGTGCTGCAGCACATCACGCTCTGGCAGAGCCAACGCCAAACAGATCGTGTTGTGCTGCTACACCAGAGGCCGGTTGTCGCCTGCCCGCTGCTGAGCGAGATGACGCGTTCACTCCACGCTTGTCCGCTTGTCCGCTTTGCCGCCCACCTGCTCACCATGGGTCAACACCATCAACACACACATTTATATGTCTTCTTGGTTCTTTCGGTAAAGTCACGTAGAAGGGAAGTAATAAAATAATATTATTTTATTACTTCCCTTCTACGTGACTTTACCGAAAGAACCAAGAAGATGAATCCCTGCAGTCACGAAAGCTTTAAAGTAATAATATAATAATAATATTCTTGGTTCTTTCGGTAAAGTCACGTAGAAGGGAAGTAATAAAATAATATCACGTAGAAGGGAAGTAATAAAATTATATTATTTTATTACTTCCCTTCTACGTGACTTTACCGAAAGAACCAAGAAGATGAATCCCTGCAGTCACGAAAGCTTTAAATCGAAACATATATATGCGTGTGATTTGTATTGTATATTTCACGCGATTTAACACGTAGGCTTTCGCGACCAATATTATTCACAATATAGGTTTTTGGGTCAGATCGCGTTATTTATAAATGAAAACGTGACGCATTTTTTTGTTACTGTTTGGCCGTGTCGGGTGGTGGAGGGTTACGACACATTTTTAAATAACGCGATCTGACCCAAAAACCTATATTATGAATATTTCACGTGTACGGAATTTTTTTGCACGTGGTATGTTTGACATATACCGTAATCGCCCGCCTGATGCTGATTGTACATTACCAGCGAAATCGTCCCACTACGCAAACTGCAAATGTCGTGGATTTGCTCTCCAACACACCGGTGGGCTGAAGTGGTCACGGATTGGCAAGTTTTGTTTACGTGACAAACGTCACCGGCTGGCTGTGTCGGGTGGTGGCGGATTAACGACACAATTCTACTTACGCGATCTAACCCCCTCCCCCCTCCCCAAAAAAAACCTTTTATCATGAATGTAACCGCTTATCAAGAGCTATTGGTGCCTTGGCCGTTGCATCGTCCTTGTGCTGTCCGCATTTGTGCGGCCTTTGCGCCTTTAGCACAAAGGCGGTAACAGAGGCCGCCTCTGATGTCGGCGAACCCGTTGCAAGGGCGATGCGCACACAGCGTCAGAGAAATGTGTGTTTGCGTGCACGTTTCCTTACACCACGAGCCCGATCTGTGCGCGTGTGTGTGGTTCACGCAGCCTTGATGGTGCCACGTCGTTCGGTGCTTGAACATCTTTAGCTATCTTCTTGGTTCTTTCGGTAAAGTCACGTAGGAGGGAAGTAATAAAAGAATAAAAGGAAAACATAATAAAATAATTATTTTATTAATAATAAAATAATAAAAATAAAACATAATAAAATAAAAATAAATGTTTTATTTTTATTATTTTATTACTTCCCTTCTACGTGACTTTACCGAAACAACCAAGAAGATGAATCCCTGCAGTCACGAAATCTTTAAATCGAACATCTTTAGCTAATCCGGTGTCATTTTTTACCTACGTGACTTTACCGAAAAAATTAAGAGTATGAATCCTTGCAGTCACGAAAGCTTCAAATCTAGAATTAATACCTTCTACGGGGAGGAATTTCACCTATCTGTCATTTTTTACCTACGTGACTTCACCGAAAAAACTAAGAGTATGTATATTTGTAGTTTGCATGTCTCTCTCTCTCTCCATGGTCGCGTGGATTTTTCTCCGGGTCCTCCGGATTTCCCCCCTCCACATTTAGAATCGACGGGCGTTCAGACTATTTGGCTGCTTTAGACTTCCACGTTGATAAGCCACTTTGTTGTGCTATCACTTGTGGCCAAGTCGCTTCTCAACAAAGAGCATCAGAGTTCAGTGGCGCCTTACTTGGTAAAATTAAAAAAAAGTTGCGTTTACACTATGAGACATCTCCTTTATCAGTGACAAAATATAGTAATAGGGTTTTACCCTTTAAACTGGTACAAAAGCTGACACCTTTGTACAAGGCATCATGTTTGCAATAACCACAACAGAAGCAGTCAAAATGCAAACAAAAAGAAACAAAACTGATAACTGACAAAAGTGTCAGTTTTTGTACCAGTTGAAAGGGTAAAAACCTATTACTATATTTTGCCACTGGAAAAGGAGATGTCTCATAGTGTAAATGCTTACCCCGAGCTCTCAATACTCTGATAGTGCACTGGTTTTGAGTTGTACGCCTTTTGGCGTCATCTGGTCCCACACCAATGGAGACTAGGCTCTAAGAAAAGCTGTCTCGGGTGTGGACCAATCAACTTCAAGGACAGTGCATATCATTATCATCATCAGAGTTGTTTCTTTTTGTTTGCATTTTGACTGCTTGTGTTGTGGTTATTGCAAACATGATGCCTTGTACAAAGGTGTCAGTTTTTGTACCAGTTGAAAGGGTAAAAACCTATCACTATAGTTGCGTTTAGTCAGTGAGCCAGATCAAAACATTGGTGGCAACTCACGTAGCAGCACACCGTTATTAGTACCGACCACAGAGAGTGACTTTCTGAGTAACCCCACTCATTCGAAACGGTTATCACTCAACTCACTGTTACTGTTGACATCCTATTCTCGTGTAGGGCAGTGATGTGGTTAAGGTGCCGAATGCCAGTGTCGAGGTCTACTGCTGCTGAGAGGGCCTCAGCAGAGGGCTCTGTGAGTCTCGTGGGTTTACCGTGGGTTGCAATGGGCCACAATCGCACTCCTGTAGCTTGTGTCTCCAATGTGTATGTGTCTCTATGGGTCTCTGTGAGTCTTGTGGGTTTACCGTGGGTTGCAATGGGCCACAATCGCACTCCTGTAGCTTGTGTCTCCAATGTGTATGTGTCTCTATGGGTCTCTGTGAGTCTTGTGGGTTTACCGTGGGTCGCAATGGGCCATACTCGCACTCCTGTAGCTTGTGTCTTCAATGTGTATGTGTCTCTATGGGTCTCTACGTGTCTCTGTGAGTCTCCGTGGGTTGGCCGTGGGTCGCATGGACACAATCGCACTCCTGTAGCTTGTGTCTTCAATGTGTATGTGTGTCTATGGGTCTCTATGGGTCTCTACGTGTCTCTGGGTCTCTACGTGTCTCTGTGAGTCTCCGTGAGTTGCAATGGGCCACACTCGCACTCCTGTAGCTTGTGTCTTCAATGTGTATGTGTCTCTATGGGTCTCTACGTGTCTCTGTGAGTCTCTGTGGGTCTCCGTGGGTTGCAATGGGCCACAATCGCACTCCTGTAGCTTGTGTCTTCAATGTGTATGTGTCTCTATGGGTCTCTGTGAGTCTTGTGGGTTTACCGTGGGTCGCAATGGGCCACACTCGCACTCCTGTAGCTTGTGTCTTCAATGTGTATGTGTCTCTATGGGTCTCTACGTGTCTCTGTGAGTCTCTGTGGGTCTCCGTGGGTTGCAATGGGCCACAATCGCACTCCTGTAGCTTGTGTCTTCAATGTGTATGTGTCTCTATGGGTCTCTGTGAGTCTTGTGGGTTTACCGTGGGTCGCAATGGGCCACACTCGCACTCCTGTAGCTTGTGTCTTCAATGTGTATGTGTCTCTATGGGTCTCTACGTGTCTCTGTGAGTCTCCGTGAGTTGCAATGGGCCACACTCGCACTCCTGTAGCTTGTGTCTTCAATGTGTATGTGTCTCTATGGGTCTCTACGTGTCTCTAAAAAATATGTTTTTGTTTTTGGCTGATGGACGATACAACCCCCGAAGCACATCAGATGGCTAAGCAGCACAACCAGAAGCAGACAGAGAGAGGAGTGGGGGGGGGAACAGAAAGATCGGCCGAGTTACAGAAAATGTCAATGATGACTGTGAAACAACGTGGCCATATCAGCAGTTGGTTACATGGATAATTGGCGTTGATGCGGAGAAGATAAATAAAACATAAATAGACACGCAGACGATCAGGGCTCCTCCGCGTCGACTCGAGGTGGATGAATGCAGAACTACGCCTTTGATGTGGAACCAGGAACGAGGCTTTGAGGGCATCGGTCTCAGTTTCAAGGGGTCGGGGGTTTAGGGTCCCTTATTCAAGGGAGACAGACACGCGAAAGGGCACTTCCTGTAAGTAAACAAGGCGGCGGATGACAACAATAACAACAACAACGACGACGATCCCCGGGATAATCAGAGACGTCGGTGTAGCCGTGGGGCAACGGGTCAACACGTGACGCCATGCGACCGGCGACCAGCAATCGGCTAAGTTCAATCCCCAGCCACGGCGAACGTGAAGCGACGACGTTGACAACTTGAACAGCGCTCTACGCCAACCCGCACAGGCCAGCGTGGTCGAAGTCATGGCAATACCAAAACAACAACAACAACAACGAGGGCGACAACAATTACCCGTGGCCAGCCGCGGATTGGAGAAACTTGCTTTCAGCCAGCAGTGGATTTTGACAAAGGACTGCAAGTTAGTGCGATAATAAATAGCATCGACAGCAGAAAGCGGTGCACTAAACATCCCACTGTTGTCCATAATACAGATTTGTTTGTTGGGGTTAGATCGCTGTAAATATATAAATGTGTCGTTAAACCCTCCACCACCCGACACAGCCAATTAGTAAGGTTTGTCACGTAAACAGAACGTGCCAATTCGTTACTAGTACAGCACTAACCGGTTGTGTGTTAGCTAAGCCACAACATTTACACTAAGTAAGGACACATTTATATATTTACGCAGTCTAACCAAAAATAAAACCTGCATTATGGTTGATATTGGTCGCGAGAGCCTACGTGTTAGACCCACTGTTGTACTGTAATTTTATGCTCCAGCGTCTATTCATCAAATTCATCAGACGGACGACGACCATCTAATAACGTAAACTAAACAAACTTTGTATTTTATTTGACCACTGAGCTACACATCTCTTTTTCAGAAGCGACCTGCCTGTCACAAATGATAGCTCGACGTCACGGCTCATCATCGCGTGCAAATGTGTAACAGCCAAATGATTCTAAACGCGTTGATGTTGATTCTAAATGTGGAGGCGGAAAAACCCGGAGGACCCGGAGAAAAATCCACGCGACCACGGGAAGAGAGAGACACACGCAAACTTCAAACACACAGCAGCAGGCGTCAGGGTCGGGATCGAACCCACGACCTCCTGCACACCAGGCGAGGTAGTTAACATCTCCTAGCCACCGTGGTGATGATGAGAGAGAGAGACACGCAAACTCCAAATATACAGCAGCAGGCGTCAGGGTCGAGATCGAACCCACGACCTCCTGTAGACCAGGCGAGGTAGTTAACATCTCCTAGCCACCGTGGTGATGATGAGAGAGAGAGTCACGCAAACTCCAAATATACAGCAGCAGGCGTCAGGGTCGAGATCGAACCCACGACCTCCTGTAGACCAGGCGAGGTAGTTAACATCTCCTAGCCACCGTGGTGATGATGAGAGAGAGAGTCACGCAAACTCCAAATATACAGCAGCAGGCGTCAGGGTCGAGATCGAACCCACGACCTCCTGTAGACCAGGCGAGGTAGTTAACATCTCCTAGCCACCGTGGTGATGATGAGAGAGTCACGCAAACTCCAAATATACAGCAGCAGGCGTCAGGGTCGAGATCGAACCCACGACCTCCTGTAGACCAGGCGAGGTAGTTAACATCTCCTAGCCACCGTGATGATGATGAGAGAGAGAGAGACACGCAAACTCCAAATATACAGCAGCAGGCGTCAGGGTCGGGATCGAACCCACGACCTCCTGTAGACCAGGCGAGGTAGTTAACATCTCACCACCATCACGCAATGTCCGTGCTCCCCGCCTTCACCGAAACCCTCACTGACCGGCGTGGTGAAGTATAGCTTTTAAAACAAACAAACAAACAAATTGCCTTAATTGATTTTAGATTTGAAGTTTTCGTGACTGCAAGGAATCCATACTCTTTGTTTTTTTCGGTAAAGTCACGTAGGTAAAACATAAAATAAATTAAAATGAAAACAAATAAATTAAATCACGACGATGCTTGTGTTGCCTCCGAAACGTCGTGATTGAATTTAATTGTTTTCATTTTAATTTAATTTATTTTTTTACCTACGTGACTTTACCGAAAAAACCAAAGAGTTTGTCTTAATTGACACTCGCCATTAGTTTCCCCCATCGAGTGACCGCGACAAAGGCACCGAAAAGCGACGCTTGGACACAACCGCTTGGCAGACACACGAATGCCCACCCCCCCCCCCCCCTCTAATGCCCCCTCTCACACACAGCGTCAGTTTTGGCTTGAAGTTCAAAAAAATAAAATCGCTGCGCCTAAGCAGCGATGCTGCTGGTGGCGCTGACAATTCCAATCCCTGCGATGCCTTACGGAAGCGAGGTGAGCATCACCACGGCGAACAGAGAGCGGTGTTAGTATAATAATATATATTATATATATAATAATAGGGTTTTATTTTTGTTACACACCCTTTCTGCCAATAAAGCTGGAGGTCTTCTTGGTTCTTTCGGTAAAGTCACGTAGAATGGAAACAATAAAAATAATAAAATAAAACATAATACATTTTTCTTTTATTATTTTAATTGTTTCCATTCTACGTGACTTTACCGAAAGAACCAAAAAGATGAATCCCTGCAGTCACGAAAGCTTTAAATCAAAAAGCAGGAAGTGTTACGATGTCCAAATGCCAAACAGAAAACCTTTTGCAAGGATTCATCTTCTTGGTTCTTTCGGTAAAGTCACGTAGAAGGGAAATCATAAAATAATAAAAACATAATAAAATACAATTCTCACGACGTTTCGGCCACAACGCAAGCAGCCGTCCTCAGGTGAAGAACAGGTCTGTCGGAAAGACAGCGTCTGAATGAACACCACCAAGCTTTAAATCGAAACTTTTGCAAGGAATCGTGCGCGCATTAGACACACACAACACTCGGGGTGAATGTGCAAACACAAAAAGCAAGCTCTGCTAATATTTTCTTTGAAACTGATTGGTCCACAACAGAAACATACTTCTTTAGGGCCGAGTCTCAAACAGAGAACGCCAAAAGGCGAACAGCGCCAAGACAATGCACTATCAGGGCATGTGCAGCTCTATCGGGGGGCATTGATAGAGAGGAGGAAGTTATACGGATGAACTAAATTGTATTGTTTTTTGTATTGTTTAATACACCGTGTATATAGCGGACTTTCACACGTGGGGAGCTGTGTGTCTTAGCGGTAGTCTCTGTTGAGAATGGCACCCCCCCCTGGATGGGTTACCACCACCACCACGACCACCACCCCCCCAAAAAACGTATTCACAAAGTCGATGTTGTAAATAGGTAGAAGGTACCTGGTAAGTGGTGTCGTTTGAGTGGCAGCAGCAGCAGTTGTTGTCGTTGTCGTGACACCACGTGCTTCGCGAGGCTTCGGGTCTCTGTCGAGTATCGATTGAAGCGACGACAAACGGTGGGAATCTTTGCGCCTTTTCAAGAAGCGTGGAACTTTAAAGTACAAAAAATTTGTTTATTTTAACAAATAAAACACGTGCATTTGTTATCGTTATTAGTTGGGTCTTTCGGTAAAGTCACGTAGATAACGACCGCTTGTGTCGCGATCGAAACGTCGTAGTTTTGTGTTTATTTTATTTTTATTAATTTGAACCTATCTACGTAAATTTACCGAAAGACCCCAAATAATATGAATTCCTGCAGTCACGAAAGCTGTAAGTCAAGATTTGATATATTGCTAGTTTAACACGTAGGCTTTCGCGACCAGCATTATTATTATTATTAAGAAGTTATTATTAAGAAGTTAATTAGCTACTTCTTCAGCCCACCGTTTTGTCAACGTGACACAACTCTTACTGATTGGCCGTGTCGGGTGGTGGAGGCTTGCGACACATTTATACTTACGCGATCTAACCCAAAAACCCTTTATTCTGAATAAAAATTGCTAACCCGCCCATACCTGGACATTTGCCAAAAAAAACTCCTTCACAGCTCATCGGATTCCTCCTGCAGTTTAAAAAAAACGATTCCCATTATTCTAACATCTACACAAGCCGCACATTTGTGGTGTCGTTCGATAGACATTGGCAGTCGCCGAAGACAAAACGAAAAACCAGCGAATCTTGAACGACCGCGATGCTCAAAGTTGACTCCCAGAGCTTCGGAGGCAAATCAAACGGAGGGGGGTGGTGGGGGGGGCGCTTGGCTCGGAGTCTGCTTCTCAACTCAGCCCGCTCGCCACGGAGGGCGCAACTTTTATGCGCAGCCGAAGGCAGCGTTAATAAATTATTAATTTAACTCCACCCCCCCCCTCTCTTCCTCCTTGTTATTTTGGGAAACCAATTGGGGTGGTGTGGTGCGTGGTGGAGGAGGAGGGCGAAACGACGGTGGCGGGGGGGAGTGCCACGTGGTCTGAGTGTTGGCGGTGCTTGTGACGTCACTGTAGGTGGTGATGTCCCCCCCCGCGCGCCCCGCCCCCTTTGCTACGTCACGCGCGTGGGCTTCCCCAGAACGTGAAGATCGGGTCGATCGAGCGCCCGTCGCTCAGTTTGACCGTCCGACTTTCTCTCTCTCTCTCCGTCCCTGTCTCCGCTGGATTCAAATAATTTGGCCACTCATGACGGCCGTGAAACATTACCACCACGCCCCCCGACAAAGACAAAGATCCCCCGTATAGGCTTTTACCAGCCTGTTGGGGCAAGTGCCGTGAACGAGTTGCATCTATGAAGGGCGGCACGGTACACACGTGTGTGTGTGTCTGTGTGTGAGTGTGTGTGTGTCTGTGTGTGAGTGTGTGTGAGTGTGTGTCTGTCTGTGTGTGTATCTGTGTGTGTCTGTGTGTGAGTGTGTCTCTGTGTGTGTGAGTGTGTGTGTCTGTGTGTGTGTGAGTGTGTCTGTGTGTGAGTGTGTCTGTGTGTGAGTGTGTCTGTGTGTGTCTGTGTGTCTGTGTGTGTGTCTGTGTGTGTCTGTGTGTGTGTCTGTGTGTGTGTGAGTGTGTCTGTGTGTGAGTGTGTCTGTGTGTGTCTGTGTGTGTGTGTGTGTGAGTGTCTGTGTGTGAGTGTGTCTGTGTGTGTCTGTGTGTGTGTCTGTGTGTGAGTGTGTCTGTGTCTGTGTGAGTGTGTCTGTGTGTGAGTGTGTCTGTGTGTGAGTGTGTCTGTGTGTGAGTGTGTCCGTGTGTGAGTGTGTCTGTGTGTGAGTGCGGGGAGCGGGAGTGTAGTGGTAGGCGCGCTGCGCTACGAACCCCGTGACCCAAATTCGATTCCGAACGCCAGTGACGATTATTTGAACCGGTCCTGGGCCTCCCCTAGGTCGACTCAGCCTCAACGAGTACCTGGTGCATCGTGTGAATACAACCACTAAGGGAGACAAAGGCGGCCTGGCGTGGTGCTGCTCGCTAACAGCACTCGCTCCTACAGTCTGTTAAGGCTATACGGGGGATCTTTGTCTTCGTTAACATAGGGAGGTTTGTGGTGTTGGTGGTGTTGGTGTGGGGGTTGGTGGTGTTGGTGCTGGTGGCGTTGTTTGTGTTAGTGGTGTTTGTGGTGTTGGTGGTGTTGGCATGGGGGTTGGTGGCAGTGTTGGCAGTGGCTCTGGTGTTGTGGTGATAACGGCGCAGCTGCTGGTGCCAAGGGAGGTCACGGCGGCGTCGGAGGTGTTTGCTGGTCTCGTGTTTTGCGGGGAGGGGGAGACGGGGAGACGTAAGGTCTCTGGGGGTCTGATGAACGAGGCGAAGTGAAATGCCACGCGCACACAATCACACAGCCACCCTTGCCAGCCACGGGCAGCCCACACACTGCTGCGTTGAGGGCCAGTCTGCGCGTGGATTGCATCCATACCCCAGGGGGAACAAGTATAACCCGTAAAAACAAAGTTTTTCACTATAAATCCTTTATATGCGTGGCGGCTAGAGTCCTCTCGTCCTCTGGCTTGAGATGGCTGCCACCTATGGGTCAGATGGTTGCATTGCATCATTAAGCAATTGGTAATTAAATATAATATTTTTGTCCTGAGAAGTGTAAAATTTTGAAAAAAAAATTTCACGAACATTAATTGTCACGCACAACGAGTCTGTGTGGAAAATGTCAGCTCGATTGGATCACGGGAAGTGGGTTAAAAAACGACCGAAAGATTTGCACGGTCCTAAGCAAGCAAGCAAGCACGCAAGCAAGCAAGCGAACTTAATATAAATGATTTAATAAAGGATTTACAAGTAAACCCGTAAAAACAAAGTTTTTCACTCTAAATCCTTTATATGCGTGGCGGCTAGAGTCCTCTCGTCCTCTGGCTTGAGATGGCTGCAATCTATGGGTCAGATGATTGTCTGCCAGTATTAAGCAATTGGTAATTAAATATTTAATTTGTTTTCCCTAAACAGTGTAAAATTTTGGAAAAAAAATTTCACAAAAATTACTTGTCACACACAACGAGTCTGTGTGGAAAATGCCAGCTCGATTGGATCACGGGAAGTGGGTTAAAAAACGAGCGAAAGATTTGCACGGTCCTAAGCAAGCAAGCGAACTTAATACAAAGGATTTAAAAATATATTCGCCTGTGGAGGACGCAGGGATCGATCCCGCGACCTTTGGCATGGGAAGCGAGGGCGCTACCAACTGCGCTACTCCGCCACGGCCTGTGGAGGGGTTACGCTCTGGGCTCTTATACTGTGACGTTCAGCCAAAGCCAAGAATGAGTTCTATTTGAATATATGTAAAATAAAACATTTTTGCCTAAAAAGTGTAAAATTTTGGGAATTTTCTTTCACGAACATTAATTGTCTGGCACAACGAGTCTGTGTGGAAAATGTCAGCTCGATTGGATCACGGGAAGTGGGTTAAAAAACGACCGAAAGATTTGCACGGTCGTAAGCAAGCAAGCACGCAAGCAAGCACGCAAGCAAGCAAGCATGCGAACTTAATATAAAGGATTTAAAAAAAGAGTCAATCTGTCAGTCTATTGTCTAGAGACCCCATCAGAGACCGCTCTGCCAGTCTATTGTCTAAAGATCGGTCTGTCTGTCTGCAGCATTGCCTAGAGACTGGTCTGTTAGTTTTCGTGTGTATGTTTTTTTGTTTGTTGTTATGTTTTCCGATTTTAATTTATCAATCTATTATTACAGTGCTTGTACCAGGCTCGGTACATTTTGGGGCCGCGAAAAAGTGTCAAAGGCTCTTGGGCTGGAGGAGTTCACGGGACAGATCCAGGTGTTGTGGTTTAAGCCGCGAATAGAACGGGCAGATGTGCCACGTGCGTGTCCCACTGTGCCAAGTCGATGTATTTTATCCACCCGACGCTTCACTCGTTGTTGTGAGTGTTGCTTCTACGCCCTCGTTTGTTGCTGGAGGGCGACTGCCTCCAACTGCCCAGCAGCGTCCTTCACGAGCCTCCTCCTCCGCAGAGGCCGATCTTGACACCGCTTGCTGGCTTACTGCGCCAGTGTTTGACAAGTCCACTCAGCTCCACATCACTCCACCTCTTCCCTAGCCCGTGCCACGCCCGTTTAGCCCCCTCTATCCAAACGAACGCTTATTCGGCATACATATAGACACACACAAAGACAAAGATCGCCCGAATAGCCTAAAGAAGCTTGTGCATCAAGTGCTGTTAGCAAGCACCAGTTAAGGCCGATACGGCAGCCTTTGTCTCCCCAGTGCTGATGTTTATATATCGCAACAGGTAGTCGTTTACGGCTGAGTCGACCTAGGCGATGCCCAGGACCGGTTCAGATATCCCCTAGTGTTGTTGTTCGTGAGCGGGAGTCGTCGTACATGGACTGCACGTACACAAACTCGTGTACGGACAAAGATATCCTGTGCCACACGCAGCGCTATGCACACACAGACACCACACACCGATACGAACCACGTGGAAGTCGTTACACATTTGCCAACGTTTATGCAAACTCACGAACGCGCGTACACACGCGCACGCGCAAATGACTTACGCACAATTAGACACGTCCCATGGCCAACACACCGCTGTGTTGAACTAGCAAGTAATTAGTAAATAATGAGTAAGTAATTAGTAAGTAATTGCCATGTTTTGTTTACGCGAAAGACCTTACTAATTGGCAGTGTCGGCGGGGGGGGGGGGGTAACGACGCATTTATATTTGCGCGATCTTACCCCCCCCCCCAAATAATTACTATATTATGGCCTGCACGTATGATGAACTTCTTTAGCACCGTACGTAGTGCAACCGCGCTGATCACTGCCACACTCGCGTGAACGCTCACCCACTGGCACGCGCGCGTATTTACCACTTACTCAAGCTCACACTCATCGTTACTCACACACACTCACACACTTACGATCTTCCGGGCCAGTGACTTAACGTCTAAAACAAAAGGCTGTCTTACCCGTTCTGGCAATAACACGTGTGTTAAGATGTTAAAGCACCAAACATAATTACTTTTCAAGGAATCCTATCTACATTGGCCACACGTACTTGTGATGAACGTCCAAACATTAAAACAAAACCATGTTCTGATAATTATGTTTGAATGTTCACCACAAACACTGAGTGTGGTTAAAGGGGACAGGATTCATTGACAAGGGATTCTGTTTGGTGATTTAATATCTTAACACCTCCTGTTTAATTGCCAGAGAGGGTAAAAGTTATCGTTAGATTTTGATATTGGCAACCAAGGTCCCATGTTGACTTCACAACTGTTGTTATTAGACTCCTATTCTTAGGTTTTTTCGGTAAAGTCACGTAGGTAAAAAATTAAAATTAATAAAAGTAAAATAAAAATAAAAAATAAAATAAAAATCACGACGTTTCGGAGGCAACACAAGCTTCCGTGTTCAGGTGGAACCGTCACAGCACGATAGCTGTATCAAGTAAAAGTAGCTCATTTACTTGATACAGCAAGCGTGCTGTGACGGTTCCACCTGAAGACGGAAGCTTGTGTTGCCTCCGAAACGTCGTGATTTTTTATTTTATTTTACTTTTATTAATTTTATTTTTTTACCTACGTGACTTTACCGAAAAAAACCTAAGAATATGAATCCTTGCAGTCACGAAAGCTTCAAATCTAGAAGTTATTAGAATCCTTGGGGCAAGCAGTGTTTGCGAGCACCCCATCAAGGCATGCTGTGGCACACGAGAGGGCGTGGGTGATCCTGGTGGTGTGTTCAGCCACAAAGACTAATGTCCCCCGTGTAGCCTTAACAGACTGCTGGGGCAAGCCTTGCCAACGAGTAGCAGCACCTTCTGAAGGTCGGCACGACACGCGAGGTGGTGGGTGGCCAGCACCACGCCCGGCCGCCTTTGTCCGGGCGACCCAGCTGAGAGGGTCAACTCGGATCTCAGCGGTTGCCAGCTCAGCGTCTGTGAGCCATCAGTCAAGCAGTGGCCGGTTGAAGCGAGTGCGGGGCCTGTGTAGCGTGATGTTATAAAGGGGCCCTAAATAAATAAACGAACACGTAAATATAAAAACACAACTTGTTTTACTTGCATAGTAAAGTAATTGTATTTTTGTGTTTGTTATACAGCCAGATAATGCACCCGGTCGTTCGTAAAAGTCGAAGGCGGTATAGTACTACAGTAATAGAGCAAGTGCAGAATCACTGAAACGGAATTGATAGCTTGAAAGCATTTAGCGCGGGGCCCGTAGCCGCATGTGTAGTAACTACTTGTGCTACTCCGATAACACTGGTCAACACACTTTTTCTGACATAAGGTATTCCAACGGTTTTAAGGTAATTTTGGGGTGCTGATTCCAAATCTGGCATCAGTTTTTGTCTATCACATCAGGTTTTTGAGATATCAAATATTGCATTTTCAATAACTGCAGAAGAAAAATATTAAATAAATGTGGATATCTACATAAACTGATATTATAAACACACTATCCTAAAAATACAGCACCATATTTTAACACTAAAGCAGTCACTGACTCGCAACAACTTGCAATCATAAGTGACAGAGTTAGTTTCGGGTAAAATCAATGAAAATGGGGTATGCCGATAGCATGAAAATGAGATGTGATAGAGCAAATCTGAGATCAGATTTGGAATCAGCACCCTGAAATTAGTCTAAAACAGCTGCAAAAGTCCAGGCCAGAATTTTTTTAGTTGTTGGCTAGTGTAATACGACGAATCGCTAACATTAAACACCCGGTCGTTCGTAAAAGTCGAAGGCGGTATAGTACTACAGTAATAGAGCAAGTGCAGAATCACTAAAACGGAATTGATAGCTTGAAAGCATTTAGCGCGGGGCCCGTATCCGCATGTGTAGTAGCTACTTGTGCTACTCCGATAATCCGGCACTGCCCCTCCTGAGCTTGCCACACGTCGTAGCTGACTCGGGCAAGTTGGTGTTGACTCCTCATCCTCGTGCCGCGTTGAGGCTCACAGGAGCAGAGGACGCGACACGCGGAGGCTCGCCCGGGGGGTGGTGCAGCCGCGGCCACGGTGCAGGGCCCGCACAGCGATACGACAGCGGCAAAGCGAAGCAGAGAAACGAGCAGAGAGGGCGTGACGGTGCCGGTGTAACAGGCTAAAATAACCCCTGTGCCGATTAAACCCGCGGGTATAGTTTGGCCCTGGCCAGAGTAAACCCGGGCGGATGAAGTGTCCTCGGCTGAACTATACCCCCCGGGGGTTTAAACTAGACTGGGCCAGACCATGCCCATCCAGGCCAGAATATGCCCCATGTGAAAGTTCAAAGGCAATTATCCATACAGAGAGCAGCCGACAACGAACTTCAATCGATATCTAAAAAGCGTATAAATGGAAGTAAGAATCTCAATTTTATCAATTGAAGCATTTTTAGGGTTAGGGATAGGGTTAGGGATAGGGTTAGGGATAGGGTTAGGGATAGGGTTAGGGATAGGGTTAGGGATAGGGTTAGGGATAGGGTTAGGGATAGGGTTAGGGATAGGGTTAGGGATAGGGTTAAGGTTAGGGTTAGGGATACGGATGGGTTAGGGTTAGGGTTGTTATTATTATTAAAGTTTTTCTGGTTGAAGCAATCAAAGTCTACGTGTTTACAGTTTTGAATAAAATGTTGGAAAAATTTAGTAATTCATGTGTATATCGCTCAACACTATCACTATCATGGGGGGTATGATTTGGCCTAGAGGGGCATCATTTGGCTTAGGCCATCATATACCCGGGTTTAATCTCGCCTAGGCCGTTTTAACCCCGGGTCTGCTACGGCCTGTGGGTGTACTACGGCCTGTTACACCGGGATTCACCACCGCAACCCCCTTGACACCATCCGCGCACGCGTGGCGGTTCTGCGGCGTGCTCACTCTGCTGCCCGCGTGGGCGGGTGGGAGAGAGGTGCAGCGAGATGAGACGAGAGAGAGAGAATTCTAAAATGGGAGGGGTTCGGACTGGGTGAAGAGGGAGTGTAGGGGCTGGGTGGGGAGGGGAGGGTGGGGATGGGCAGGGTGGGGCTGGGTGGGGAGGGGAGGGTGGGGAGGGGCTGGGTGGGGAGGGGAGGGTGGGGATGGGCAGGGTGGGGCTGGGTGGGGAGGGTGGGGAGGGGCTGGGTGGGGAGGGGAGGGTGGGGAGGGGCTGGGTGGGGAGGGTGGGGCTGGGTGGGGAGGGGAGGGGCTGGGAGGGGAGGGTGGGGAGGGGCTGGTCACCCGTGGTGCCCTTATAAAACTCAACGTTTAACCTACTCACGCCGGCTTGTGCCCGCCCTCACAGTCGGGCATATTTGCGGAATACACCACGCCGCCGTTGACCCTGGCCATTGACCGAGCAACCCAACGTTCCTACCAGCTCCCTCCGCAGGAATGTGTTTCTTCTTAGCGAGCAAAAATGCAAAACTCTACCACGAAGTCACGAGCGATGTAAAACAAATACCGTACGGTTTTGATTCGAAGCTTTCGTGACTGCAGGAATCCATACTCCTTGGTTCTTTCGGTAAAGTCACGTAGAAGGGGAATAATAAAATAATATAAATAAAACATAATAAAATACAATTCTCAATTGTATTCTCAATTGTATTTTATTATGTTTTATTTAATTATTTCCCTTCTACGTGACTTTACCGAAAGAACCAAGAAGATGAGTGACGAATTGCCAAGTTCTGTTTACGTGAACAAACCTTACTAGTTGGCTGTGTCGGGTGGTGGCGGGTTTAACGACACATTTATATATTTACGCGATCTGACCCAAGAAACCTGTATTCAGGCCCGTAGCAAAACACGCTAACCAATGAGCCACTGCTCCACCGCACTTAAATGTCATACGTACTGCAATTCATTTTTATTTTTGCTGGCTTGTAAATTTCCGAGTAACCCATTTTATCTGGTGCGCTGTGTATGACTATACGGGGATGTGTGTGTGTGTGAACGTAGCTGTGTGTGTGTGTGCGTGTCTGTCGTGGTGCTGGCTAACAGCACTTGCCCCAACAGTCTGTTAAGGCTATACGGGGGATCCTGTGTTTTTGTCTGTAGTGTAGCGCTTCGAACCCGGCGACCCGAGTTTGATTCCCGCTCACCGGAAAACATGGAAGGACGATCGTCTGAACCGACACCTGGTCCTCCCCTAGGTCGACCCAGCCTTAAATGACCACCTGGGGCATAGTGCGTAGACGTGTGTGTGTGTGACTATGTGCGATGGTGGTGTAACTCCGCGTGCCACGTTGGTGATGTGGGGAGCGGTGGGACAGCGGTTGTGGGCCTCCCATTGGTACCTTGTGCGGTGTGTAAACATTAACACTGGGGAGACAAAGGCGGTCGGGCGTGATGCTGCCCCCCCCCACCCC
Source organism: Lampetra planeri (assembly GCF_965212315.1). NCBI lineage: Eukaryota > Metazoa > Chordata > Hyperoartia > Petromyzontiformes > Petromyzontidae > Lampetra > Lampetra planeri. Next base: position 2,735,731 of record NC_136149.1, on the reverse strand, counting down.
TTTGTGTCCTTTCGTAGCCGCTCGCTCACACCACTTGCCCCAACGGTCTGCTGAAGGCTATGCGGGGGCTCTTTGCCTTTGCGTCCGTGTCACGCTACCCCAACAATTTCTTGCATCCCGGCAGCATTCCAGCACCGCGTTCACCACGAGCCGTGACGCCCACTCGCGGGTCGATATTTAGCCACCTCGAAAAAACAGACGCACGTGTGTGTGCGTGTATGTGTGTGTGCGTGCGTATGCGTGTGTGTGCGTGTGTGTGTGCGTGTGTGTGTGTGCGTGCGTGTATGCGCGTGTGTGTGTGCGTGTGTGTGTGCATGTGTGTGTGTGCGTGTGTGTGTGTGCGTGTGTGTGTGTGCGTGTGTGTGTGTGCGTGTGTGTGTGCGTGCGTGTGTGCGTGTGTGTGTGCGTGTGTGTGTGCGTGCGTGTGTGCGTGTGTGTGTGCGTGTGTGTGTGCGTGTATGCGCGTGTGTGCGTGTGTGCGTGTGTGTGTGCGTGTATGCGCGTGTGTGCGTGTGTGTGTGCGTGCGTGTGCGTGCGTGTGTGTGCGTATGCGTGTGTGTGCGTGTGTGTGTGCGTGTGTGTGTGTGCGTGCGTGTGTGTGCGTGTGTGTGCGTATGCGTGTGTGCGCGTGTGTGCGTGTGTGTGTGCGTGTGTGTGCGTATGCGTGTGTGTGCGTGTGTGTGCGTGTGTGTGTGTGCGTGCGTGTGTGTGCGTGTGTGTGCGTATGCGTGTGTGCGCGTGTGTGCGTGTGTGTGTGCGTGTGTGTGCGTGCGTATGCGTGTGTGTGCGTGTGTGTGCGTGTGCGTGTGTGCGTGTGTGTGTGCGTGCGTGTGTGTGTGTGCGTGCGTGCGTGTGTGTGCGTGCGTGTGTGTGCGTGCGTGTGTGTGCGTGCGTGTGCGTGCGTGTGTGCGCGTGTGTGTGTGCGTGTGTGCGTGTGTGTGCGTGTGTGTGCGCGTGTGTGTGCGCGTGTGCGTGTGTGTGCGCGTGTGTGGGTGCGTGTGTGCGTGCGTGTGTGTGTGCGTGTGTGCACCTGGGTTTGCCCCGTGACCTCCTGCCAGTAGGCGTTCGACACTTCACGTGGCCTCAAGGTGCACATAGCCTGGCACAAGCGTCGTGGTGACGTCACCGCCACTTAGTGGCGAATGGCGGTTGTTGTTGTGTGGCAGTGTAGCGGTTAGCGCGCTGCGCTACGAACCTGGCGACCCGGGTTCGATTCCCGCCCACGGCCAACACCGGTGACGATTATCTGAATTGATCCCGGGCCTCCCCTAGGTCGACTCAGCCTTAAATGAGTACCTGGTGCGGTGTGTAAACATCGCCACTCGGGGAGACAAAGGCGGCCGGGCGTGGTGCTGGCCACCCACCCCCTCGTGTGCCGTGCCGTCCTTCACAGGTGCTACTCGCAAACAGCACTTGCCCCGACAGTCTCTTAAGGCTATAGGGGGATATTTGCCTTTATCTTTGTCCTGCCGCATAGACATTTGAGACATTCCTCCTCTCGTCTCCAACCCATCCCCCTCCACTTCCAGGAGCGGCCACCAATTAACCGCAAATATAGCAGCGCCAAACGAACAAGCAGCATGTTAACACTTAAGTAATAATGCATCAGCATCATCATCATCAGCACTGGCAGCATCATCAGCAACAACAGCCATATTCGAATAAAAACTCTTGTCGTCATCAGCAGAATCTATTTTATCATCATCGTAATTATCGCATAAACATTGAAGTCATCATCATCGTGGGTAGCAGACACCATTGTTAAAATAATCATCATCACCAGCATCTCCGATAAAACGGGTATCACTCTGCAGAGAAAATGTATTATTAGTCATCGTATGGATTGTCTTGTCTCTTGTAATAGAACTTATACTGGTAGGAACCTCCTGGTTACACCAGCCCACAGGGGATTATTGTGTCCGTCCGTCGTGCAGTGAGGGGCTGGGTGGGGAGGGGCTGGGTGGGGAGTGGAGGGTGGGGCTGGGTGGGGCTGGGTGGGGCTGGGTGGGGCTGGGTGGGGCTGGGTGGGGAGTGGGAGGGGAGGGGCTGGGTGGGGAGTGGGAGGGGCTGGGTGGGGAGGGGCTGGTCACCCCGTGGTGCCCTTATAAAACTCAACGTTTAACCTACTCACGCCGGCTTGTGCCCGCCCTCACAGTCGGGCATATTTGCGGAATACACCACGCCGCCGTTGACCCTGCAGGCCATTGACCGAGCAACCCAACGTTCCTACCAGCTCCCTCCGCAGGACAATGTGTTTAAATCATGCGAGCCACTTTCACAGTTCCTTGCAACTGAGCTCTGCTATGAGCCCAGCAAGGCGAGTTCGATTCACGACCTCGCACGGCTAACACCAGTGGCCCTGATAGTGACAGACAACCGACCCGGCGTCACGGGGAGTCTTTCATCCAGCAGTGGATTGTCAAAGGCTTGAATACGTGCTATGGTTAGATACATTGTTGCATACAACGTACAATATAAACGCCGTGCTGTAATGTTATTTTTTTTTTATTCCCAGTTCTATCGGGCTTACTTCCTGATCGTAATATCAGCTCTGAATTTACAAAGACCTGAACATTAATTTTAATGCAAGTATCACAATACACGCCGTGCTACACAACAGACATATATTTTACTCTCATGCAGTACGTAAGACGACGTTTTCTTATCTCCAGCATGCGTGATCTCCCATGCATGCGGTAAGTGTGCATTAAACGGCACGCAGCCAAATGTATGGGCGCGTAACAGAGCAATTCACAATTGGGAAATCTAACAACCAGGTTTGTTTTCCGAAAATAATGTGACCAGTATCTTATTTTGTGACCGTGTTCCACGAAAATGGTCTGAATTCCGGAAAATGTTCTGCCAACCGCTATAAAGGCCACGTTTCCTGCAGTGGCTGGACTGACTTTGGTTCGTAAATGCGAGCCACCACTGTGATATCAACTGGTTGCAAACTGCTGACTTTGCAAAGCGGACTCAAGGATGTTATTCACAAATAATAATTTATAGATATGCTGAACATTCGTAAAACGAATACATAACTCTTAAAGTACTGTAATAATTTTCCAGCCCATTGTCCAAATTCTTTTTTTTTAAGTTTGCAGTTATGCATATGGACGGATTATTTGCTGACCGGTTGCATACCGAAATCAAAACAGTTTTGTAAATTTAGATATTTTTTTAACCGCACAATCCGAATATCAATATATATATAAACTAGGCCTTGAATTGCGATGGGGATTTTCAAATGACACACACACAAAGCACCGCGGCCTTCTGTGTAAGTCTGCAACAACAACAACAAACCCCATCATCAGCATTTTCTGAAGAGGTGCATTGTGGTCCTCTGGTCTTAGGCCAACGTCACAATGAATCTGAGCTCACGTGACACCGACTGACAGCTGCGAGATGATGCAGTGAGAGACAAAATGTGGAACGGCTTCGTCCTCACCAGGATCCATCAACAAATTCTCTATATTCTAGATTTGAAGCTTTCGTGACTGCAAGTATTCATATCAAGTAAATGATACAGCTGTCGTGGCTGTGACGGTTCCACCTGAAGACGGAAGCCTGTGTTGCCTCCGAAACGTCGTGATTTTTATTTTATTTTACTTTTATTAATTTTTATTTTTTACCTACGTGACTTTACCGAAAAAACCTAAGAATACGACTCTATATTATTTACTGTATATATATGTGACGAGAAGACCACAATGTCGCTATTCAGGAAATGCTGGCGGATTATTATTATGAATATATTTCCTGCAGAATGCACAAAAGGCTGAGTGCTTTGTATACCTTTCTGTGTGTGTGTGTCGTTTGACACATACACTCCGTGGGGAGTGGTGGTGTAGCGGTGTGTGTGTGTCGTTTGACACATACACACCGTGGGGAGTGGTGGTGCAGCGGTGTGTGTGTGTCGTTTGACACATACACACCGTGGGGAGCGGTGGTGCAGCGGTGTGTGTGTGTCGTTTGACACATACACTCCGTGGGGAGCGGTGGTGTAGCGGTGTGTGTGTGTCGTTTGACACATACACACCGTGGGGAGCGGTGGTGCAGCGGTGTGTGTGTCGTTTGACACATACACACCGTGGGGAGTGGTGGTGCAGCGGTGTGTGTGTGTCGTTTGACACATACACTCCGTGGGGAGCGGTGGTGCAGCGGTGTGTGTGTGTCGTTTGACACATACACTCCGTGGGGAGCGGTGGTGCAGCGGTGTGTGTGTGTCGTTTGACACATACACTCCGTGGGGAGCGGTGGTGTAGCGGTGTGTGTGTGTCGTTTGACACATACACACCGTGGGGAGTGGTGGTGCAGCGGTGTGTGTGTGTCGTTTGACACATACACACCGTGGGGAGCGGTGGTGTAGCGGTGGGTGTGTGTCGTTTGACACATACACACCCTGGGGAGTGGTGGTGTAGCGGTGTGTGTGTGTCGTTTGACACATACACACCGTGGGGAGCGGTGGTGTAGCGGTGTGTGTGCGTCGTTTGACACATACACACCCTGGGGAGTGGTGGTGTAGCGGTGTGTGTGTGTCGTTTGACACATACACACCGTGGGGAGCGGTGGTGTAGCGGTGTGTGTGTGTCGTTTGACACATACACTCCGTGGTGAGCGGTGGTGTAGCGGTGTGTGTGTGTCGTTTGACACATACACTCCGTGGGGAGCGGTGGTGTAGCGGTGTGTGTGTGTCGTTTGACACATACACACCCTGGGGAGCGGTGGTGTAGCGGTGTGTATGTGTCGTTTGACACATACACACCGTGGGGAGCGGTGGTGCAGCGGTGTGTGTGTGTCGTTTGACACATACACTCCGTGGGGAGTGGTGGTGCAGCGGTGTGTGTGCGTCGTTTGACACATACACACCGTGGGGAGTGGTGTTGTAGCGGTGTGTGTGTGTGTCGTTTGACACATACACACCGTGGGGAGCGGTGGTGCAGCGATGTGTGTGTGTGTCGTTTGACACATACACTCCGTGGGGAGCGGTGGTGCAGCAGTTAGCGCTACGCTGCTGTGCTATGAACCCGGCTGCCCGAGTTCGATTCCCGCTCACGGTCAACACCGGTGACGATTATCCGAACCGGTCCTGGGCCTTCCCTAGGTCGACTCAGCCTCAAATGACTACCCGGTGCGATGTTTAAACATCGCCACTGGTGAGACAAATGCGGCCGGGCGTGGTGCTGGCCACCCACCCCCTCGTGTGCCGTGCCGGCCTTCATCGGTGCTCGCAAACAGCACTTGCCCCAACAGTCTGTTAAGACTATACAGGGGCCCTTTGTCTGTGTCTTTGTCGTTTGACATTCACGGTTGTGCGGCCAGCACGAGTGGTCAATGGCAGTGTTTGGCATCGGGCACGGGCGGTTTGCAGGAAGGTGCTACCAGCACTTTCCCCAAAAGTCCCTGAAGGCTATACGACGTTTGTGGATCTTTTGTCTTTGCGTGCGTGTGCATGTGATGGTGATGGTGCATGTGATGGTGTGTGTGCATTTGATGGTGATGGTGTGTGTGCATGTGATGGTGATGGTGCATGTGATGGTGTGTGTGCAAGTGATGGTGTGTGTGCATGTGATGGTGATGGTGTGGGTGCATGTGATGGTGTGTGCATGTGATGGTGTGTGTGCATTTGATGGTGTGTGTGCATGTGATGGTGATGGTGTGTGTGCATGTGATGGTTTGTGTGCATGTGATGGTGTGTGTGCATGTGATGGTGTGTGTGTGTGTGCATGTGATGTGTGTGTGCATGTGCATGTGATGGTGTGTGTGTGTGTGCATGTGATGGTGATGGTGTGTGTGCATGTGATGGTTTGTGTGCATGTGATGGTGTGTGTGCATGTGATGGTGATGGTGTGTGTGCATGTGATGGTTTGTGTGCATGTGATGGTGTGTGTGTGTGTGCATGTGATGTGTGTGTGCATGTGCATGTGATGGTGTATGTGTGTGTGCATGTGATGGTGTGTGTGCATGTGATGGTGATGGTGTGTGTGCATGTGATGGTTTGTGTGCATGTGATGGTGATGGTGTGTGTGCATGTGATGGTTTGTGTGCATGTGATGGTGTGTGTGCATGTGATGGTGTGTGTGTGTGTGCATGTGATGTGTGTGTGCATGTGCATGTGATGGTGTGTGTGCATGTGATGGTGATGGTGTGTGTGCAAGTGATGGTGTGTGTGCATGTGCATGTGATGGTGTGTGTGCATGTGATGGTGTGTGTGCATGTGATGGTGTGTGTGCATGTGATGGTGATGGTGTGTATGCATGTGATGGTGATGGTGTGTATGCATGTGATGGTGTGTGCATGTGATGGTGTGTGTGCATGTGATGGTGTGTGTGCATGTGATGGTGCGCGTGCATGTGATGGTGATGGTGTGTGTGCATGTGATAGTGCGCGTGCATGTGATGGTGATGGTGTGTGTGCAAGTGCTCGCGTCGTGTGTGTGTGTGTGCGCGCGCGAGATTGTGCATGTGTGTGCGATTGTGCGCGCGCGTGCGTGTGTGTGTGTGAAGTGAGTCATTGCTTGACCACGATCACCCACGCGCATGTGTCATCTCATCCGTATACCCGCCCAGCGTTCGCGAAAACCTCAGATTCTTGCGCGATAATAAAAAAAACGCTCATTTGCTCTCGCTTGTCTGGCTAAAGAAATGTGTGTTTGTGTTTTTTTTTGTTTCATAATATTTTTTTTCAACTTCATGCCACCGTGCTTTTTTCTGGTATCGTCGAAAGAAAGTGTAACAAAAAAAGGAAGAGATGTTTTGCTTTCGCTGGAAGAACATTTACAACAACGGCCGCAGAATCGGCCACCACGGCACTTGTGCCAGGCTAGGTGCACCTTGAGGCCACGTGAAGTGTCAAAGGCTTCCCGGCTGGCAGGAGGTTACGGGACAGACCCAGGTGTCGTGGGGTTTGACTGACTGAGATGCCTGGCAGATGCACCACGCGCACACACACACGCGCAGGCATCTATATATGATTGCAAATGTATCGCAATTCAGATGTACATGAAAACACAATCATACAAAGATCCCCCGTATAGCCTTGACAGACTGTTGGGGCAAGTGCTGTTAGCAAGCGCCTTGAAGGCGGCACGGCACACGAGGGGGTGCGTGACCAGCACAAATCCCGGCCGCCTTTGTCTCCCTAGTGGCGGTATCTACGCATCGCACCAGGTACTCATTTGAGGCTGAGTCGACCGAGGGGAGGCCCGGGACCGGTTCAGATAATCGTCACCGGTGTTGGCCGTGAGCGGGAATCGAACTCGGGTCGCCAGGTTCATAGCGCAGCGTAGCGCTAACCACTACAACACTACACACACATGTACACACATACATATAAAAACACACACACATAGGCTCCACTATACTGTGCACACAGACACATCGACTGCGTTACTCTAACGGTATTACCAAGACTAGCACCTTCCATCCATATGTAATCCCGTTGTGAGAGGTGGGGGAAGAGGGTTAACTCAGCCCATCATCTATCTGGGGTCGATAAAATGAGCACCGCTTTGTGTGGTCGAAGGGAAAGTCAACTGGATCGACTTACCCCCACCCCCCACCAGAGTAACGTGGAATTGACACCGCTGGCTCATAGGCTGTGAGCAGGGAGATGATAAACCACGACGTGGTCCTCATTCGATTCGGAAATGCCTCTCACACTTTTTAGAGCGGGTCATTACTTTTTATCAACAATAATTCGGAGAGGATTACAAAAACGAAACTCAAGAGTTGGCAAATGAAGGATCGGGCAGCTTTGGGTGACTGTGAGGCTGACTGCAGCAACGACAGGGGACAATACACAGCGACCGTGATACGCATGCCACAGACAGATCACAGTGCTGTTAGAGCATCATCATTATTAACACATTCCTGCGGAGGGAGCTGGTAGGAACGTTGGGTTGCTCGGTCAATGGCCAGGGTCAACGGCGGCGTGGTGTATTCCGCAAATATGCCCGACTGTGAGGGCGGGCACAAGCCGGCGTGAGTAGGTTAAACGTTGAGTTTTATAAGGGCACCACGGGGTGACCAGCCCCTCCCCACCCAGCCCCACCCCCCACCCAGCCCTACCCTCCCCACCCAGCCCCTCCCCACCCACCCTCCCCACCCAGCCCCTCCCCACCCACCCTCCCCACCCAGCCCCACCCTCCCCACCCAGCCCCTCCCCACCCTCCCCGCCCAGCCCCTCCCTCCCCACCCAGCCCCTCCCTTCACGACGGACGGACGGACACAATATTCCCCTGTGGGCTGGAGGTTCCTACCAGTATTAATTGTTATTTATTGTTACAATAGTTTTACCCAGGAAAAAGCCTCAAGTGAGTGCCACGACTCTTTTGTTTTGTCGGGAGGTTCCTGGCAATATGTGTTGATCCAAATTTAGCAGAAATTTAGAGGTAATATTTTCTTGAACATTGGCCAATATCAGTTACATTCTGTAATTATTTTAGCTTTGGTAGGATATGCAAAAACCCCGTAAGGGGAACCCAGGCAGAGCAAGGGGGGAGAACGTTCAAATCTCCCCACAAACAGGCGCCCGAGTCTGGGTGTCGAACCCAGACCCTCATTGCTGCGATGCACACGTGCCACCCACCCTGCTACCCTATATTTTAATGAGACCCACCCCGACAATTCAAATCTATCAACTGATCTCTGCAGCGACCGGCACGGGGATTGGTTTGAAGAGCGGGAAGCTGTTTTTGGTTTGCGATAACAATTTTTATTTTTATATTTTCGCCACTCGGAATCATTTTAATAAATATTGAATGCGTCATCGAGCCACAGATGTGACACGAGGCCAGATACAACAGGTCACCAAGATTATCATCGTCATCACCATCGCCATCAGCAGCGGCCATGGTCAATCCACTGCTGGACTAAAGGCCACCCGAAGCCTTCGATATTTCGGCGTGGTCTCGCGATTGACCGATCCGCCGGGCTCCTGCAGCGCGAGCCGCTTTCATTGCTCCGTCTCCGCGTCGGACGTGCCCCACCGGAGCGCTCCATGACCCTCCCTCGGGTGACATTCCAGCACAGGCCAAATCGTTCCCTTTCTAGCGACGGGCCGCGTCTTCTCGACCACGCGTCTTGCCCAAGAGGGCTTCATCATTCTAGATTTGAAGCTTTCCTGACTGCAACGATTCATACTCTTAGGTTTTTTCGGTAAAGTCAAGTAGGTAAAAAATAAATAATAAAAATACAAATTATCTAAATACGTTTTAATTTGTATTATTTTTATTATTATTTTTTATTTTTTTTTACCTACGTGACTTTACCGAAAAGACCTAAGAGTATGGGCTTCATCATCCTTAATCCACGCAATGTGCAAAAGATGAAACAACGCGTCGTGTCGCCTCAACAGACTGTTGGGGCAAGCGCTGTTAGCCGGTAGCACCTGTGAAACGCCGGCACGGCACGCGAAGGGGGTGGGGGGATAGCATCACGCCCGGCCGCCTTTGTCTCCCTAAGCGACGTCCTTAACCTGAGTTGTGTTCGCCAAGTCACGTGTTTCACTTCCTATCTCGCATCCATTCGTGACCGGGTCGCTTCTGAAAAAGAGCCAACGAGCTCACCAAGTAAAACAAATAAATAAACATTCCCTGCGAAGGTGGATAAACCCATCATCGCTTTGCGGCGAATTCAACAGCGGCTGCCCTATGGATAGACTCGCCCCCGCCAGAGCAACGTGGAATCTGTGCACAGTGCGGTGAACAGCCTTGCGTCGATTCCGATTTGAGCAGAGAATTCACAGTTGACCTTTGACCTGTTGCCCAAGTGGTCACCGACGGAAGAAAAAAAAACATTTACACTTCCGCGGGCAGCTCACAGGAGCACGTCAAACAAGACGAGACAACTCACGGTTTTGGAAATGACGGAGAAGCGTGGAGGTCAGAAAGAGAGGAGACATCCAAACGAAGACTTATCACGAAGCGAGGTGGGTGCTGTTTGTATCGCACTGCGAGGGTGATGATTCACTTGGGGGTGCTGCAATTGATGTGATGGTTTTGGTGGTGATGTAATGACATTGGCGGTGGTGCTGGTAATGGTGGTTGTGGCGTCAGTGGTGATTGTGATTATGGTGGTGGTTGTGGTGTTGGTGATGTTGGTAGTGGTGGTGGCGGTGTGAGTGTGATTATTGTGGAGGTGGTTGTGGTGGTGGTTGTGTTGGTGGACTTGCCGATGACTGGTACCAGCGGTGTCAAGATCGGCCTCAGTGGAGGAGGCTCGTGAAGGACGCTACTGGGCAGTTGGAGGCAGTCGCCCTCCAACAACAACGGAGGGCGGAGGAGCGACGCTCACAACAACGAGCGGAGCGCCGGGTGGATAAAGCACAGCAAGTTGGCACAGTAGGGGGCACAGGTGGTGCATCAGCCAGTCATCTCGGTCATCTCGGTCAGTCGACCCGTGGCACCTGGGTCTGCCCCGTGACCTCCTGCCAGCGGGCGTTCGACACTTCACGTGGCCTCAGGGTGCACATGGCCTGGCACAAGCGTCGTGGTGACGTCACCGCCACTTAGTGGCGAATGGCGGTTGTTGTTGTTGTTGGTGGCAGTGTGTGATTATGGTGGAGGTGGTTGTAGTAGTTGTGGTGGCGGTGTGAGTGTGATTATTGTGGAGGTGGTTGTGGTGGTGGTTGTGTTGGTGGCAGTGTGTGATTATGGTGGAGGTGGTTGTAGTAGTTGTGGTGGCGGTGTGAAAGTGATTGTGGTGGAGGTGGTTGTGGTGGTGGTGGTTGTGTTGGTGGCGGTGTGTGATTATGGTGGTGGTTGTAGTAGTTGTGGTGGCGGTGTGAAAGTGATTGTGGTGGAGGTGGTTGTGGTTGTATTGGTGGCGGTGTGATCGTGATTATGGTGGAGGTGGTTGTGGTGTTGGTGGTGGCGATGTGATAGTGATTGTGGTGGAGGTGGTTGTGGTGGTTGTGGACTATGACCTGTCCATCGCGGGTGGTATCAGCGAGGCCAGTGGTATCGCGTCGTGTAAATACCTGATGAAGGCACTCAAAGCGATTCTGATGCCCATGCTGCTGCTAATGCTGCTAATGCTGCTCATGCTGCTGCTGCTGCTGCCAATGATGATGATGCTGATGATGATTCCGGATTAGACACTCAAACACTCGTCGTCGTCGTTGTAGACTTGGCAGAAAGGAAGAGTAGACCAAGTACCAGCCGCTGTGCAAGCCCCTGGAGTCGGTGGCTCCCGGATCTCTGGATGCGCTTAAGACGACGGGGGTGGCGGTGGTGGTTTTATTTGAGACGCGCGCGTGTCTGTGTGTGTGTATGTGTGTGTGTCTGTATGTGTGTGTATGTGCGTGTCTGTGTGTGTATGTGTGTGCGCGTGTATGTGTGTGCGCGTGTATGTGTGTGTGCGTGTGTCTGTGTGTGTATCTGTGTGTGTATGTGTCTGTGCGTGTGTATCTGTGTGTGTATCTGTGTGTGTGTATGTGTGTGTATGCGCGTGTATGTGTGTGTGTATGTGTGTCTGTGTGTGTGCGCGTGTCTGTGTGTATCTGTGTGTGTATGTGTCTGTATGTGTGCGTGTGTGTGTATATATGTGTGTGTGTGTATCTGTGTGTGTGCGTGTGTGTATCTGTGTGCGTGTGTGTATCTGTGTGTGTCTGTGTGCGTGTGTCTGTGTGCGTGTGTTTGTGTCTGGAGCGGTGGTGTCGCGGTTAGCGCGCCACGCTATGAACCCGGCGACCCGAGTTCGATTCCCGATCACAACCAACACCAGTGACGATTATCTGAACCTCCCCTAGGTCGACTCAGCCTCAAATGAGTACCTGGTGCGGTGTGAAAACATCGCCACTAGGGAGACAAAGGCGGCCGGGCGTGGTGTTGGCCACCCACCCACCTCCTCGTGTGCCGTGTCGACCTTCATTGGTGCTCGCTAACAGCACTTGCCCCAACAGCCTGTGAAGGCTATACGGGGGATCTTTATCTTTGTATGTGCGGCATGCTCGCACTTGCCCGGGTGTCACCGTCACGCCGCTCGCTCGTCACGTGGGACGGCAGCGACGTCGTCGTTCCTCCTTCGAGGAAATTACGCAGAGCGAGGGATGCAAAAAACACTAGGGGAGCATCCCCCCCCACACACACCCCCCACCCCGTACCCCCTACACCACCCACACCACCACCCCCCATCACACCCCCCACACCACCACCCCCCACCACACCCCCCATCCACTACACCACAAACCCCCCCACACACCCCTACCCCCTACACCACCCACACCACCACCCCCCACCACACCACCCCCCACACACCCCCCCACACCACCCACACCCTCCCCACACACCCCCACCCCCTACACCATCCCCCACCCCCCACACCCCCCCCACACCCCCCATCCACTACACCACAACCCCCCCCCACACACCCCTACCCCCTACACCATCACCCCTCACCGCCCCCCAACCCCCACACCCCCCCACACCCCCCACCACTTCCCTCCCACCTCTGTGTTGGAGATGCCACCGAGAGCACGACAAAGGCACACGGGGTCCACACGCACAGGCTCCATCGAGTTTAGACGGGGTGGGGGTGGGGCAGTGCTGCCAACAAGCGACGAGGGGGTCTCTGGTGGTTCTGTGTCGACTTTGTGTGCGACAGTGAGAGGAGTGGTGGCTCTGTGGTTCGCGCACTTTGCTGCCACGTGAGCTGCTGTTGATGATGTTGTTGTACATCACGTACCGCGCTGGGCTGACTCACTACCTCCTGCGGTGTGCGGACATCGACACTGGGGAGACAAAGGCGGCCGGGCGTGCTGCTGGCCACCCACCCACCCACCTCCTCGTGTGCCGTGCCGGCTTTCGTAGGTGCTGCTCGCTAACAGCACTTGACTCAGCAGTCTGTTGAGGCTATACGGGGGATCTTGATCTTGTTGCATGTGTGTGGTGCATGCATGTGTGTGTGTGGTGTGTGTGTAGTGCATGTGTGTGGTGCGTGTGTGTAGTGCATGTGTGTGTGTGGCGCGTGTGTGTGTGGTGTGTGTGGTGCATGTGCGTGTGTGTGTGGTGTGTGTGGTGTGTGTGTGTGTGGTGTGTGTGTGGTGTGTGTGTGTGGTGCGTGTGTGTGGTGCTTGTGAGTGTATGGTGTGTGTGGTGCGCGTGTGTGTGGTGCGTGTGTGTGTGGTCGTGTGTGTGTGGTGCGTGTGTGTGGTGCGTGTGTGTGTGGAGCGTGTGGCGCGTGTGTGTGGTGCGTGTGTGTGGTGCGTGTGTGTGTGTGGTGTGTGTGTGGTGCGTGTGTGTATGTGGTGTGTGTGTGGTGTGTGTGGGGCGTGTGTGTGGTGCGTGTGTGTGTGGAGCGTGTGGTGCGTGTGTGTGTGGTGCGTGTGTTGCGTGTGTGTGTGGTGTGTGTGTGGTGTGTGTGTGTGTGGTGCGTGCGTGTGTGTGGTGCGTGTGTGAGTGTGGTACGTGTGCGTGTGTGGAGCGTGTGTGGTGTGTGTGTAGTGCGTGTGTGTGGTGTGTGTGTGGTGCGTGTGTGTGTGTGTGGTGCGTGTGTGTGTGGTGTGTGTGGTGCATGTGCGTGTGTGTGTGGTGCGTGTGTGTGTGGTGTGTGTGGTGTGTGTGTGGTGCGTGTGTGTGGTGTGTGTGGTGCGTGTGTGTGTGTGGTGCGTGTGTGTGTGGTGTGTGTGTGGTGTGTGTGTGGTGTGCGTGTGTGTGTGTGGTGCGTGTGTGTGTGTGTGGTGCGTGTGTGTGTGGTGCGTGTGTGTGTGTGTGGTGCGTGTGTGTGTGTGGTGCGTGTGTGTGTGTGGGGCGTGTGTGTGGTGCGTGTGTGTGTGGTGCGTGTGTGTGTGGTGTGTGTGCGTGTGTGTGTGGTGCGTGTGTGTGGTGCGTGTGTGGTGTGTGTGTGGTGCGTGTGTGTGTGTGTGGTGTGTGTGTGCGTGTGTGTGTGTGGTGCGTGTGTGTGGTGCGTGTGTGTGTGTGGTGCGTGTGTGAGTGATTAAAAAGCAGAAATTCTCTTCCCAGAAATGAGAGAGGCTCTCCTCCCACACGCGGCCTCCGAGCGGACGAGCCGTCGTTTGTTTTCACGACTTTCCTGGGAAAACATCTCCCACGCCTGTGGACTACAACCCAGACACCACACGCACACACACACCACACGCACACACACACACCACACGCACACACACACACCACACGCACACACACACACCACACGCACACACACACCCCACACGCACACACCACACGCACACACACACCCCACACGCACACACACACACCACACGCACACACACACACCACACGCACACGCACACACACACACCACGCGCACACACACACACCACACGCACACACACACACCACACGCACACCACACGCACACGCACACACACACACCACACGCACACACACACACCACACGCACACACACACCACACGCACACACACACCACGCGCACACACACACACACACACCACACGCACACACACACACACCACACGCGCACACACACACCACACGCACACGCACACACACACACCACGCGCACACACACACACCACACGCACACACACACACCGCACGCACACACACACACCACACGCACACACACACACACCACACGCACACACACACACACCACACGCACACACACACACCACACGCACACACACGCGCGGTGTTACATCCCGCATATCGAGCATCCCACGTGCAAACTTCCACGGAATCGAACGAGCAAAAAAAACACGATTAATTACAAAATTGCATTTGCCAAACAAAAACGAAACTTTGCCGCGCGGCGGAACGCCGTTGTGCAAGTCGGGAGTGGTGGGTGGGGGTTTCGTGAGCGACTCCCAAATCTCCAGAGCTGGACATTCCACGTTATCGTGGACGTGCCGGTCCATCCACGTGCATCTTGTCGCGTCTGCGTGCAGCATGTGCGCGCGTGCGTTCGGGGAGTGGTGGCGCTGGGGTTAGCGCACTGCGCTGCGAACACCCGCAGATACCGCGATCATTTTCCCAGCCGCGTTTGACATGGTCGTATCAGATGGCCAGGCGTATTCACTGCTGGATGACCTTCGTCCAGCAGTGGATAGGCTGCTGCTGATGATGACGATGGGTGATCATGACGGTAGTGATGATGATGATGATGAATACCAGAGGTGTGGACTCGAGTCATGTGACTTGGACTCGAGTCAGACTCGAGTCATGAATTTGATGACTTGCGACTCGACTTGGACTTGCATAACAATGACTTTGTCCCACCTATAAGATGTGGACTCGAGTCATGTGACTTGGACTCGAGTCAGACTCGAGTCATGAATTTGATGACTTGCGACTCGACTTGGACTTGCATAACAATGACTTTGTCCCACCTCTGATGAATACACACGCAGCTTGTTTGAACGACGTATCAGTTGGTTTCGCAAGGCACGATAACTCGAGTGATTCACATTGATATCAACTTCCCATTGGTATCAACTTCACGTTGATATCAACTTCACGTTGATATCAAATTATTCACATTGATATCAACTTTACATTTATATCAACTTCACATTGATATAAACTTCACATTGATATCAATTTCTTCACATTGATATAAACTTCTTCACATTGATATCAACTTCACGTTGATATAAACTTTACATTGATGTCAACTTCACATTGATATAAACTTCACGTTGATATCAATTTATTCACATTGATATCAAACTTCACATTGATATCAACTTCACATCGATATCAACTTCTTCACATTGATATCAAATTCTTCACATTGATATCAACTTCTTCACATTGCTATCAACTTCACATTGATATCAACTTCACACTGATATAAAACTTCACACTGATATAAAACTTCACAATTTTCTTTTTCTGCGCGGCATAAAAATTGACAACTCACAGAAAGAGATAAAAAACCCCATCACACGCAAAAAATATATATGTTTGAAATTCCGAGTATAAATCTGACAAACGACATCAACACAGCGTAAATAAAATAATAACTGATTACGACTTTCATTTTAGTTTTCTGGGAAAAGTTACATATTCCTTAAAATACGCTCGCAAGCATTCCGTCAAAAGCGCATGTTGGAGTTGCAGGTCAAGGTGTGTGCCCGTTCGTAGAAAATGTAAACACATTCCTGCGGAGGGAGCTGGTAGGAACGTTGGGTTGCTCGGTCAATGGCCAGGGTCAACGGCGGCGTGGTGTATTCCGCGAATATGCCCGACTGTGAGGGCGGGCACAAGCCGGCGTGAGTAGGTTAAACATTGAGTTTTATAAGGGCACCACGGGGTGACCAGCCCCTTCCCACCCAGCCCCACCCCTCCCACTTCCCACGCAGCCCCACCCTCCCCACCCAGCCCCTCCCCACCTTCCCCACCCAGCCCCACCCTCCCCACCCAGCCCCTCCCTGCACGACGGACGGACACAATAATTCCCTGTGGGCTGGTGTAACCAGGAGGTTACTAGCACAGGACTGGTTCAGATATGATACGGTCCGTACGTTGAACTTCTTTCGCACCGTACGTAACCAACCGTGCTAACTCGAGGTGCGAGATATAATTCGTCACTGATGTTAGTCGTGGGCGGGAATCCAACCAGGATTTGCTGGGCCGATAAGGTGGTACACAAAACCACTGCACCACCACTCCACCAAAATATATGTGTATATATAAAATGTAAAAAAAAAATTGTGAAAACATTGTCAGCAAGTTTGAGATGATTAATATTTTCTCCTGTTGTGTTTAAGCCTTTCATTTCTCCAGTGCAACGTTTGAGACATTTTATAAAAGTTTTTTTTTTAGAAACGGCCGCGTTTGTCTCCCCATGGGCGATGTTTACACACTGCACCAGGTACTCATTTGAGGCTGGATCGACCTAGGGGAGTCCCAGAACCGGTTCAATTATTTTCCACAGTCAAAAAAAACCCACACACACACACGTAACCGACAATACAATATAGAACAAATCCCCTTCAAAATGTTTTTGCTCTTACAAACACACCGCTTACCCAGACAGACAAAGATAAAGATCCCCCGATTAGCCTTAACAGACTGTAGGGGCAAGTGCTGTTAGCGAGCACCTATGAAGGCCGGAACGGTACACGAGGGGGTGAGTGGCCAGCACCACGCCCGACCGCCTGTGTCTCCCCAGTGGCGATGTTTACACACCGCACCAGGTACTCATTTAAGGCTGAGTCGACCTAGGGGAGGCCCAGGACTGGTTCAGATAATCGTCACTTGTGTTGGCCGGGAGCGGGAATCGAACCCGGGTCGCCAGGTTCATAGCGCAGCGCGCTAACCGCTACACCACCGCTCCCCAGGCAGAGCACACACATACACAGCGCGCTTGATAACACAAAGGCGTTGTCTTAGATGCGTGTACGAATCGAGACGGTCCACAACCTTCAGGGGAGTGGGCAGACGGTTAAAGTCCACACCCAACAGCAGCGGCGCTAAATGCAGTGTCGCAAATCGTGTGGATGGGTTCAATAAGCGCGCAACTTGGAGGAGTGTCACCCAGCACACACGAGTCACTGTCACGAATGGAGCCTGGAAGAGCTGAACGGAGTTCAAAATAAGAACTCGCATCGACGCAGCGCCTTGTGAAAGAGCCAACGGAGAAGATCCCTGTGGGTTTGATCAGCGCCGGATTATCCTGGTAGCACAAGTAGCTAAACATGTAGTAGCTACACAGGTAGTAGCTACACATGTAGTAGCTACATATGCTACGGGCGGGCCCCGCACTTTCAAGGGCCCCGCGCTAAATGCTTTCAAGCTATCAATTCCGGTTCAGTGATTCTGCACTTGCTCTATTACTATAGTACTATACAGCCTTCAACTTTTACGAACGACCGGGAGTTTAAGGTGAGCGATCTGTCGTATTATCTGGCTGTATAGCAGATGAAAAAATACAATTACTTTACTATGCAAGTTAAACATCTACGTGTTTAAATATTTACGTGTTCTTAAAATCGTTTTAGACCGTCCACGATGCTCAAAGGGTTCACCCTAAATCGCGACCGCTTGCCCAAAGCATGGGCAGCAGTTGCGGACACGTGATGCACGCATGGAACAACAACAACAAATACCCAGTCTGCCACTGCGGTCGTCCGGAACAGAACGGACAACGTAAGAAAACCAAGCCATGTTTTTATATATTGACAACATACCAGTACGAACACACGACGAACGCTGTTCCACGTATAACCTTTATAATTGCCTGAGCGCGCTCGTTATTTTAAACCCCGGGAAGTTCCCGTTGACATGATGTCATTTATATATATGTGTGTGTGTAAAACTAAAAAGAGCAGCCTTCCGTCAAGCTGGGCATGTTAGAGCTTGTTTCTCAGTCGACGTGGATCTAAAGCTGCCAGATACGCGCGCGTTCAAAGACGTTGCACACACTCCTTACCGCAACAGAATCGAGCGAAGCGATTCATTTATTGTAAGCGCTTGGACGGGGTGGAGGGGGGGACGATGGGAGAGAATCCACATTCGAACTAAAAACAATGAAAAAAAACTAAACCGTTTTAAAATTTTACCAGGTAAGGCCCCACTGAACTATGTAGTTATTTTTCAGAAGCAGTCAATACTTGAAATGCGTGATGGCGATTCTAAATGTGGAGGGAAAAACTGGAGGACACGGAGATAAAATCCACGCGACCACGGGGGGAGAGAGAGAGAGACACGCAAACTCCAACTATACAGCAGGTGCCAGGGTCGGGATCGAACCCAGGACCTCCTGCACACCAGGCGAGGTCGTTAACATCTCCTAGCCACCGTGATGATGATGAGAGAGACACGCAAACTCCAAATATACAGCAGGTGCCAGGGTCGGGATCGAACCCAGGACCTCATGCACACCAGGCGAGGTAGTGAGTGGGTGAGTGTGGTGAGTGAGTGAGTGGGTGAGTGTGGTGAGTGAGTGTGGTGAGTGAGTGGGTGAGTGAGTGGGTGAGTGAGCGGGTGAGTGTGGTGAGTGAGTGGGTGAATGTGCTGAGTGAGTGGGTAAGTGTAGTGAGTGTGGTGAGTGAGTGTGATGAGTGAGTGGGTGAGTGAGTGGGTGAGTGTGGTGAGTGAGTGGGTGAGTGTGCTGAGTGAGTGTGGCGAGTGAGTGGGTAAGTGTGGTGAGTGTGGTGAGTGAGTGGGTGAGTGAGTGGGTGAGTGAGTGAGTGAGTGGATGAGTGTGGTGAGTGAGTGAGTGGGTGAGTGAGTGGGTAAGTGTGGTGAGTGTGGTGAGTGAGTGTGGTGAGTGAGTGGGTGAGTGAGTGAGTGGGTGAGTGTGGTGAGTGAGTGGGTGAGTGAGTGGGTGAGTGTGGTGAGTGAGTGTGGTGAGTGAGTGGGTGAGTGTGGTGAGTGAGTGGGTGAGTGTGGTGAGTGAGTGGGTGAGTATGGTGAGTGAGTGGATGAGTGTGGTGAGTGAGTGGGTGAGTGTGGTGAGTGAGTGGGTGAGTATGGTGAGTGAGTGGGTGAGTGAGTGAGTGAGTGTGGTGAGTGTGGCGAGTGAGTGTGGTGAGTGAGTGGGTGAGTGAGTGGGTGAGTGTGGTGAGTGAGTGGGTGAGTGTGGTGAGTGAGTGGGTGAGTATGGTGAGTGAGTGGATGAGTGTGGTGAGTGAGTGGGTGAGTGTGCTGAGTGGGTGAGTGTGGTGAGTGAGTGGATGAGTGTGGTGAGTGAGTGAGTGAGTATGGTGAGTGAGTGGGTGAGTGTGGTGAGTGAGTGGGTGAGTGTGCTGAGTGGGTGAGTGTGGTGAGTGAGTGGGTGAGTGAGTGGGTGAGTGTGGTGAGTGAACGGGTGAGTGTGCTGAGTGGGTGAGTGTGGTGAGTGAGTGTGGTGAGTGAGTGTGGTGAGTGAGTGGGTGAGTGAGTGGGTGAGTGAGTGGGTGAGTGAGTGAGTGGGTGAGTGAGTGAGTGAGTGGGTGAGTGAGTGGGTGAGTGTGCTGAGTGGGTGGGTGAGTGTACTGAGTGGGTGAGTGAGTGGGTGAGTGAGTGGGTAAGTGTGGTGAGTGAGTGGGTGAGTGAGTGAGTGAGTGGGTGAGTGTGCTGAGTGGGTGGGTGAGTGTACTGAGTGGGTGAGTGAGTGGGTGAGTGAGTGGGTGAGTGTGGTGAGTGAGTGGGTGAGTGAGTGAGTGAGTGGGTGAGTGAGTGGGTGAGTGTGGTGAGTGAGTGGGTGAGTGGGTGAGTGTGGTGAGTGAGTTTGGTGAGTGAGTGTGGTGAGTGAGTGGGTGAGTGTGGTGAGTGAGTGGGTAAGTGTGGTGAGTGAGTGTGGTGAGTGTGGTGAGTGAGAAAGTGAATGTGGTGAGTGAGTGGGTGAGTGTGGTGAGTGAGTGGGTGAGTGTGGTGAGTGAGTATGGTGAGTGAGTGTGGTGAGTGAGTGGGTGAGTGTGGTGAGTGAGTGGGTGAGTGAGTGGGTGAGTGTGGTGAGTGGGTGAGTGGGGTGAGTGTGCTGAGTGAGTGAGTATGGTGAGTGAGTGAGTGAGTATGGTGAGTGAGTGAGTGAGTGTGGTGAGTGAGTGAGTATGGTGAGTGAGTGGGCGAGTGTGGTGAGTGAGTGGGTGAGTGTGGTGAGTGAGTGGATGAGTGTGCTGAGTGAGTGGGTGAGTGTGGTGAGTGAGTGGGTGAGTGGGTGAGTGTGGTGAGTGAGTGGGTGAGTGTGGTGAGTGAGTGGGTGAGTGGGTGAGTGTGGTGAGTGGGTGAGTGTGGTGAGTGAGTGAGTGGGTGAGTATGGTGAGTGAGTGAGTGAGTATGGTGAGTGAGTGAGTGGGTGGGTGAGTGTGGTGAGTGAGTGAGTGGGTGAGTGTGGTGAGTGAGTGTGGTGAGTGAGTGGGTGAGTGAGTGGGTGAGTGAGTGGGTGAATGAGCGGGTGAGTGAGTGTGGTGAGTGAGTGAGTGAGTGGGTGAGTGAGTGGGTGAGTGTGGTGAGTGAGTGTGGTGAGTGTGGTGAGTAAGTGTGGTGAGTGAGTGTGGTGAGTGAGTGGGTGAGTGAGTGGGTGAGTGAGTGAGTGAGTGAGTGAGTGGGTGAGTGAGTGGGTGAGTGTGGTGAGTGAGTGGGTGAGTGTGCTGAGTGGGTGAGTGTGGTGAGTGAGAGGATGAGTGTGGTGAGTGAGTGGGTGAGTGTGGTGAGTGAGTGTGGTGAGTGTGGTGAGTAAGTGTGGTGAGTGTGGTGAGTGAGTGGGTGAGTGAGTGGGTGAGTGAGTGGGTGAGTGTGGTGAGTGAGTGGGTGAGTCAGTGAGTGAGTGGGTGAGTGAATGAGTATGGTGAGTGAGTGGGTGAGTGTGGTGAGTGAGTGGATGAGTGTGGTGAGTGAGTGGGTGAGTGAGTGGGTGAGTGTGATGAGTGAGTGAGTATGGTGAGTGAGTGGGTGAGTGGGTGGATGAGTGTGGTGAGTGAGTGGGTAAGTGTGATGGATGAGTGAGTGGGTGAGTGTGGTGAGTGAGTGGGTGAGTGAGTGGGTGAGTGTGGTGAGTGAGTGGGTGAGTGAGTGAGTGAGTGGGTGAGTGAGTGAGTATGGTGAGTGAGTGGGTGAGTGGGTGGGTGAGTGTGGTGAGTGAGTGGGTGAGTGTGGTGGGTGAGTGAGTGGGTGAGTGAGTGGGTGAGTGTGGTGGGTGAGTGAGTGGGTGAGTGTGGTGAGTGAGTGGGTGAGTGAGTGGGTGAGTGTGGTGAGTGAGTGAGTGTGGTGAGTGAGTGGGTGAGTGTGGTGAGTGAGTGGATGAGTGAGTGAGTGGGTGAGTGAGTGAGTATGGTGAGTGAGTGGGTGAGTGTGGTGAGTGAGTGGGTGAGTTTGGTGGGTGAGTGAGTGAGTATGGTGAGTGAGTGGATGAGTGTGGTGAGTGAGTGGGTGAGTGAGTGGGTAAGTGTGGTGAGTGTGGTGAGTGAGTGTGGTGAGTGAGTGGGTGAGTGAGTGGGTGAGTGAGTGAGTGGGTGAGTGTGCTGAGTGGGTGAGTGTGGTGAGTGAGTGAGTGGGTGAGTATGGTGAGTGAGTGGGTGAGTGTGGTGAGTGGGTGAGTATGGTGAGTGAGTGGGTGAGTGTGGTGAGTGAGTGGGTGAGTGTGGTGGGTGAGTGAGTGAGTATGGTGAGTGAGTGGGTGAGTGAGTGGATGAGTGTGGTGAGTGAGTGGGTGAGTGAGTGGGTAAGTGTGGTGAGTGTGGTGAGTGAGTGTGGTGAGTGAGTGGGTAAGTGTAGTGAGTATGGTGAGTGAGTGTGGTGAGTGAGTGGGTGAGTGTGGTGAGTGAGTGGGTAAGTGTAGTGAGTATGGTGAGTGAGTGTGGTGAGTGAGTGGGTGAGTGTGGTGAGTGAGTGGGTAAGTGTAGTGAGTATGGTGAGTGAGTGTGGTGAGTGAGTGGATGAGTGTGGTGAGTGAGTGGGTAAGTGTAGTGAGTATGGTGAGTGAGTGTGGTGAGTGAGTGGGTGAGTGTGGTGAGTGAGTGGGTAAGTGTAGTGAGTATGGTGAGTGAGTGTGGTGAGTGAGTGGGTGAGTGTGGTGAGTGAGTGGGTAAGTGTAGTGAGTATGGTGAGTGAGTGTGGTGAGTGAGTGGGTGAGTGTGGTGAGTGAGTGGGTAAGTGTAGTGAGTATGATGAGTGAGTGTGGTGAGTGAGTGGGTGAGTGTGGCAATGGATAAGACGAACGCATCTGTCGTGAGTGGGGGAATCAACGAGCGGAGTTCACTGGGCACCAGGACGCCGGCAGTAGCAGCGGTGGAAGAGTGTTCAAGTTCAAAGTTCATTTATTTGGTATAGCCCTGTGAGCCATTCGGCTCTTGAATCCGGTGCAACCGCAACAAACAAAAAACAAAAACATGAACAAAAAACATCTTAAAGTGAATACGTGACTAAGTGCAAACAGAAAATCCAAGAAAAGACATCAAAATATTGCAGAAAAAAACACTGTACACCAACGCTGTGTGCAAATATCCCAGTGGGATGCAAGTCAAACAACAACACCAACAACCACAAGACAACTTAGATTAAGGCCATCAGCCTAACTCTGTACTACAACAACACAAACACGGCTAAACCAAAACACTTTTCGAAATCACCAAAATAAAGCCATGAAAGCAATGAAAAAGCAATCATAGGAACTGTGACGGAATTTTCACAATAAATGGCATAAACAACATGTACTAGCAAAACCCTGCAGCCATAGCTGGCTGCATGAGCCACTCCACAACAGCAGCAGGAACATCAATAGGAGTGACAGGGAGGCGACTGACTACCGGCTGAGTGAGCCGAGTGAATTTTATCCCAGTGCGGTGGGGTGGGAAGTGGATGCGACACCTCCAGACTTGAGAACTTTGGAAGACATCGTGCTCTGTGTAGTGGCGGTAAGTCATTTCGTTTGTCTGGGTGAAGGTTGTCACACATACCCTTGGTGTAACACAGCGGATGGTGAGTGGTGGTGTCACACGTGCTGTGTTCTCTGTAGACACAGAGGATGGTGGTGGTGGTGAATGGTGGTGGTGAGTGGTGGTGGTGATGTCACACATGTTGTGTTCTCTGTAGACACAGAGGGTGGTGGTGGTGAGTGGTGGTGGTGAGTGGTGGTGGTGAGTGGTGATGTCACACGTGTTGTGTTCTCTGTAGACACAGATGGTGATGGTGGTGGTGAGTGGTGGTGGTGAGTGGTGATGTCACACGTGTTGTGTTCTCTGTAGACACAGAGGATGGTGAGTGGTGGTGAGTGGTGGTGGTGAGTGGTGGTGAGTGGTGGTGGTGAGTGGTGGTGGTGAGTGGTGGTGAGTGGTGGTGGTGTCACACGTGTTGTTCTCTGTAGACACAGAGGATGGTGAGTGGTGGTGGTGAGTGGTGGTGGTGGTGGTGAGTGGTGGTGGTGAGTGGTGGTGGTGGTGTCACACGTGTTGTGTTCTCTGTAGACACAGAGGGTGGTGGTGGTGAGTGGTGGTGGTGGTGAGTGGTGGTGGTGAGTGGTGGTGGTGAGTGGTGGTGGTGGTGAGTGGTGGTGAGTGGTGGTGATGTCACACGTGTTGTGTTCTCTGTAGACACAGAGGATGGTGGTGGTGAGTGGTGGTGAGTGGTGGTGATGTCACACGTGTTGTGTTCTCTGTAGACACAGAGGATGGTGGTGGTGAGTGGTGGTGAGTGGTGGTGATGTCACACGTGTTGTGTTCTCTGTAGACACAGAGGGTGGTGGTGGTGAGTGGTGGTGAGGAGGTAGGGTGGTGGTGAGTGGTGGTGGCGGTGAGTGGTGGTGGTGAGGAGGTAGGCGTTGGGGTGAACGTGGCGATGCGTAGGCGGGAGTGACCTTTTGTTGCAACCGACAACGACGGCCACTCTCTCACCAGACAGGGAAAGCCCCCTGCTCTATAAATACCGCGCCCCACACACACTTACACACATACACACTTACACACACTCTCACTTAAACATACACACTCTCACACATACACACACTCTCACACTTACACACACTCTCACTTACACACACTCTCACTCACACTCTCACTCACACATACACACACTCTCACTCACACACACTCTCACACTTACACACACTCTCACTTACACATACACACACTCTCACACTTACACACACTCTCACTCACACATACACACACTCTCACTTACACACACTCTCACTTACACACACTCTCACACGTACACACACACTCACACACACTCTCACTCACACATACACACACTCTCACACTTACACACACTCTCACTTAAACATACACACACTCTCACACATACACACACTCACACATACACACACTCTCACTTACACACACTCTCACATACACATACACACACTCTCACTCACACATACACACATACACACTCTCACTTACACACACTCTCACATACACATACACATACTCTCACTCACACAAGCACACACTCTCACTTACACACTCTCACTCACACATACACACACTCTCACTTACACATACACACACTCTCACACACACATACACACACTCTCACATACACATACTCTCACTTACACACACTCTTACACATACACATACACACACTCTCACTTACACACACTCTCACTTACACACACTCTCACTCACACATACACACACTCTCACTTACACACACTCTCACTCACACATACACACACTCTCACTTACACACACTCCGACTTACACACACACACTCTTACTTACACATACACACACTCACACATAAACACACTCTCACTTACACACACTCTCACTCACACATACACACACTCTCACTCACACATACACACTCTCACTTACACACACTCTCACTCACACACACACTCTCACTCACACATACAACAACAACCGTCATCGCCACTTAGTGGCGATGACGTCACCACGACGCGTGTGCCAGGCCATGTGCATCTTGAGGCCACGTGAAGTGTCGAACGCCCGCTGGCAGGAGGTCACGGGGCAGACCCAGGTGCCACGGGTCGACTGACTGAGATGACCGGCTGATGCACCACCTGTGCCCCTTACTGTACCAACTTGCTGTGCTTTAGCCACCCGGTGCTCCGCTCGTTGTTGTGAGCGTCGCTCCTCCGCCCTCCGTTGTTGTTGGAGGGCGACTGCCTCCAACTGCCCAGGAGCGTCCTTCACGAGCCTCCTCCACAGAGGCCGATCTTGACACCGCTGGTAGCAGTCATCGGCAAGTCCACTCAGCTCCACGTCCTCCTGTACCACATCACTTCATCTCTTCTCTAGCCCGTGCCGCGCCCGTTTAGCCCCCTCGATCCGGCCGAACAAAAGCTGTTTAGGCATGCGGTGGCTGGGCATGCGGGCTACATGACCCAGCCAACGCAGCTTTGCCTGCCGGAGAAACTCACCGATGGGACTGTGACCAGATCTTTCGGAATCTGAGTTCCTCACACAATCCAGCCAGATTAACCCCGGGATGTAACATAGGTAGGCCCTCCTGAATGTCTGTAACTGGCGCTGATGTTCCATTAGAGGGGTCCACGTTTTGCAAGCATATATAAGTGAAGGGCATATATGACTGTGGCTGAGAAGACCTGAAGCTTCGTTTGGAGCGACAGGCCAGGTAGCTTCAACACAGCAGCGTTTCGCAGCCGGTAAAACAAAAATGCCGCTCGACTGATTCGGAGCGAGATATCCGCTGCCACTCCACAACTGCCCCATCACTCCTCGAAAGTTGAGCGAGTGTGGAGTGTTTTGATGACACAAAGTACCCAGGTAGGTGCTTTGTTTCGGTGGGACTGATTGCTTGACCCGACCCCTTCGTGGCAAACTCCATGGAAGTCTCCATCTAGCAGTGGCTGATGAATGTTGGGGGGGGGGGGGTCCCAGAATCAACTGCTACGGTTTTGGATGGACACACATTTAAAAAAAATATAATTTAATTCGTCATTTGACATTCTAAACATGTCAACAAATATACGCTCTATCTTCAATACAAATGTATATTATCCGTGCGTTAGGTGAACTATTACAATCGCAGGATCGTGAGAGACGGTGGCAGCTCTGATGTGCCCTTGGTCCAGCAGTGGATTGAGCAAGGCTAACTTGCCACTGGTGATACACGCATCAGACAATCTGCTTTTACACATTCCGCAGTGGCACACGCCCGGAGGGGCATTTTTCAATAACACGCTTAATTATTGCCAAGGCTACACAAGAACACGCACACATATATTACACTGGTCAAAAAAAAAAATTCTGGCCTGGACTTTTGCAGCTGTTTTAGACTAAATTCAGGGTGCTGATTCCAAATCTGATCTCAGATTTTCTCTATCACATCCCATTTGTATGCTATCGGCATACCCCATTTGCATTGATTTTACCCGAAATTAACTCTTGTCACTTATGATTGCAAGTAGTTGCGAATCAGTGACTGCTTTAGTGTTAAAATATGGTGCTGTATTTTTGGACAGTGTGTTTATAATATAATTTTACGTAGATATCCACATTTATTTAATATTTTTCTTCTGCAGTTTTTATTGATAATGCAATATTTGATATCTCAAAAACCTGACGTGATAGACAAAAACTGATGCCAGATTTGGAATCGGCACCCCAAAATTACCTTAACACCGTTGGAATACCTTATGCCAGAAAAATTGTGTTGACCAGTGTAATGTACACATTTTTTAAATCCTTTACATTAAGTTCACTTGCTTGCTTGCTTACGACCGTGCAAATCTTTCGGTCGTTTTTTAACCCACTTCCCGTGATCCAATCGAGCTGACATTTTGCACACAGACTCGTTGTGCGTGACAATGTATTTTCGTGAAAAAAAAATTCTAAAATGTTACACTTTTTATGAAAAAATAAATTATATTTAATTACCAATTGCTTAATGGTGGCAGCCATTCATCTGACCCATAGGTGGCAGCCATCTCAAGCCAGAGGACGAGAGGACTCTAGCCGCCACGCATATATAGGATTTATAGTGAAAAACTTTGTTTTTACGGGTTAATTTTTATATATGTGATGAATGTGATGTGAAGAGGTGGGAATCCCCGACTCTGCTGGCCACGATGATGGCGGTCGTGGGCGGTGCGTGCGTGGGTGGGTGGGCTGAGCGATTTGGTTCGCGCTGAGACTGCGCGGCTGTGACCACGGCCACTAATCTCGGACTGCTGTGACGAGGGCAACTTGCTGGCACTGATCTGAAGCAGCAGCAGCAACAGCAGCAGCAGCCGCTGATTGTGTCACATTGAGGGTATTTTGCCCCTGACATTTAGGAATCGCCCTTTTCGTTTCTGGCTAACCCCAAACCCCAACGCCAACCCTACGCTTACCGCACCAAAACAAAGATCCCCCCCCCCACACACACACCCACACCCACACACCCGTTCTAGCCCTAATAACACTGTTTGGGGCAAATGCTGTTATATCGCCTATGAAGGCATGGCTGGTGCAGGTGGTTAGTGCACGGCACACGAGGGGTTTGGGTGGCCAGCACCACGCCCGGCCGCCTTTGTCTCCCCAGTGGCGATGTTTGTTACGAATCGCACCGGGTACTCGTGCGAGGCCGAGCGGACGTAGGGGAGGCCCAAATAATCGTCACCTGGTCTCGTTCGGAATATTTTAGGAGAGAAAAAAAACCCACCCAACCCTTTGAAAGGGCTTGCACATCCACCGTTGTTGGTTTGCCTGTATGGTTTGTCTGTCAGGGTCACATTGGTTCCGGACAGAGTTGGGACTGGACGGGCGCGGAGAAGTGCGGTTCAAACGAGCACCACGACGACATGGCAGTGGGGCCTTCATCCAGCAGTGGATTGGCAAAGAGTGGCCGTACTGTACGTAAACAAATTTTCGTAAATATTCTTACATTGAATATGCCGAATTAAATGAAAGACCAAATAATAATAATTTGATGCCTTAAAAAAAATCGCGTAGGCATTGATGACATTGAATGGGCCTCTATGTAAGCCCATGTATGGGTGTCTGTGTGAGTTTATGGGTTTTTGCGTAAATCTGCGAGTCTATATGTAAATATGTAAGTGCTTTGAATAAGGGATATTGCCCGAAACGTCACAATTTTCCTTCTAAGGCCACAGTGTTATTGACAATTGCGTTGCGTTATATGTAAATCTACGTTGATTGGACTGAATCCATCAACTCACTACACTTGATAACCTGGTTTGATCACAGCTTAGTCTGTTATTCTAATTGATCTCTGTGGAAGTCTATGGGTCTCTGTGTAAGTCTGAGGGTTTTTTGTGTGTCTGTGGGTCTCTGCGTAAGTCTGTGGGTCTCTGTGTGAGTCAGTGGGTCTTTGCGTGAGTCTGTGGGTCTCTGTGTAAGTCTGTGGGTCTCTGTGTGAGTCAGTGGGTCTCCGTGTGAGTCTTTGGGTTTCTAAGTCTGTGGGTCTGCGTACGTCTGTGGGTCTCTGCGTCTCTACGGAAGTCTGTGGGTCTCCGTTTCTCTGCGTAAGTCCATGTTAACCGGGCAGAGACCCTCAATTAGCCACACTCGAGGACCCGGTTTCTCCACGGTCGGGTCGCCCACCTACCACACCATCGCCGATCTTCGCATGCGACAACTGCACCACGGCAGGAAACATCACCGCACCACGGCAGGAGACATCACCGTACCACGGCAGGAGACATCACCGCACCACGGCAGGAGACATCACCGCACCACGGCAGGAGACATCACCGCACCACGGCAGGGGACATCACCGCACCACGGCAGGAGACATCACCGCACCACGGCAGGAGACATCACCGCACCACGGCAGGAGACATCACCGCACCACGGCAGGAGACATCACCGCACCACGGCAGGAGACATCACCGCACCACGGCAGGAGACATCACCGCACCACGGCAGGAGACATCACCGCACCACGGCAGGAGACATCACCGCACCACGGCAGGAGACATCACCGCACCACGGCAGGAGACATCACCGCACCACGGCAGGAGACATCACCGCACCACGGCAGGAGACATCACCGCACCACGGCAGGAGACATCACCGCACCACGGCAGGAGACATCACCGCACCACGGCAGGAGACATCACCGCACCACGGCAGGAGACATCACCGCACCACGGCAGGAGACATCACCGCACCACGGCAGGGGACATCACCGCACCACGGCAGGAGACATCACCGCACCACGGCAGGAGACATCACCGCACCACGGCAGGGGACATCACCGCACCACGACAGGAGACATCACCGCACCACGGCAGGAGACATCACCGCACCACGGCAGGAGACATCACCGCACCACGGCAGGAGACATCACCGCACCACGGCAGGAGACATCACCGCACCACGACAGGAGACATCACCGCACCACGGCAGGAGACATCACCGCACCACGGCAGGAGACATCACCGCACCACGACAGGAGACATTACCGCACCACGGCAGGAGACATCACCGCAGCCCGAAGACCACAGATTGGCGTCGTCAACCTGTGCCACCAGAGCCGCAGGATGACGACCCCCTGGCCAATGCCAACGGGGTCGACGCAATTTTCAGAATCATAATCAAAATCTTCATTTTTTTCTGCAGAAATCTCCGATGGGCTATGAAGCTCTTTCTTTCAGATTTGTCCAGTCAGGGGGCGGATCGGAAAGTTACAACTTCAGAGGTTTTTTTTGGGTTAGGTTGCTTAAATATAAAAGTGTCGTTAAACCCGCCAGCACCCGACACGGCCAATTAGTAAGGTTTGTCACGTAAACAGAACGTGCCAATTTGTTACGGGTACAGCACACCCAGGGGCGGTTTCTTCATTAGGGCGATTGGGCGACGCACCACCAATGTCATTCAACCACAGAGTCACGCTAGCCGTCACTGTCAGCCTCTGGATATAGTCCAATCAGCGTCATGTCACGTTCTGTGGAATACCGCCTCTTTTTGGGCGATTTCACTACGGCTAAGAATCGCCCCGAGTGGCCCCATAGACTTACATTCAAAGATGTTTTTTTTCGAACGGGGGCGCTCCAATGCATTCTCTATGGCTTCCGGGAGGGCATGCACTAACGTGCTTACGTCATCATACGTGCTAACGTCATCATACGTAAGCACGTTTCATCCAACAATATAATTTATCGCCACCTAGTAGAATCTTTAATAAAATAAACTTGAGTGGTTTGTTTTAATAGTGAGTATAGAAACAAACAAGATGTATTGTAAGAGTCACTTTATTTTTCATTAATATTAAAGAAGTGAAGTTGCCTTTACATGCTTAAGCTGTTAATTTATCCATTGCATGGGTGGACCTTATCCTAATCAATCATCCAGACATTTGCCCCCCCTGAGAGATTTTGCAGGAGCCGCCACTGAGCACACCGCTTGTGTGTTGGAGAGTAAACCCACAACGTTTACAATTCGAGTACAATGTTTCCCCAGTAATTAGAACTAGCATCATCAGGCAACAGCCAGATTTGTTGAAAAATCCTCCTGCTTCGTTCTCAAATAGAGGGATAGATGTGATGTCGTCACTTGTGAGCCAATCGGGTACGAAGGATGGTGGCGGTTTAACGGCACTTTTCTAAATATGCGATATAACCCAAAAAAAACCCTCTATTATGGATAATATTGGTCGCGAAAGCCTACGTGTTAACAAAATTACAACAGTTTACACACGTAGCAGCAGGCTTTTGCGACCAATATTATGCATAATAAAGGTTTTAGGGTTGGATCGCGTAATTATAAATGTGTCGTAACCCTCCACCACCCGACACAGCCAGTAAGGGTTGTCACGTAAACAACGCGCCATTTAGTTACTAAATCAGCTCACCGGTGTGTTGGAGAGTATTTGGACTTACTTAACTGGCTTTGTCGCGTAGTGGAGGGTTACGACACATTTATACTAACCCAAAAACCTTTATTAGCAAAGTTACAACTGCTTTTTTTGTAAGATGCAGTGCTGCGCCTATGCGCGGTTTAAAAATTCCAACCACTCCCACTCTCTCTCTCTCTCTCTATCCAAAACGTCCACCTTTTGCTGAGCCTAGCTCCAAAAACCAACACCAACCAACCACTACCACCACCACCATCGTCCCGTAATCCCCTGCTCAATGAAAGAGCGTGCGATACCAGCCGAAGGCAAACCCCGGCAGCCGCAAGTGTGGGTGTCTTTATCTCTCGGCCGAATTTTTACCCCCCCGCCCGCCCGCCCTCTCCCCCTCTCAGCACTGAAATATCCACCGCAAAAGCAGAGACCAACATCGCCACCCCCTCCCCCCTCCGTCCTGGACTTTTTTGTTGTTGCTGCTGCTGTTGTTGCTGTTGTTGCTGTTGTTACCCTTTCAGTTGAATGTTGAAAATGGGAGAAAAAAAGCTTTTTTTTTGCTGGATTGCGTTTTGAGCCAGCGACTGCTGTTGTTGTTGTTGCTATGTGCATTGAACTTCGTTCGCACCGTACGTGGCCAACTGTGCCAATCGGAGGGTGTCTTTCTTAATCGAGATTCGTAAACGTTGCGGTTAGTTTTAACGGCAGGGTCGGTAAACACAAAGTCTGGGTGAAAGGTGGGCCTAGGTTTTGGCCAACCTTGCCCAGCTAACTCAACAAAGTTAAGTTAACATTTTTGAAATTGATCAGCCGTACAGCACCACCAGCTTCGTTAACAAATAGATAATTTCCAGCAATTCGTTCATGGCCCCCCCCCCCACACACAGTGTTTACGAAGAGCTCTATAGCCACTACCACTGGGCACACGGTGGGAGGGGGTGGAGGGGTGGGCGTTCGGTGAGCAGATGATGGCTCAGAGGATTCATGATGGACGTGTGAGAGGCAATACTCTGGTGGCCACGGAGATCCAGTGAAGATTCTCCAGAATCCGGCGAAATGTTGGGATTGTGATCTGGGGTATGGAGACCTAACGGATTTATTTATTTTAATTTATTTTCTCTGCGATTATTTTTTCTTACGTGCATTTTTTTCTCGTTATTTATTATTCATTTTAAATTTTGCTTAACAGCGGGTTTTTAATATGGAAGCTTTATTGGCAGTATTAAAATATAACAATAGGTTTTACCCTTTCTGGCAATAACACAGGTGCCAAGATGTTAAAACACCATGCTCTGTAAATATATGACAATGCATATATTATCAGAGCATGTTTTTCGTTTGCATGTTCACCACAACCACATGTGGTTAATGCAGACACAGGATTCACTGAATAAGGATTCTGTCTGGTGTTTAAACATCTTTACACAACTGCTTTATTGCCATAGACCAGGGGTCTCAAACTCAAATTACCTGGGGGCCGCTGGAGGCAGTATCTGGGTGAGGCTGGGCCGCATCAGGTATTCCACAAAAAAAAACTTTGCTAAAAAAATCCAAACTTCTCAAATGTCATTACTAACAGTTATTTAACTTCAATGGGTTCTTCTGAACATTAATAGAATATTGAAGAACATGAACGGTTCTTCTGAACATGGCTTCTCTTGCCTACTTCTTGCTGCCAGAGATCTGGCAGCGCTTCCTCTCACATAGCTGAGCCACATTTGGCTTGAGGGAGGAAGCAGGTGAGACCCTCAGTATGGCTTGAAGATGATCATCAGTAAGTCTGGACCTGTACTTGGACTTATTGAAGTGCAAGGTGGAGAAGAGCTTTTCACACAAATATGTGCTCCCAAAAAGGCACATGGTCCACTTGAACATTCGGGAAAGCTCAGGGAAGCTGGGGTTCAATTCTCGCAAAAATTGCCCAAGCTTGTCTTCTTTTCCACTCACCTCCCTGAACTTGGCTTTGAGGTCAGAGTTGCACTGCAGGTCAATGAACTCCATTTGAAGCACAAGAGGGGCATCTTGCACATCAAAGGAGAAGGGATCCGCAAGAATTTGAAAAGTGGCTCTGTGCATCTTGAAGTCTGCAAATCTGTGATCAAATTCCTCCTGTAGCCTCAAAATGGCATTAACATACTTCTCACCACTGAATGGTGTGCCTGCATTCAGGAGTGCCTTGCATGCTGGGAAATGGCAAAGGTTTGTCTGAGAGAGCTGGGCTTTCCATAACACAAGTTTTGTGGAGAATGCTCTCACGTTGTCATAGGCAGCACTGACGAGCTGCCCCTCCTGGCCTTGTAACTTCTTGTTCAGTACATTCAGCTCATGCGCGATGTCAACAAGAAAAGCGAAGTCCATGAGCCATTTGGGATCACTTAGCACAGGAACAGCCACCCCATCCTTCTCCATGAAGGCTTTCACTTCTGCTCTCAACTCAAAAAATCTCTTCAAGACGTTTCCCCTGCTGGGCCAACGTACCTCGGTGAAGTAGAGCACATCCTCATATTCTGACTCCATTTCCTCTAAAAAAGTACGGAACATCCGGTGCTTTAAGCCCCTGGATCTGATTTGGTTGATGCATTTCACAACAACAGACATCACATTGTCAAACTTCAGGCATTTGCTGCAAAGGGCCTGCTGATGGATGATGCAGTGCAGAGCAATGGCCTCCTCCACACCCTCCTCTTCTAGTTTTCTTTGAACAAGTGCCACCAGTCCATTTTTCCTCCCTGTCATTGATGGCTCTCCGTCGGTTGTTATTCCAACAAACTTCTTCCACGGCAAACCGGCATTCACAATGGCATCACACAGCTGGCAAAATATCTCCTGAGCGGTGGTGTGGCCATGCATTGGAATTACTGTGAGCAACTCCTCCATCACTTCAAAATTGTCATCAACACCACGGACATATATTGTGAGCTGGGCAGTGTCAGTGATGTCTGAACTCTCGTCAAGAGCGACTGAGTATGCATTGAAAAATTTGGCTTTCTCACGCAGTTGATCATAAATGTCACTGGACAGGTCAGAAATGCGCTCTGCCCACGGTGTTAGCAGAAAGGCTGATGTTGCTAAACTGACCTTTCTTTTCCGGACAGACTATACTTGCAGCCTGTAAGATGCACTTTTTGATAAACTCGCCTTCTGTGAATGGCTTTCCTGCCTTAGCAATCATCTCACTAACCACGTAGCCTACTTCGACTGCTGCATTATTCTCTTTGGTTGCTTTCTTGAAGACATTTTGTTGCCTCAGTAGACATGTTTTAAGATTGGCAACCCGGTTGGCTCTCTCATCTCCCTGGTATTTTGTATACTCCTCAGAATGTCTAGTTGAGTAATGACGTTTGAGGTTGTATTCCTTGTGCACCGCAACTTTTTCTGTACAAATAAGACACGTCGGGGTGCTCATGTGCTCAACAAAGAAATAGTGCATCTCCCACTTTTCCTGAAATTGTCTGTGCTCATCACCAACCTTTCTCTTCACTGCAGGCTTTGAAAAAGACATGATTGGGGCTGTGTGACAAGATATATATCCATTCCACTTGCTGTCACTCACGCAATAAAGTTTCGGTCAAGTGTTTAGCCAACCAGCGACGCACGGAGACGTAATTTCCGCAAATGCACGTCATTTCCGCTTTTTCCGGTAACAACAGGTGCGTAGATTATGGGGGGGGGGGGGGTAATGCGTTCCCATCAGATTTCGTCCCCACACCCCAGTCACAGGCAGACACAGCTGTAGCGGCTGCTACTATACACGCTTCTCTGTTCAAAGCACGGGGATCTGAGCCGGGATGAGCTGTGTATCTGCGCTTTGACGTGCTCTGGTGTGCGCACAGTGGAGAGCCGAAAGAGGGAGAGGAGGACTATATGAGGCAGCGTCATTGTGTGACCACGGCGTTCAAATGCTGCTGGCCACTGTCGGGGCTTTCGCTGCCTTCAGTCACATCATCACATTTTTCTATGCATTTTTGTGCTTACTTTGTGCCGGCGTGTTGGCTTGCCTGCGTTCCGGGACTTATTTGAGCAGATCCGGTACCTCTCGTATCGAAAAAAATATGAATATTAAAAAAAGTTTTTAAAGAAATGATTAAAATTAAATATAACAATATAATGTATTCACTCGAAAATTACGGAGCCCCTGTTGACATCGGTGGATGAATTACTAATTTGTGGCCACGCAATAACAAGATAATCTAATAAGTTATATATAAAGCTTTCTTAACAACAGCATCACCATTTCATAAAATAATAACAAATGCAGACTTCTAAGATGAACCAAAATAATTATGCACATCGTCATGTACAGTCTGTGGCTCAGTGCGTAAATGTCACCACCAGAGGATGAGGGAATTTAAATCATTAAAATTCATCCACACATATCAGGTGTAAATAATAATGTAAAACAGCCCAGAATGTAAAATGTAGACGTTAGCTCAATGACGTGTTATAAACTGCTGCGGTTTAGAATAATCCGTCTGCGTAAAGGAGCCGTGGTGTCCCTTGAATTTGCCTTCAATTTAACAAATTGTGTGTGTGTGTGTTCCGTTCGTTTTTTCTCCGCTGGACACAGAAGTCGCCTTTGCTCAAGATGCCACTTTATTAATCACTGACACAAAGACTGATACCGTCACTGCAGTATAGCCTAAATAAGTCCCACTGCATTGTAAGTGGCATGTGTGTGCTGTTTTAAGCGTCGTTTTACGTGCGTTCCGGGACCTGTGCTCGTCGTACCTGCGCTGTCATATGTACTTAGCGTTCCGGCACCTTGTGATTTACAAATGAAGCACTGGATACATCATGACCTGCTCTCCGCACATCCAAAGCCACTCTTTTCTCTCCCGGCTCTCTCTCTCACTCACTCTCACACGTACACAAACACACACACACACGACCCCGCCCTCCATGTCACTCACATGCATGCCGCATTCACTGGACAGGCACACAATAGGAAACCAGAACATCATAACATTGTCCCACACAGCAGCTAACAGCGGGGTTGCTACAATATAAAACTCGCGGGCCGCACTAACATTAAACTTTCATATTAAGGTGGGGGCCACAAAATATCGTCCCGAGGGCCGCAATTGGCCCGCGGGCCGCGAGTTTGAGACCCCTGCCATAAAGGGTAAAACCTATTGTTATGTTATAGCGGGCTTTTATTTTATTTTTTATACGGAATTGGATAATTGATGTGCAGCGCTGTGGGATGCAATTGCATGAATGACTTTCGATTTAAAGCTTTCGTGACTGCAGGGATTCATCTTCTTGGTTCTTTCGGTAAAGTCACGTAGAAGGGAAATAATAAAATAAGAAAAATAACACATAATAAAATACAATTATTACGTGTTATTTTTTTAATTTTATTATTTCCCTTCTACGTGACTTTACCGAAAGAACCAAGAAGATGCGTGAATGCCGCTATATAAAATTCAATTATTATTTTAATTCGGTATTTCAGTGACCGCAATGGGTTTAAGTGACCCCTTTACTGGTGGCCACTCATTTCATCGGAATAAAAAAAACAATCGACTCAAGGGTGGCCGATTGGCTGAGAGGTCAGAGTTGCTAAGCCGGTCTCTGAGATGATGGTCTCAGCTTAGGCCACCAATGACTTCACAACAACAACAACAACCACCCCACTGAAATGTTATCTTGCACTTCATTTGCATCAATTCCAGCACCGAGAATGAAAACTGTTGGTTTTTGCTCACGTGACATTTCCCTGTGCAGCAGGGCATGTGGGTAAGTGCTGCCCCCTAGTGTGTATACAAGTGGCCACGTGTGATCTCAGAAGCAGTTCTGTGAGATCTCCTTCCACGGACCGTTCTGCGAGCGGTCCGAATAATGGGCTCTCCTTCTTGTGACGCGACGCGGATGAGTACAAGCCGGTGAAAACCAGAAGTGGAAGAACAATATTCGACTCTTGAATTGAATCGCGACAATTCATCCAGTGTGGTTAGTCGTCATCATCCCCATTCTGGAATCGGCCTTTTACAGCCACCATCGGGAACGTAAAACCAAACTGGTCTCTCTCATATTGCTAGAACACACAGAGGAGCTAATCCCATCGTCTGCTGCTGCTGGCGGATGGATGCCGTCGGCACACTCACTGCACCCTCCGATGAGCACGCTTGGGTACGTACGGTGCGAAATAAGTTCAACATAAATACTCAGTCACTCACCCACTCAGTCACTCACCCACTCACTCACTGCACCTTCCGATAGCACGGTTGGCTACGTACGGTGCGAAAGAGGTTCAACATACATAGACTCATAGTCACTCACCCACTCAGTCACTCACCCACACACTCACCGCACCTTCCAATTAGCACGCTTGGCTACGTACGGTGCGAAATAGGTTCAACATAAATAGACTCAGTCACTCACCCACTCACAGTCACTCACCCACACACTCACCGCACCTTTCGATAGCACGGTTGGCTACGTACGGTGCGAAAGAGGTTCAACATACATAGACTCATAGTCACTCACCCACTCAGTCACTCACCCACACACTCACCGCACCTTCCAATTAGCACGCTTGGCTACGTACGGTGCGAAATAGGTTCAACATAAATAGACTCATAGTCACTCACCCACTCACAGTCACTCACCCACACACTCACCGCACCTTTCGATAGCACGGTTGGCTACGTACGGTGTGAATGAAGTTCAATATACCTACGCACAAAGCACACG
This sequence comes from Lampetra planeri, assembly GCF_965212315.1. Lineage (NCBI taxonomy): Eukaryota > Metazoa > Chordata > Hyperoartia > Petromyzontiformes > Petromyzontidae > Lampetra > Lampetra planeri. The sequence goes on along the minus strand of NC_136149.1, from coordinate 2,697,896 downwards.
CGGCTGCCGCTGATCCACACAGCCCGCACATAGTTCACACATCTCCGTAGCGGTACTCTTGTTCATTCCAGTTTTATTTAAACATTTTTATTTATTTAAAAAAAACCCGAAGACATTATTCGGTTTTGGCGGCTTTGCCGATCTCCCCCCTTAACCTCCCGATCAGCTTCCCCCCCCACCGCCCCCCTCCCGCCCCCCTCGTTAATTGCCGTCGCAATTCTATTTACAATCGGCGAAGAACTCGTTAGCAAATGCTTAAGACGCCAACTAAGAACAACGGCAGATGCGATAAAGACAGCAGCAGCAGCAATAGTAATCACGACAACAATAATAATATATAGTGACAAGAATGCCGCCACGAATTATTAACCATTGAAGTAAACGAGTCCAACGACGTTGTTTTTTTTTATCATCAAACCCCGCCAAATTCTGCCCGGGGTTACGTTCTGGGGAGGCAACTTTGGCCCGACCAGTGTCGGTGCCAACGGCGGAACGGTGCGACGTGATGTTAATCACCTTCCCAGCCGCGGCAAACGTCGACGTGGAGAGAGAGGGGTCATTCGAGCCGGTGTGTGGTTAATGCCACAGCGACCCAGCCATCTCTACAAAATTATTGAATTTGTACATGCATTCACCAAACACCTAGTTGCCCACGGGAGTCAACTCAAGCCAACTTGAGCCCACTGGATTTGCCGGTCATTCGAGCCGGTGTGGTTAATGCCACAGCGACCCAGCCATCTCTACAAAATGATTGAATTTGTACATGCATTCACCAAACACCTAGTTGCCCACGGGAGTCAACTCAAGCCAACTCGACCCCACTGGATTTGCCGGATTTCTAAAAGTCAAGTTGAAAGGCAACCCGGGGTGATTTAAAACGCACGCAAAAAAAGGTGTCGCCTCCATGATTTTTCCGGTGACTTGAATTATCTTGCGAGTTGGGCAGAGGTGGTTCCCAGAAATGCTTACGGGTAGGGACCGCATTGCTCACGATGTTAAATGTTTAAAAATCAAACGTTCCCACCACCCACAACAATGTTTGATTGTCACAAGTTTGGCGACGAATTTCCCCTGCGCACGGATATTCTGACGGAGGGAATTGGGGCGCGGCTGCACGGCGAGACCGGCACGGAAAGTTCGAGCTCTTGGCCTAGCTCACGGCCCAACTCACGGCCCAACTCACGACCCAACTCAGGGCCCAACTCAACTCTCGAATGATCCATTGCCGAGCTCCCATCCGGGGTTAGGCCTCGTGGCTCTCCCACATTTCTCTTGCGCCGCAGCGTTTTCCGCGCCAATCGTCCAAACCCGGAATTTCGCGCGTGGCCGAATGTGACATTGCAATTTACGTTTCGTCGGAATTCAAAACATTGGAAATGCACTGCAAAAGAGTAACATTATAACAAGGGTACCATTTCACAAGCAAGGAAAAACACAGTGAGCATTTGTACATACTCGCGCGCACATGCACGCAGACACACACACACACACAAATAAAATGCATCGTTACCTTTGACAAGATGTTTTCACCCGTCAAGGTTTATGGGCGACGTTAGGTGGGGGCAACTGTTAACAGTTGTTTGCAACAATTATTACGTTCATGTTGACATTGGCCGAGTGGCACAGGGCTCAGAGAGCTCACGGTCGGGAAGTCGGACGTTCGAATCCTGGTTGAGGTCCGGCTCGACCCACCATCCCTCCGTGGTTGGTAAAACGAGTGGTACCACTTTGTGGTTGTGCTAGGATAGACTAGCATCCGGCATACCACTGTGGAATTTCCAACATTGGTTCAGGGCTACAATTGGACACGGGCGCTGGTGCAACACTCGTTTGTTCGAGAATACTCAATTTTGTGGACATGTTGTAGAAATGTTGAGCGATGTTTTAGGGAATGAGCTATTCCGTGACCTGTGCTTTTGGCATGGAAAACTACGTGGAGAAATCAAACAAAACCCATACGACTGCTCTTCAAGACAAGTGTTAAATTAATGTTGGGGTATCGTACAAGCGTTTAAATACGGGTATTACTCTTACGTTTTTCTGCAACATAATCGCGTTCTACCTTTATCGAAAGACGGAGTATTCGATGCATACGGCAGCCTGCGACGTCTCTCGTCGACCTCAGCTCAAGGGCGCGGTTGGGCCACGGGCCGAGAGGCAAGGACTCAGGAGCGGGGGCCCACGGTAGCCAAACGTGGCCTTCCTGAACGGTTCAAAGATCGTGCTAAAAGAGGCGGCCCCCGGTGGCAAGTTCGGAGCGTTCAGCTGGCACCGCCGATATTCTGGGTTCATCCCAAGTTCTCAGGCGTGGCGAGTTGACGGACTGAGCCCCAGTCACCAATGGCTGCACATGATTAAAAAAAACCGTAACAATGAATTTGGTTTTGCACTTAGTTTGGCTAACTTCCAGCTGTGAGAATTAAACAAAGTATTGGTTCGACTGTCGCCCGATAGACAATACTCTCAGAGGCCGCTTGAAAGGGACCTCAGTGGTAGCTCCGTGTTATCCGTTTCCACGGGCCGTTCTCCCACACGAAGGTGACCACTGGCTCCGCGAGAGACCTCAACGTATTCTACGTCTCGCGACGCGACACCGGATAGCACACCGTCGGGAAAACACCGTGGGGGAAAAAGACGCAACAAAAACAAAACGAATAAAAAAACAACTCGCTGCACTCGAACAAAACGGCCGACGGACGCGTGGCGAGTTTTGCAGCAGACGCGCGAGCACAGCGTCGTCTGCAGGAGCGCTCGGTACAAAGCGGACGATTGTAAAACCATTATGGTGGCCCGCGACCCACCTTCGCTCGAGGCGCGACGTAGCTCAGCGTTCTTCACTCATTATCAGAGGGGGGGGGAGGGAGGCGGGTCACTTTCGCCGATAAGACATCATCGGTGTGAGGGCCGCCACACGTTTGAAACCATTTGGGGCTTGACAGCACGATGATGATGGGGGGGGTGGGGGTGTTTTCACACCGACAGAACCCAACGTGACCTAACGGCCCACTGAAGCCTCGCTTGAGTGACGAGCCCGCGGGAGGGGTTGAATTTGATGCCGTGGTCATTACCGCACGGCGCTACCAACCCGCCGCCGCGGGCTGAGTTAAATTCCCAGCCAGGGCCGACATAGGTGGCGAGCGGTATATACAAACCGGTCCTCGGGTGCCCCCTTCGCCAACCGGCAGTGACCAGTATGGTGAAGTATGGTCAAGCAACCCCACCCCCCCCCCGCCCCGCCTGATGCGGCGTGGGAAGCCCCTTCACCTGTCAACGGATTGACAAATGGGCTGCAAGTAATTTGAAAAAAAATTACTTGTGTTGGGCGAGGTGGGACTTGAGAATTTGCGTGAGTAAATGTTACGTGAAACCCGCAGCCAATCGGACTTCGGGTGCGGCAAAAGGGGGCAGAGCCAAGGGCTCCCCAATGTGTTTTGTTCCTTTCCCCCCCGTAGCAAATTACCCGTGCGACCGATTGCGTCGTACTCGATTTAACTCGTCGACCGACATCGCCGATTCATCACTGGGTCCCGTTGGGTCAAGCCGTGCGGGCGTAAAACGTCAATTGCAGCCGTCGCCCTCCAGCCAGACAAGTTGCCGAGTGGGCAACATTTGACAGTTGGGTTACCTGGCCCCGCCAGGTTGGTGGAGGGATACAGAGCTCAAGTCGACACCGCGCTAAGTCCTCCTTTAACGCAGCAGACGCGCCCCCCTGTAAAAAGTGCCACTTTAAGTGGAAAAAAACGTGACGCAAAAACCCCCACAAATAGTTCATTGATCGATAAAGTTTTGGCGACGTGCGAGGTACTGCAACGCACAACACGGTGAGGTGGCGGGACAAGTAACGGAGGGTACGCCGCTGCGTTACTGCTGCATCATCCCGCGTGCTGTGTCATTGCACCGCTCAGCTCAAGAAAGTAGTTCGTCACCGACCGCCGTAATAACGTCTCGAGGGGAGGCTCTCTAGAGATCTCTCTGGAGATGTTTTCTTCTGCCAGCAGTGTCGTGAGCACGCATTTGCAGGGCTTCACCTTTACCTTCTCTTAACCGAGAAACGAGGGCAAATTTTGCCCCGCGGCGACTACTTAGGCCTGCCGCAGGTGCCTTACGATGGCTGCCGCTCAACCTCTTTGGGTGGTCCTTGGCCTCAGGTCGCCACCGTTCCGATGAAGAATCGTCACCAGAAACATCTCACCTTGCTCAACGGGTTATTCCCCGAGAAGGCGGTGGTAATTAAGAGCAGTTCCTTGATTTCGGACGTACGATTCGAACACTTTAAAGATTCGGGGCAATCATTAGTGTAATCACGTAATGGCTTTTTTACACGGCCAAAGTGTGCGTCAACCAATTAGGCCTGAGACTAATTGCCTGTCCCCCCTTTTCCTGATGGGGGTCGTAAAAATGGCGTGGTGCAGACTGGGCCCGGATCAACGGACTCTCTCATCTACGCCGCGACGCTGGTGCACTCCGTTTCGTGTCTGCGCGTCAAATCAGTGACATTCAATAAATAAGCCGTACTTTCTAAAATCGGTCGACAATTAACCGTCAAAATTACCCCCGCGCGTGTTTCCCTCGGACGGTTTTGCCCGAGGATGCTGGGGGTGGCGAGTATTCTCGGTAAGCGTTTGCTCGCTAGCTGGGCAATGCCTTCCTCATGCTGCGCATGGGGAGGACTGCAAGCCAAGCATGCGCAAGATTAAATAAAAATCGATGGCAACCCTACAAAAAAATTATCAAATGGTTCCAACTTTGTCGATAGACAGCCAGGCCTATTTTATCGTCTAGGCCAACAAGTCGTTCCCAATATTTCTGCAAATAATTTGCGCGGACCAACGTGCACCAATGACATATTGTTCATGTCTGCAACAGTTCAGCAGAGTGCATCCCACGGCCTTGCAGACCAGGGGTCCACGCACTACAGCTTGTATACCAACGTTGTTGGTCTGAGGCTTTGCTACGGAAATAATTTTAAGCCCATGGTCACGTGCCTTGAGTGAGTGCCACTGTAGCGTCTTCCATTGACATGGCTGGGTGATGCTTGCCGTACTTTTTAAGGCAATTTAATGATGCGCGGTGCATTGTGACAGCCGCCACTACAGCTACATCATGGTGCATTGTGGGAGATGGCACTGCAGCTGTATCATGGTGCATTGTGCATTTGTGGAACCAGCCACATCATGCCGATGGTGGTTGGTGCACGGTCGGGAAAATAACCTGTGGTGACGACACGTGATCAGGGAGATGGTTGGCCCGGGATTTAGAAAGTCAGTGGACGGATTCTTTCTATTTTTATTTACAGGCTTACAAACCGTCGCACTGCCCTGGATCGAAATCCCTTTCGCTAACAAAAAGTAATTACACCATTGGAACCTCATTTGCCAGTAAAAAATATAATTGGTTTTTTACCCTTCTATCTGGCAACAAAACTGACACCTTTTTTACAAGGAGTCATGTTTACCATAGACCATAATACCTGCAGTCATAATGCGCCTTTTGGCGTCATCTGGTCCAACCCATGTGAGACTAGGCTCTAAGGAAAGCTGTCTTGGGTGTGGACCAATCAACTTCAAGGAGAGTGCACATTATCAGAGTTATGTTTTTTGTTTGCATTATGACTGCAGGTATTGCGGTCTATGCAAACATGACTCCTTGTAAAAAAGGGTGTCAGTTTTGTTGCCAGATAGAAGGGTAAAAAAACAATTATCAAAAAGTAATTAGTCGCCAACCCTTGTCGTTATTTTCGTTTGGGTCGCCTCCTACAACCCGACGCTCACCTCACCTCCCCGCGGTCGCGCTCGACCGCGACAGGGCGCGCGTGCGGGGAGCCATCCGAACTCCGCAGGGTTCGGCAACGTTTCATCGCGACACCGGCGTGAAGGCGGAGCCGGCCATTGAGAGAGTAGTGTGGGCGGGGCTGGGAGAGCGGCCGGGGTCGGTGTCCGGGGAGAGGGCGGCCAATGAGAGGGGGGCGTGAGCGGGACTGGGGGTGGGGCTGGGGGTGTCCACGTGTGGGGACGTGGCCGGGGACGGGCGGCAATCGCTGCTGCTGCAGGGTGACAGGCTGGAGGAAGAACAGAGGCAAAGCGATGAGCGCGAGCGAAGCGCGATCACCCTCCCTCACCTCGCGACACGGTTCAGGACACACGGCGGTTCATAATGCACGGTGATTTGACGGCACAGCTTTTTATGCAAGACGCACGTTACGAAAATGGCGCGATGCACACGAATTCACAACCGTACGTGATTCATGGCGCACAAAACAAGAGGCGATAACCGATACACGTCATAGGTGCTACTAAGAGAACCTGCCCCTGCAGTTAACAAAGGCTACAAGAAGGACCCGTGTGTGTGTGTGTGAGCGTGCAAGTGAACTCTGACCTCTGGTTGAGCATGCTCGATGTGAAGTTGAACTCCAAGTCGCCGGTACCAAGAAAAAGGCGCTTGGAGGTGTGGTCCACTTCAAAGTCGGCTGCGGAACAATGCACAGGTGCGCGGAACAGCTCACAGGTGCGAGGAACAATGTGCGTGGAACAGCTCACAGGTGTGCGGAACAACTCACAGGGTGCACGAAACGACGCGGCATCCTCTACCATCCACACTATGAGAGAAGAGCCCTTAGGCTACGGAGAGCCGATTAAGACTTTCCAGTTGCCGCTCAAAGCCGAACATTTTTCCCCAACAGACAGCCGGGCGGCGGTGGTGGTTGTGGTGCACGTGGCCGCCTGCGATCCAGCGCTGTGTGGAGGCAGCAGCGAGGGTCGCTGGATCGCCGCTCCCATTTGTAAGGGGATACAGCGGCTTGCTCTATCCGATTTTCTCACACACGTGTACAATAAACACGACTCGTCGTTAATTGGCTGAAAACATCTTAAAATTAAAAAAAACCCCAACGCAGGATCCGCGTGAACACGAGTCATACGACTCAAGTGTGGCTTTCCCGGATATCTAAGCAAGTAATTTGAAAAAGTAAATAAATGGAAGCCAAGCAGTTAAGTAACAAGCATGCTGCATACTGTCACCGTCTCTCCGTATCTCACCGCACCTCTGAATTTCTACGTTTGTGTACACCCCCTGGCACCTCTCCGACTCCTCGTTTCTTGTTTTCTGTGCCCGAATGCTTTTGTCGACATCTTTCCTCTCTCTCTCTCTCTGTGTCTCTGGGCCTCTATTCTTTGTATTTGAATGCTCAACGCCCTCCCGTGTCCCTCTGTCTCCACCTCACTGTCTAAACGTCTCTCGCGGCGTCTCTCGTGTCGAATCGCTCCACGTCTCTCTACGTGCGCTGCCTCCTTAACTCTGTGTCATCCTTGTCTTTCTCTCCGCGTCTTTCTGTTGACAGGAGGCACTGCGTCACGCGCTTTTCAGATGCACTTCTGCGGCCATCTGGAACGCTCTTCCTTCCGAAATTAAGGAAACCGCTTGAGCTATGCACTTTTAAATCTAGATTGAAAACTAATTTCTTCAGAACTGCTTTTTGTGTTTAGTTTGTTGTCCTCCAATTAGCACGTTGGCCTCGTACGGTGCGAAAGAAGTTCAACATGCAGACATACATACATAGATGACAACAGCATGCCATGTGTGGAAGTACTCAATGGGGCTCACCTTTCCTCTTGAGCGATCCGAGGGTGCTGGGGCGAATGTGGCTGATGGGACTTGCACTTCGTTTTCTGTTAAGAAACGAATAAGGCGCACACACACGCGCGAGTGCAAGACCGCACGCACGCACGCACTAGTAAGGCGTTTTATCGATTGCAGCGATAGAATGAGTTGAACTCCCAAAACCAAGATGAAAACTCGCAACACAAGCTCCTGAGTCATGGTAAACAAAGGCGTAGGTAGCAGAGGAATAAGCTCGTCCTTTTGTATCATGGGCTCGGGGTGGAGCAGTGGTGCAGCGGCCAGTGCGCTGAGCTATGAACCCGGCACACATCAGTTCGATTCCCGGCAATGGCTAACACCAGTGGCGAGTTATATCCGAACCCGTCCATGGCGCCTCCGTCCATTTTGACTAATTCGTACTGACCAGCGTGGTGCAGTATGGTGAAATAGAGCAAGACGATTGATTAACTGAGAAAAATTTGAACTGGACACTTTTTGTTATGGCACTATTACTCTGGTCCATTTAAATATGACGGCCACCCTGACTTCCTGCATCCCAAAAGCGAAAAACTCCCTAAGAACCAAGCACAAGGTGACGAGGCCGATGATCAGATGACCTCACCAAGCCCCGTCCATCACCCTCCGTACAGCGTCGCACGTGGGAGCAGAGGCGAAACCTTTAATCCCCCACTCTCTTTTCACGTGACGCGATTAGTCGAGCAATCAAACCACTAATTTGGCAGTCATCGATTATCTAAACATTCAGGTATCCCAGGTCTTCAAACAACTGGCCCTCGACCGACAAGGTCGTCATCCAGCAGCAGATTGATGGGGGCAAAAAAAAAAAAAGGGCTGGCTAATGAACGACATACGTATGTATGTACGTTGAACTTCTTTCGCACCGTACGTAGCCAACCGTGCTAATCGGAGGCGCGATGAAGTGAATCGTGGCCATGAAGGAGGGTGAGGCGAGGAGGAGGAGGAGTGGCGTTGGCTGCTTACGTGGTGAAGCGACGAGGACTCGGGGCCCTGCTGGGGCTGACGGGCGCTTGCAGTGACGGCGAGTACAGTTGCTGGGAACACAAAACAGCGGCAAATGTTTCAAACACCCCAGTCAAAGTTCTCCGACACCCACGCTCAACGTTGACGTTTAACGCTTTCACACTCGGCCACAACGAGTTGTCTATGCCGTTCGCCTGTAACGGGGCTTGTCTATAGCCGTACGTCTGTAAAGAAGATTCAATTCATTCTTCACCTGAGGACGGCTGCTTGCGTTGTGGCCGAAACGTCGTGAGAATTATTTTATTATGTTTTATTTTTATTATTCTATTACTTCCCTTCTTCGTGACTTTACCGAAAGAACCAAGAAGATGAATCCCTGCAGTCACGAAAGCTTTAAATCGAAATTCAATGTGAATCAACGTGTAACGTGAACCTGCGTTGCTATTAGGGGACTTACCCTGTTTAAAAATTGGCCGAATTGGTCAAAGAGTTGCCGAAATCGTAGAGACAAAATCCAGAGCAAAAAGGAACATTTTTAAATATCTGCCAAACATTTTGGCCGGAGAGATAACCCCATTGGCTGCGAATACTGCAAATGAAATACCTCCACGAGCAAACGCAGGTTGAAAAGTGTTACATCACCCTTGCGTGTATGCACGTTTTTTTACAAACTTCGTCGCTCAGCACTAACGTGATTTGGAATGCTTCGTTACAGTTTTCTGCAATTCATTTATGTACTTTATTTATATTAATTTATAACTTGCTTAACTCTTCTCTATCTTGCTCTGATACCGTTTTTTGTTGTTGACGTAACTTGCTGACCCGTCCCTACTGGACATCTGTGATTAGCACGGTTGGCAACGTACGGTGCGAAAGAAGTTCAACATACACACATATATACGTCGGTAAAAACGAGCATTGTAAAGCTCATCAGAGTCCTCCAGTCTAAATAAAGATTCTGATTTGTGCGCCCCACAGTGTTTAGTTACGACTCTAGCCGCGAACACTCGGTTTACCCAGGAGGCGTTCGGTTAGCAATGAACGTGAGCACGGTCGGACGGCTCAGAGGAGCCATACTGGCTGTGCGAGATACGATAATCTGGTACCACGAAAGATCATGGGTTTGAATCCGGGTTTTGGTGGCTCGTGATCACACCAGGCTGTCAGGAGTTTTGAGTCGACAGTCTCAGCCCAGTCGCCAATGACCGCACAATAAACCGTGACCACTTGATGCGAGACCTACGCTTCGTTTGCCAAAGCAAGATTTTCTCCCAATAGGTGTAGATTTGAATTCATCGCCCACGGCCTCACCTTGCCAATGCCACGGGTGGGCGACGGAGATGGCGATAGCGGGAAAAAGTCCGACCTGCGCTGGGTGATGGTTTTTTCCAGCTCGGGCAACGCTTCACTCTGAGCGGCAGAACACACGGGGCAATACGCTCAGCCACTCCCGAGCGATTTACCAAGTGACGCTGTGATCTCCCCACTATTGAGACGCTCCAGAAAGTAAAGACGCACATCCAAAACATATGCACCGTGTCAATAAAGTAACACAAGTCTGGTGACACACAGACACACAATGCTCCCCCACCCCAAGTTTTACTTTGAATGTGGGGGGAAAAAACTTTGCCTTCTAAAAGAAAGAATATAACCTCTGCGTAGTAGTTACATCACGGAGGCATGAATAGGACAACCACCGTTCACTTCGCAGCCGGCCGCAAGGAATATCCCCTCATACGCGTGCCGGGTTTCCTCCGGACAATCCCGTTTCCTCCCACATGCCAAACAACCGTTAATTAAATTAGCCAAACTTCCCAACGAAAGACCTTCCTCAAAATAAGTCTTGAGACTTGGCGAGGGCTTGCACTGGCATCTACTGGTGACCTCGCGGTCACCAACCTGCTTAGCTTTCCCGAGATCTCGTGCGAGTTTGTAGCAATCAGGGTGAGAATTGGTCACGGGAAATTCGTATTTTGTGTTTCCGTTTGCTTTTGTTCCACACCAGGGAGAGATCTTCGCACGACTGGCTGATGTGCAGGGCGGCCCTGGTCTCCCTCTCATGTGCTGTTTCACGATTTATCAAGTCTGCTCCCTCCTCCTGTTCACGCGCACACGCACGCAAAACAAATCACCGTCAGAGTGGCTCACTCGCCGCTCGAGTATCAGCGGTGCCACTCATCTGCATTGCCGGCTCCCAGCTGGCGGTAGAAATATCCTCACCTGTTTAATCTGGTTGACACGACTGCTCATTACTCTGCCAGGTGACGGTGGTGTTGCCTGCAAATGCAAACGACACACAAACAAAGTGTAAGTCAACAACAACGGAGGAAAAACAGAACAGACGGAGGGGTTGGTTTCAGATTTAGTTTTCTTGTAGACCAGGGGTGGGGAACCTTTTTTCTGCCAAGGGCCATTTGGATATTTATAACATCATTCGCGGGCCATACAAAATGATCAACTTTAAAATCAGCCTGTTATATTTGGTCAAACATTTAATTAACTCGCCCCTAATGTGATGGCTGGAACTGCTTCTCTTTGGCGAGGCGTGTGATGTTGGCTGGTATTGATGATGTTGCTACTCGCAACTGCTTTTCCAGGTTCGCTCCTAGATTTATTGAATTTCGAGTCCCGCCTGCGGTTGCCTTGGCAGGGCCAGACCAAGTGATTTCGCGGGCCTTATACGGCCCGCCGGCCTAACATTCCCCATCCATGTCGTAGACTATGAACCCAGCAATTGTAGTTTGATTTCTTGGCATAACGAGTGTACGTGGCAAGTGATATCTGTACGATCAAACAACCCTCATGAACGACAAGGTAATTTTTTCTTTAGGCCCAACATTGGATTTTATTTCATATTTTTAGATTTAAATGTCAGAAATGTTTACGTTCATTTTTTATGCACCGGTGTGAAGGAGGAGGGGGGGCTCTGCCTGTGACGATGGAAACAGTCTAAACACAAGTCTTCACTCGGGGTCTCACCGTTCCCTGTCGGCTCAGGAAGCCGCCGCTGTTTCTCCGGCTCTTTCCGTCGCTCGCGAGAGACAGTGGGCTCCCTTCTCTGCTGCGGAGAGGAGACGCGGGCATGAGCAAATAACAAAAACTGCCGTTCATCACTAAGTGGCGGGGACGTCACCACGGCGCGCGGGCCACGCTTGGTGCACTTTGAGGCCACGGTGCACACGGAGGCCACGTGAAGTGTCGAAGGCCCGCTGGCAAGGAGGTCACAGAACAGACCCTGGTGCCTTGGGTTGACCGAGATAACTGGCAGATGAGCACACACACAAGCACGCCCGTGCTCACACACTGAAGCAGCAAAATCATCACCATCGCTTGGATTTTTTTCATCATCAAAACTATAATTGAACAGCCATCAAGTTCATCTTCTGCTGGACGAGGGCCTCCCAATGTCACGGTGGACCAAGACCGGAGGTCACTCGCCCCTGACGTTTGCCGTGGCAATGGATTGGGGGGTGGGGGGAACTAACGTGATCAAATGCATGGCGATGCGGCTGCCCCCAAACACTGCATCACCGCTCCCGCGAATTGGACACGTGTTTTTGTTGCTCCTGCTGCTGCTGCTGCTGTTGTTGTTGTATGCGTTACGTGTACCCGCACGTGAAAACAATAAGTCCAAGTGCCTCGCTTACTCGAGCGAGGCAACAAAAAAAAAAGCAATTCCATCTTCACTTTCGTGATTTTAACCGGCCTCGTCAATTCCACATTCGTGCGACGGGGGTCACGTCCACCCACGTCGTCAAACTTTAACATCGTCCTGGGCACGTTCTTGTAAACTCCACGTTAGCGTACCGGGACCAAGTACGTCTACAAAACGTGTCACGACACAGCGATTAGGTATCGATACCGTTATGGTCTCATCACCGCGCTGTTGGTAAACTCCACGTTAGCATGTCGGGAGAAAGTACATCTCAAATCTCGCAGGTTTTTTTTTTTTACCCGATGTTGTTGATCATTGGCGCACTGTTGTATCGCCTCAATGCAGCCCCGTCCCCGAGGTCGGGATCCCCGGCGTCGCCTGGAGACTCCACCGCCTCCACCTCCATCTCCCCCGGCCGGGACATTCAAGCCGAGCCCGGCCGCACTCCCCCACACTAGGCCCCAACACGGGCCTCAAGCCACATTTGCAAATTAAGTGCGAAAAAAAATCCTTTTAAATTGTTTTATTTATTATTATTTTAATAATCTGCGAATTGTGCAAATAATATTAAATTCTCGCCGCGGCTGTGCGCAGTCAATCGCTGTGGTGAGCACGATAACCGGAGGATGCCATTTGAATGGGCGCCACCACGGCGCCGTTGGGCCGATGTGTGAATTAAAAAACGCGGGGTTGGTTCCGCGACGTTTGTCCAAACGCCAACCCGTAATTCGCGCGGTTGAATTTTTTTTATTTTGTCCAACAATTGGTGGCAGTAGGGGGGGGTAAGTTAAAGTCTTACTCACATTTGTTTACAATACATACGTGACTATGAACTAAACATCGACGCATGTGTTAATTCACCTTTACAATTAATAAATACACGATGAAACAGATCGTATTTGCTTATGATTAATTCAAAATCGAGTGTACATTATATATCTCCAATAAATCCCCCCCCTGGAATGGTGGAAGTCCACTTGGACGAGTCCAACTTTCCCGCGCAATCCCGGATCCGCCCACGTGTTCATTCGACTCAGCGCGCCGTGGATGGCTGCCCCAAGGCTCCGAATCGACTCCACTTCAAGGCACCCCCGCGACAACTCACTCGAGGCGTTTTGAACGTTGTACGAACGTTGTAAAAACGTTGCGCACGGACGTTGCTTCCCCGGGCCTTCGGGGCGAGCAAGTTCCCTGCGTTCGGCGTTCGCCGCGCTATGTCGAGAATGGGCATCGCGCCGGAGAGGCAGTGGGTCATGGTTCTACCCGGTACCCGTTTAGTTTTGTTTTGGTGTTACGGAAAGTGGATTTGTTTCACTTCATTCGCCGTCTCGTTGTGCTGTGATGAATGGCCATTGCCCGAAACGTCGCCCTATTATGTTTTCACGTTAATGCCACACACACGTGTTCAATAGGCGAAACAAGTTGCCTATTGAATACAAGTCGCATATTACACATTTTCCCTTTAATTGAGGTGCTTTATAATCTCATTGATATCTTTGTGCGCAGATGGCCCTTAAAAGTCCAATTGTCAGTGGGAAAGCCATGGCGAGTGCATTGAATTACGTCCACGGCCGCTTTAATTCACACATTGATTCGGCTCATGAAGAATTGAACTGCGTATCCGTCTGCATACTGTTGTGGGGTTAGAGTCATTTTCAGCTCGCCGGTGTGCTAAAATAGTAACTTAATTGGCACGTTTTGTTTACGTGACAAACCTTACTTATTGCCTGTGTCGGGTGGTGGTTGGTTAACGACATTTATATTTACGCGATCTAACCCGACGAAACACATCTTTCATAAGGAATAAAAAGTTGGTCCAGAAAGCCTACGCGTTAAAGTGCACCGGTGACCGATTCGTGCATTCAAAAGGAGACTTCCTTTTGTGACTTTGTAGGCGACAATTATCTTACCTACGCCTTGTTTTATCTCCCTGCCTATTCTAGATTTGAAGCTTTCGTGACTGCAAGGAATCATATTCTTAGGTTTTTTTCGGTAAAGTCACGTAGGTAAAACTTCAAAATTAATGTTTTGATTTTATTTTAATGTTTTTATTTTCATTAATGTTGATGTTTTACCTACGTGACTTTACCGAAAAAAACCTAAGAATATGATTCCCTGCCTATTGCACCCCATTCCCACGTCCCCTCAATCCCGCTCAATGCAAGCCACGCGTTCTCTCGCTCTGCTGTCCTTAATTCATAGGCCCCCTTTGAACCTGCGCGATTTTAAAAGGCAAAGAGATTTAACACGTAGGCTTTCGCGACCAATTTGGGTTAATCCAAAACAAACCTGTAATCCAAAAACCTGTATTATATACTTTTTATCTAGTTAATTATCGATAGGTCCCGTACCTTGGAAGGTCGCATTTCAAGAATCGCATGGAAACGATGTTCAAGGCGCAGGCCCTGCAATTTCCCGCTCGCGCCACTGTTGGCGAAAGCCTCCTCCCACTAGAGGGAGCTCCCAAAGTTACATTTCCCACCTTTTCCACGGCTGACCGGCCGTCTTGGAAGAGGTGGGAGATCCCACACTTTACCCCCACCGCATCCGATCTGCTTGAAAGATTGCCCAGAATTATTTTCCTTTGAAATGGAATGTAACTTGATGGCCTGCTACTGCTTCGTCATCTGCTAACAAGAGCTTCGATTGCCCCATGGGATTCCTCCGCCAATCTAAATAACGATTCTGATTCTGGAATCGAGCACGCGCTCTAAAGTCCAGTGTGCTAACCATTGCACCACGGCACAGCATGATGTAAGCAATGCAAATAAATAATTATTCTCACCAAGCATTCGAGGTACTTCAAAAAAATGTTAACACTTACATGGGACTATCGTTTTTAATGGAAAAAGAACGGATAATACACTGTAACATGATAACAAATGTATGTTAATAGCTTCAAAAAGTCTCCACTGAAAGCCTGAAATCTTCTCCAGGTGGTCTCCAGAGACCGGAGGCACATTTCTCGTGGTATTTTTGCAAATTCTTAGAAGTGTGAACATTTTTTTGGAGCACTCTCCCTGTATTATTACCAGCACTGGAGAGACGAAATGTATGGTACTAGTCAGACCACCCCCTCGTGTGCCGTGCCGGCCTTTATAGGTGCCCGCTAACAACACTTGCCCTAACAGTCTGTTCAGGCTGTACGGGAATCTTTGTCTTATATATGGCTGTGTTTTACTCTAGAATGGTTCCTAAAGGAAGCTGAAAATTCCGACTGCGACCCACATTTCATCAAACTCCGGCACCCGAAAACAGGTTTGAATTCTGCAATGGCGTCAACAAGTGCATTGCAATTGCTCTTCATATTTAGCCTTGTCCGTTTACACATTGACACGATAGTCAACATGCATCTGTTTGATTGTATAGCTTAGTTGTAATTGTACTTTGGTGAGTGAATATAATTTACCTGTGCCGACCTTGAACGACTGTAAATGTATTATCGATCAACATTCATTTCTATTTCCCATGTGACACAGCAGTTTTTTTTCCTTCCAAATTCCTACTTGCTTCATTTCTACACTTCCATTTTATTTGTTTTGGTTTTTGTCAGTTTTGTGACCCAGATTGCCGTTGCAAATGAGACTTATCCTGTGGTCTTGAGCTCTCACCTGGATAAACAAAAATACACTTCAAGTTTTAAGTTTCATTTATTAGGTATAGCCCTGTGAGCCATTCGGCTCTTGAATCGGGTGAAACCGCAACAAACAAAAAAACAAAAACATTAACAAGAAAACATCTTAAAGTGACTATGTGCAAACAGAAAATCCAAGAATAGATAGCAAAAAACCAACACCGTGTGCAAAAATCCTAGTGGGATGCAAGTCAAACAACAACAACCACAAGACAACTTAGATTTAGGCCATCAGTCTAACTCTGTACTACAACAAACAAACATGGCCAAACCGAAAAACTTTTCAAAAATCACCAAAATAAAGCCATAAAAGCAATGAAACAGTGACAGTCACAGATTATGAGCCAGCTAGTGTCTTTGCAGGCAGTTCATAGTGTCAGAGGTACCAAGCTCGCATCGCTCATAACCCCCCCGCCCCCATTCGGGGTTTTAATCGAGGAATTAGCCGTTGCAGGAATAAACCGAATTCTCAAGTCTAGTGAGCTAGTGGTCTAAGCCTTGGTTACGAATGACTGCACACACACAAAATCCATGCCGTGTTAAATTTAGCGTGTTACATAATTCAGATTATTCCAGCTTTGAGAATTAATAACGTAGGATTTGTATAACACTGGCTTCTAGTGGTCTAACAATGCAGTTATTAATTACATGATATATATGTTTTACGTAGTTCCCCGCCGATTAATTTCAGTAATACACGGCGCCGTGTCAATAGTCCAAGAATCCACAATCGGAAGTCTCGCAGAGAAGTGTGCCCTGTGTGTAAGAGAACAGCCGACCGTAGATTATTTGTTTTTTTACAGGATCCTTGCAAGCAAAGTTTGTAGACAGTAGGGGGTGCACTTTCCCCACACACACTACGCTGAGAGATTGTTGCATGGAAGTCAAACTGACCATTTGAGAGCTTCGATGTCGCCAAATACAATACAATTTAGATTTTTATCGCGTGTAAAGGTGACCGGGCGCTTCATAGAAAGCATGAAAGTATTCAACAAAAATTAAAGCATTAATCTGCATGCGCATGAAGTCCTGACTTGAACCGGTGCAGGTGCTGAACTGCGTGGAGTTCAAGTGGAAGAGAACTCGTGGCACCTGGGGTTCAAAAGCCGAGATTGAGCGACCTACCGTGCAGTGCAAAACTAAATTTAATACGATCGGTTACAATGGCACCTCCGATTAGCACTGTTGGCTACGTACGCTGCGAAAGAAGTTGACCATAAAAACATACATGCAATCACGCGTGCAGTCGTTGCTGACCGAGTCTTGATACCTTCAACTCACCGCACTTGGGGACCGGTTTAATCACTGGTGGCTGAACCCGGATTCGAACCCAGCTTCTCAGCAGTGCCGGGCTCGGTGACCTCTGACCTCTGAGCACACCGGGTCAGCACGATGAATCGCGATTCGTAATCTCTCGACACACGCGTCAAATCCTGCGCGTGAACAGTCGACGTTTCTCGGTCGGTGTGTGTTCAATCTAATGGCATCGTCTGATCGCTTGCAGCCACTAGTGGCCGCTACATTCACTGCGGTGTTTAACAAGGAAGAAAAATGCACGTGCACGTTTTCTGCAACACTCTTGCAACGGTGCCTCTGACCTCGGATTTTTTGTTTACTCATTAATTCATGCGAACTACAGCACTTGAGCAAGTGGCTAGGTCAGGGGTCTGCAACCTTTAAGACATAAAGAGCCACTTGGACCCGTTTCCGAAGGAAAAAATAAACTGGGAGCCGCAAAACCATTGCAACATTTAAAACAAATATAACACTGCATATATTGTTTCTTACCTTATTGCTATATACAGGATCGTGCAGTCAGCTGTCAATCTGAATAAAAAAAGGACTTTTTCACTTAACAATGTAAAATATATTTTTGCAAATTAATAGCTAAATTACCTGGTTAATGGGATTTTTGCTCCTGAACCTCAGTGCACAGTGTCTGCACATCAGGGCTGTAAGACGTCACCTTCATTTT
Source organism: Lampetra planeri (assembly GCF_965212315.1). Classification (NCBI taxonomy): domain Eukaryota; kingdom Metazoa; phylum Chordata; class Hyperoartia; order Petromyzontiformes; family Petromyzontidae; genus Lampetra; species Lampetra planeri. Next base: position 2,680,034 of record NC_136149.1, on the reverse strand, counting down.
CACACAGGCTTGCAAGCTGTCATCTGTGAGGCGTGATCGATGTTTGTTTTTAATATAGTTCATGTTGGAGAAGACCTGCTCACATACATATGTGGAGCCGAAGATCGACAGGACTCCAAATGCATACTTTTTCATGTTTATATAAGTGTTGGGGATGGCATTCCATGTTTCGAATACAAGTTTGTCCTGTTTGGGAAGGTTTTCAATATCACTCCATTTATGATTCTGAGCCAGAATGGCCTTCTGACGGGCAACATCCTCAAGAGTAGCGGTCAAGCATTTGAACTTGGACACCCATATATCTTTGTCGGCTATATCGGCCAGTTCCATCTCAAGATCAGGTTGACTTACACCTGCAAATGCAGTCATATTCAATAGGGATGGATCGATCGCCAGGGGAGTGACAGGGAAGGATAATGTCGTTTTTTCCTCTCTGAACTCACAGAATCGTTTCCCAAACGAACTTTGCATTGTGGTGATTGCAGTCTTGAAATATTCCAAATTTATCGTATCATGACTTTGTTTGAACTCTCTCAAAGAGGGAAAGTGAGACAGTGTACCTCTCTGTAAATCTTTGACAAACACTGTCAACTTGCGCTCGAATGCCAAAACCTCCTCCAGCATGTGCAGGGCTGTGCCTCCTTTCCCCTGAAGGGTTGTATTTAGCGTGTTTAGATGTGCTGTCATGTCTACCATAAAATGTAATTTTTCCAGCCACTCTGGCTGTTCCAGCTCAGCAAAGGTGAGCTCTTTGCTGCCCAGGAAGGTTTTTACTTCTTCCAAACATGTGACAAAGCAACGGCAACGTTATTGCCTGTCACCGGGCGGGCAGTGTGGAGCGGAGCGGCGACCTGTCAGCAGCGGCAACGCCAGAGCAGGTGTCACAGTGCGCCTCCTCCCCTCGCTAGCATCCGCCCCGGAGCCGCGGTCAAGGTTCAAAAGAGCCGCATGCGGCTCCGGAGCCGCAGGTTGCCGACCCCTGGGCTAGGTGAATAATTCATGCATCCTTAACGGGGATATTCCGTCGCGTATTCTTGACACAACTGAAACAACTTGGCAGAGGAATATGCGCCGAGAGCGATTATTGAAGGCAGGCTGGAATACAACAAAAAAGAAAAAGATTACATTTAAAGATGAACGAGAGCAGGCTGGGGAGCGCTTTTGTAAAGTTGATATTGCCTATGAAAAGTTCCTCAAATAGAACGTGTTTAATCAATCAAAGTCGACTACCCGCCTAGCAGGCCGTGAGGAATATTTTGACCAAATTTTATACATTCTACGGGAGCGAAGAAATACCAACGCACATTGCCGAATATGATGATTTTTTTTTTTACTCCTTAAAATAGTTTGTCTCGCTTGCAAGGTTGGCCAGTGTGTCGATACTACAGGAGTGCGACCATACCATGGGACAGCATAGCAAACCCACACAGACACAAAGAGACCCATAGAGACAAAGACACAGTAAAGACAAGTCACAGTAGTACGACTACGGCCAGGCAACTCAAACTATGGACCCTACAGCAAACCACTGTCGTCTGCGCTCATCCAACGGAGGAGGAACAGCAACAACTGCGCAAACTCTCTCTCCTGAAGCCCTCTTGTGGCTAGCAGCAGACCTCGACATTGGTATTTAGCTCGTGAACACATTGCTGCCATCATACGCAATAATGGGGTGCCATGGTGGCTAGGAGATGTTAACTACCTCGCCTGGTATACAGGAGGTCGTGGGTTCGATCCAGACCCTAGCGCCTGCTGTATATTTGGTGTTCGCGTGTTTCCCCCGTGGTCGCGTGGATTTTCCTTTGGGTCCTCCAGTTTTTCCCTCCACATTTAGAAACATGCCTTTAGAGTATTTGGCTGCTATACATTTCCACATGATAAGCCACTTCATTGAGCCATCATATTTCGCCAGGTCACTTCTGAAAAAGAGCTGTATAGCTCAGCGGGCCTTACCTGATAAAATGAAAACATAGTTTAGATAGAATCGGCACGTATACTGGTCGGCGTGGGTTGAAACAACTGTGGGTTTTGTTTCACTGCCCTCTGCTGCCCACAAAGCCTCCCTCCATTGCCTTCTGTAGATGGTGGTCACACATCCCAGCACTCATCCCAGGCGCCAAACCCTGCTCGTTTTGCGAGATCTGACGAGACGGGGCGCGTTTCGGTCTTACCCGCTCGCATCACAAGTGTAGGGGGAATTACTTGCGCTTTTAGGTGTGCTTCTGCGGCTGTCTGGAACGCTCTTCCTTCCGTTATTAGGAAGCCGCTGGAGCAATGCACTTTTAAATAACCTATATTTAAAACTCATTTCTTTAGAACTGCTTTTTATTTAAATGTTTTTGTCCTTCCCCCGCACCTCCGATTCACACGGTTGGCTACGTGCGGTGTGAAAGAAGTTCAACGTACATACTCGAACACCCGCAAAACCCTTATCAGGAACGCTGCTCCCGAAGCTATGTTGCTTGTTGTTGAGAACACAAACTGACGTGCACACACAACGCCCACTCTCCTCCCCCCCCGACCCCTAGGTGAAGGAACGACCTTCCTCGTGGGTGCCGATGGTATGCACGGGGGCAAGGACAAGGGCAGGGCTTTGCTGGAGATGAGGGCATTGGTTGAAAAAGAACCCAGGTCTTGGCTGATTGGAGAGAGTGTGCAAGAAGGTACAGAGACAAAGATCCCCCGTATAGTCTTCAACAGACCAGAACGTGATGCTCGGTCGACCCACAACAGCGCGCCACTCAACACTCCGTCTGTCTCTCTCCTGGATTGAGATCATTTGGCCACTGATGTTGGCCGTGAGCGGGACATTGAATCACTGCGCCACCAACACCACCACCTCGCCCACTTACAAAGACTAAGGCCCCCCGTATAGCCTTTGGAGCAAGTGCTGTTTAGCGAGGAGCACCTATGAAGGCTGAGACGGAACTTGATGGGGTGGGTGGCCAGCATCGCGCCCATCTCTAGTTCTGCGATGTCTGCTTCTGGGGACTCCTCTTCGCAGAGCCAGCAGTGAGCACTGACGATGGACCGAGAAGGGGTCGTCAAAATTATTGATATGATGTCACTTATTTATTTATTCAGGAGAGCATCACAGAGTCTCTAACTCATTTGGGGAAACTTCTAAAGTCACACAATGAGTGGAACGATAAGAAGACCTAAAGCCAGATGGTGGTAGCCATGATGATGATGTAACTAACTGTCGGCCATACAGGACATGTCCACTACGTTACAAATTGAAGAACTAGAGCCAAAGTGTGGTGGTGGTGGTGGTGATGGTGGGACTCGTGGGATTGATGAGATTGGTGGGACTGGTGGTGATGGTGGAATTGGTGGGACTGGTGAGATTGGTGGGATTTGATGGGAATAGTGGTGATGGTGGGACTGTTGGTGATAATGGTGGCACTGGTTTGATTGATGAGATTGGTGGGATTTGATGGGAATAGTGGTGATGGTGGGACTGTTGGTGATGATGGTGGCACTGGTGTGATTGGTGGGACTGCATGAGTGGTTCACAGAGCGTTGGTTGAGAATAAGTTTTCCCCTTTTTTCTGGCAACAAAACAGCTGTGTTGAGATGTCAAAACACCAAACTGAAACCTTTTACAAGGAATCATGTCTGCATATAACCACAATGCTTGTGGTCAGAATGCAAACCAAAAACGTGCTCTTATAATATATGCATTGTCTTTGAAACTGATTGGTCCACACCAGAGACAGCTTTCTTTTGAGCCTCGTCTCATATTTTGGTACTGGCAAAGGAGGTCCCATGATGTCGAGCCTTGGCTGTTGACAGGACCAACAGCTGCAGGCAAGACCTAGCAAGGGGAAGGGAGCGATGGCACCGTGTGCTGGCTCCGACAGTGATGACGATTGTAGTCGCTGACCCTCACCGTTTCCCACATTTTACCCCACCCACCACCACCACCCCACCCTCCTGATGGTGCAGATGGAAAGCTGGTGCTGTGTACCCGCGTCGATCCGCTCTTTCTCACGCTCCCGTACCTCCAACGGGCACACGCCAAGGTACGACGTGCGGTGTAAAGACAAAGATCCACCATATAGAGCTACAGGCTGCTGGGGGCAAGTGCTGGTAGCGAGTAGCACCTATGAAGGGCATCACGATGCACGAATGGGGTGGGCAGCACCACGTCCGGTAAACAGTCACAGACAAGACGTACAAAAGCACCTTAGACAAAGACATAGATCCCCCGTATAGCTTTAACATACACTGTTGGGGCAAGTGCTGTTAGCGAGTAGCACCTATGAAGGCCGGAACAGTACACCAGTGGGTGGCCAGCCAGCACCACGCCCGACCGCCTTTATCTTCCCAGTGGCGATGTTTTTGCACACCGCACCAGGTACCAATTTGAGGCTGAGTCGCCCTAGGGGAGGCACAGGACCTGTTCAGTCACCGGCGTTGGCCGTGAACGGGAATCGAACTCGGCTCGCCGGGTTCGTAGGTCAGCGCACTAACCCTCGACGCTACCGCTCCCTACAGAGGGACCCACAATGCTGAAGCCACATTTTCAACGGCAGCGCTGACTCGATGCCTCCCCGGGCCTGCGGTTGCATTCGCCGCTTTCTCTCCCCCCCCCCCCCCCAGCCTCCCGAGCCAGCCGCTCTCTCCTCCTTTGGCCCCCGAGGCCCTACGAAGGTGCCGCTCGCGCAAATACGAGCGCCCAATTTCATTAGCGCCGCCGCCACCGGCACAAAAGGCAGCGCGCCTGGCCGCTCCTCTTATTTATTTTATTTTGCGAGCCCAAGTTTAAACAAAGCGGCGGTCGCTGGCGGAGATTCATTGCGCCGCAAGCCAGCCGCAAGCCGCTGACGCATTCCGCCATGGATTGCCGTGTAATTTCCGGCGCTGTGTCGCACGACTGCTGCCACTGCCGTCGTATATTTAATTGATCGTTGTGAACAGGAGTTGCGGCAGAGATTTTTCGTCTTCTCGCTTGTACGTGGGTCAGGATGTGTGCCGTATCCTGGATGTATCCCGTGGTGTATCGTGGTTGTGTGTCAGTGTGTGTGTGTGTGGGGAGCGGTGGTTTAGCGTTTTGCGCGCTGCGCTATGGACCTGGCGACCCGGGTTCGATTCCCGCTCACGGCCAACAACACCAGTGACGATTATCTGAGCCGGTCCTGGGCCTCCCCTAGGTCGACTCAGCCTCAAATGAGTACCTGGTGCGGTGTGTAAACATCGCCACTGGGGAGACAAAGGCGGTCGGGCGTGGTGCTGGCCACCCACCCCCTCGTGTACCGTTTCGGCCTTCATAGGTGCTCGCTAACAGCACTTGCCCCTACAGTCTGTTCAGGCTATACGGGGGATCTTTGTTATCTTTGTGTGTGTTTGGAGCAGTAGTGTAGCGGTTAGCGCGCTGCCCTGTGACCCATGCTCGATTCCTGCTCATGCCCAACACCGGTGACGATTATCTTAACTGGTCCTGGGCCTCCCCTAGGTCGACTCATCCTCAACTGAGTACTTGGTACGGTGTGTAGTAAATATCGGCACTGGGGAGACAAAGTCGGCCGGGCATGGTGATGTCCACTCACCCCCTCGTGTGCCGTGCCGGCCTTCATAGGTGCTACTCGCTAACAGCCCTTGCCTCAACAGTCTGTTAAGGCTATACGGGGGGTCTTTGTGTGTGTAGGTGTGTCTGTGTGTATTATATTTGTGGGTAGAGTGGTAATGCAGGCGGTTTGTGCACTGCTACGGACATGGCAACTGGAGTTTGATTCCTGACCATGGCTAACAGGCAGATTGGGATCATTGAACATCAGCTACCCTTACGAGGAAAGTGTTCAATCGGTGCATATCGCTTGTCGTGGCGTGTGGATGAGACACACGGACGCTGACGCTGGAAATGGAACAGGAGCTGAAAAAGTGCCAAAAGCTTGGAGAGACGCTTGGGATTACACCGGGACTCCGCGAGAGGGCCACGTGGAACGGGGAATAAACTGAAACTATAAACTAAACTTTTTATAGTAGTAGGTTTTTACCCTTTCAACTGGTACAAAAGCTGACACCTTTATACAAGGGATCATGTTTGCAATAACCACAACACAAGCAGTCAAAATGCAAACAAAAAGAAACAACTCTGATAATGATATGCACTGTCCTTGAAGTTGATTGGTCCACACCCGAGACAGCTTTTCTTAGAGCCTAGTCTCCATTGGTGTTGGACCAGAGGACGCCAAAAAGCGTACAGCTCAAAGACAATGCACTATCAGAGTACTGAGAGCTTGGGTTGAGCATCTACATCATTAGACCTCCTTTGCCAGTACCAAAATATAATAATAGGGTTTTCCCCCTTTTTTGTATCGTGTTGTGGTTAATGCACACATGATTCCTTGTTAAAAGGTTTCAGTGTTGTTGCCAGAAAAAAGGGGAAAAACCCTATTAGGATATTTTGATACCGCCAAAGGAGGTCTAATGATGTAGTTGCTTAAAAGGCATGTTTCTAAATGTGGGAGGGTGAAAACCGAGGGACCCGGAGAAAAATCCATGCGACCACGAGGATGAACGTGCAAACTCCCAATAATATACGTGCTTCAGGGTCGGGATCGAACCTACGACGCTGTGCATACCAGGCGAGGGAGTTAACATCTCGTGAACCGTGAATATCGGGGACGACGATCGGAGGCAACATTTCATTAAGAAACGGTAAACGGCCTTGGGCAGGACGCTTCCCCCGAGGGAATGGTGGCGGTTCATTGAGACTGATCGAGAGAACACACTGAAGGAGAAGAATCGCATCGTGGAGATGGAGCAATGAAATCGGTGTTCAGGATGCTAAATGGATTTGTTGGTATTGCTGGACCAATGCAGGTTTGGGAGGCCTTTATTTAGCAGTGGATGGAACTCAACCGATGGCAGTGGTGGAGTTACAATTTGGCTGCTCGTGTCGATGTGTTTGTATTTAATTGCAGAACAAGCCATACTTCTCCGGGTATAATTCTGCAGTGTCTGCAACAACAGCAACAAAGACAGTTGCATTGCAGTCAGAGGCCGCAATCACCGCAACCCCCCCCCCCGTCCCTCACCCACCTTCTTGTGCTAACCGCCCGTCAACGTTGAGTAATGTATTCTCTCTCCGCGCCGTTTGACGTGCGTCAGTGACGCCAACCAGCAAGCGCTTGTCATCCCAGCTGTGTTTGAACCTTGGGTGATTCATGTCCCTAATTGCCCTTTTATTCCTTTTCCATTTAATCACCATTGCCCTGACAGCCAGGATTTTGCCCCGTGTCCTCCGATGAGTGTTTGTCCTTCTCATGGCCGCCCGTGCGATAATGAGGTCAGCTTTTAAAAAGGACCCTGTCCGCTTAAATGTTGTGTCCGAATCTGGGGTTCGGACACCTTTGGTTAAAACTGAGTTCTCAAATATAGCGAAGTTGATGGTCTCGGCCTGGTCACCAATGATTGCATGTACCTTGCCTACATTTCCAGACCTGAGAATTGAAAATAGCAATTTGACTCGTCATGTGACGAATATTGCCCTGCGACAGGGGTGGGTGGGAAAGTGCTTCTGCCCCTCATTATGTGCGTCAGGAGGTCACGTGACGTGACCTCAGAGGTAGCTCCATAATATCCACTTCCGCAGGCTGTTGTCTAACACAATGTTTTGCACTGTTCCTGCTAGGGATCTGAATGTATCATTTGTCTCATGACGCAATGTCTATTGCACAATCGGAATGAAACTGGGGGGAAATGCTCAATAGTTGCTGTCATGGAAGATTAAATTATAAAATAAAAATACCTTGACCCAGTGAAGGTGCAACACCCTTCCTGGTACAAACACTCGGCCGCTGGCGGTAGGGAGTTGGGGATGGTGAGAGGGTATAGCCTTAACAAACTGTTGTGCCTGAGGTAGCGCTCCAGGTAATCTGTGAATTGGCCATTTTACTAATTAAAAATTAACCTGAATTATGTTTGACATTTTTAAAAATTATGCCCAATAATTCGCTTGCAAATTTTGCTGCACAACTTGAGTTGGCATGGCGAGGGAAAAAAACTGACGCATACGTGGGGTGATGGAGCAGTCACATGATCTTCGGAGTCCGATCATGTGGACCGCTCGACAACAGGATGTACGTGTCCAGTAAACATGATACATTGGCTCAACGTTGCACCAACGTTTGGCTGATATTGTCCCAACCAAACGCCAACGTTCATGTTTACTGGATGTAGTGCAGTGTCCGTGTCATTTTGGATAAAAAACATTTTCGAAAGATCCTCATCGAGAGACTTTTTTTTAGGTTTTTCGATTGATTTTAATTGTGAGGATACCTTTTCTGTACCGTGGTTTGGAAGTGGCTTTGCGGTTGAAATGCAAGGACGCGAGATAATGCGTACAACCTTGAGCAATGAAGACTGCACAGGATTTATCACAGTCGCCTTTCAACTCAAAATAATCATTGTCTTCAGCGAGAATATAAAATTCAAACGAAAACACCTTGACGATTTTTAAGGGAATGTTGCATTTTACATCATGAAAATACATTTTTACTCAAATATCGTTAACATCAGAGGGTAAATTACTTCGACCCGAAGCCTTATGTGCGGCGCAGGCCAGCGTTACGCTTTCTGTGTGCGTCTGCTCATGACGCATGAGGAGCATCGGTCAGTCACTGCGGTCTGTTAACGCACGGCACAAGGGTCGGTCACATGACCTCGTGCCACCAATCGTTCTCCGCTTGAGATACCTCAAAGTGCACCTAGCTTGGCGTAGGCATTGCGGTAATGGCATTGCCAATTCGTGGAGGATGGTGGCTGCTGCTGTTGCTGCGTCTAAATCTTTTATGTTGGCGTCTGTGTGTCCTGTGTCACTGTGCGTGTGCAATGGGGAGCGGTAGTGTAGCGGTAGTGTAGCGGTTAGCGCGCTGCGTTACGAACCCAGTGACCCGATTATTTGAACCGGTCCCCGGCCTCCCCTAGGTCGACTCAGCCTGAAATGAGTACCTGGTGTGGTGTCTAACATTGCCACTGGGGAGACAAAGGTGGTGGGGCATGGTGCTGGCCACCCACCCCCCCCCCCCCTCATGTACCGTGCAAGCCTTCATAGGTGCTCGCTTACAGCACTTACCCCAACAGTCTATTCAGGCTATGTGGGGGAGCTTTGTATTTTTTTTCTTTGAGCATGCGGGAGAGTGTTTGCCTGTGTGTGTGCATGCGGGCGATTGTTTGTGTGAGCGCGGTAGTGTAGCGGTTAGCGCGCTGTGCTACGAACTCGGCGACCCAGGTTCGATTCCCGCTCACGGCCAACAGTGACGATTATCTGAACCGGTCCTGGGCCTCCCCTAGGTCGACTCAGCCTCGAATGAGTACCTGGTGCCACGTGTAAACATCGTCACTAGGGAGACAAAGGCGGCTGGGCGTTGTGTTGGCCACCCACCCCCTCGTGTGCCGTGCCGGCATTTATAGGTGCACGCTAACAGCACTTGCCCCTACAGTCTGTTAAGGCTATATGGGGGATCTTTATCTTTGTTTTGTACAAGAGTGTGTGTGTTTTTGTGCGTTCGTTTGCGGTCGTTTCTGTGTGTGTGTTTGTGGGTTCCTTGGGTTCAACTCCAGACAATGGACAACATAAGTGGCAGGTTTGATATCTGAACCTGCTCAGGGCCTCCCCTAGGTCGACTCAACCTTAAATCAGTGCCTGGTGCGGTGTGTTCACACCAGCTCTGGGGATACAAACGTGACGAGGCGTGGTGCTGGCCACATCACCCCTTCGTGTGCTGTGACAGCCTGAATAGGGGCTTAGGAACGGCACCTGCCCTGTGTGTTTACGCATGTAAGTATACGTGTGTGTGTGTGGGGAGCGGTAGTGCAGCGGTAATGAGCTGCTCTACGGACCTGGCGACCCGAGTTCGATTGCCGCTCACAGCCAACACCCAGTGACGATTATCTGAACCGGTCCTGGACCTCCCTTACGTCGACTCAGCCTCAAATTAGTACTTGGTGCAGGGGTGTGTAAACATTGACCCTGGGGAGAATGAACGTGTGCTGTGCCAGGCTTATCAGGGGCTCGCTTATAGCACTTGCCCCAACAGCCTGTTAAGGCTATTCGGGGGATCTTTGTGTGCATGTGTAAGTGCACGTTGATGTGCGAGCGTGTCGCTCATTTGAGTGTCTTACTCATCGCCTCTTGAGGATGCGGTTTTTAATTCGAAATCGGAAATGCAAAATTGTAATCCATGCTATGTTTAAAATTCCACTTTAAATGCCATATGCGCTTTCCCCTCGCGGGCCGTCGTTCACCATTTTATTGCGGATTGCCGACTGGATTTCCATTGCTCATCCCTTTGTGTGTTGATTCGCCATGTTTATAAACACAATGTCCCCGCTTTTGATCGATGCAACCCCTGGTTAAAGCCCTCCCCCCCCCCCCCTTGCCATGTTATTTGCCGCTTTGCCTGGTCGCCATGGATAATGAGCTACGTGGTTTAATGGGCCTTACCCAAAATAAACTAACTGGACCCCCCCCCCCCCTCTCTCTCTCCTCCCCTACAGGGGAAGTTTGAGCCTTTGAGTCAGATCGTAATGGATCAAGAATACCCGGCTTGCTCCTTTTTGGCCGAGTGCGTGGGCGTTCGCTCCAAACTTGACGCGGTTGCCGATGAGAAAGGTAATTCTAGATTTGAAGCTTTCGTGACTGCAAGGATTCATACTCTAAGTTTTTTCGGTAAAGTCACGTAGATAAAAAATGAAATAATAAAAATAAAATAATAAAAATCACGACCTCACTTGATACAGCAAATCTGGCTGTGACGGTCCCACCTGATGACGGAGACTTGTGTTGCCTCCGAAACGTCGTGATTTTTTTTTATTAATTTTAATTTAATTTTTTACCTACGTGACTTTACCGAAAATTAAGAGGATGAGAAAGGTGACTTGACCACACCCACCCATCTCTCCCCCCCCCCCTCTTCGACTTCTCCCCCACAAATATCTCTTGGGGTGGGCCTCCGCGTTCGTCTTGTCAGTTTGTGTGTTCCACCAAACGCTGTTCCGTAACCGTTACAAGTGACCTCGCCTTATTGTTTGGGTCTTCCGGTAAAGTGACTTTACCGAAAGACCCAAAGAATATGAATTCCTGCAGTCACAAAAGCCAAGATTGAACCTCGCCTTCCATAATGGAGGTTTTCTGGGTTCAAAACGGGCGTTGTCGCGGAGAATACAGATGACAAAATGAATGAGCAGACAATGTGCCTTCTACACTTATCCGTCTCTCTCCACGTTACAGATTTTTGTTCTCGCCCAACCTATCAGCCGCAAGGCTTTCTGGGAGGGTGCATATTTTCAGCAGCATTGCTTCAATACAAGCATACTCTCCTCCCGTTCGAAATGCTCACTCATCCATGTTGTGTTTTGTTATTTTTTTCACTTCAGGAAATGCAGATCAGAAATTTTACAAATACAGCCAAGAGAAGACATTGGCCTGGCTGGAGAAAAAGGTGAGAGAAACCTCCTAAATGAAATGGACCTTCATTCTGCCTGTGCATGTGTACCCCGGTTGAGAAACTCAGCGGTCCAGGATGAAGTCCCCTGCTCAAGTGCACGTGGGGCATTGGCCCTGAAGCTAGCAGTGGAATTCTACATTCCTATGGCACGGGCCGATCTCCGTATGGGATGGCCACTGATTACTTCCCAGTTGTTGTGGCAAAGGTGTGTGCTCGCAACGTCGTCAGTAGTAGAGAGACAAAGGTGTTGGTTGGGAGTGGACCCACAGCGCCAGCCTTAATAGGCGCTCACTAACAGCACTTTCCCCAACGGTCTGTGTGGCATCCCCAGGGGCTCCCTCTTTGTGTATCTTGTGACGAGATGTTAACTACCTCGCCTGGTATACAGAAGGTTGTGGGTTCGATCCTGACCCTGACGTCTGTGTATTTGGAGTTTGCGTGTTCTCCCCGTGGTCGCGTGGATTTTTCTCCGGGTCCTCCAGTTTTTTCCTCCACGTTTCGGATCAACATCACTCTTGAAGAGTATTTGGCTGCTATACATGTTCACCTGATGAGCCATTGCGTTAGGCTGTCATTTGTGATAGCAAGGTTCCTTTTGAAAAAGAGCTAGATAGCTCAGTGAGCCTCACCTGGTAAAATAAAAAATAGTTCAAATGTTGATTAATAGATGCCCCACTAAAATAATTTGGAGAAATTACGGAGAAAACATTTTCATTCAGAGCCAATTTGAATGTCTCCCACCATCTCAATAAATACATTTATTCAATCCCCTAATGCTCTACTCGAAGATAAGGGAGAAATCGCTTTCACAACATCCACTCACCCGTCGTGAAGGCGATTGGTTCAATCATGGACACGTAAATGAAAAACTTTTTTTTTCTTTTACCAGGTAAGGCTCACTGAGCGACCTCGTTATCTCAAATGATAGCCTTGACAAAGTGGCTTGTCGCGTCAAAATTTACAGCGACCGAAAATTCTAAACTCTAAACGCACTTTTAGCATTGGTTCGGGTAGGCCTGGCGCTGCTAATGAGACTGTGTTTGTCGAAACCGGCCCAGGACTTGATTCAGTTTAATCAATGCTGAAAATAACGCAACTCCCAGAAGGCCGTGTAGGTGATGGGTTGTGTTTAAAAAAGAATGATGTGAAGGGGAGAGATGAGAATGTTATTGAGCTTAGAGGGTTATTAGAAATTAGTGGGGTCTCTATAATTGTATCACCCTGTACAGTACATGTATGTACACACATGTGTGTGTGTATATATGTGCGTCTATATATACCAGCTCGGCCTTAAAATAGTTTCTGGCGCGGTGCGTCAGCACCAGCACCGGGGAGACAAAAGCTGTCGAGCGTGAAACTATTCATAACCCAGGGTGGTAAGATGCCAATTACCTTGCCTGGTATACATGAGGTCATGGGTTCGATCGCCACCCAGACGCCTGTATTTGGAGTTTGCATGTTCTCCCTGTGGTCGTTTGGATTTTAGTTTAAAAAAGAACCCCCCCCCACTCCCACCATGCCAACCTTAATAGGCACTCGCTAACAGCGCTTGCCCGTCAAAGCCTCTACGGGGGAAACCTTTGCATGGCTGCAAGCGGTGGCGCAAGCGATGAGCCCACTGCGCTGCGGCGCTGGCCGCCCGGGTTCGATCCCTGCCCACGGCTAACGACAGTTTCGATTATCTAAACCGGTCCTGCACCTGCGGGTTTCGTAACGCGGCACGGAAGGGGGGGGTCCTTTGTACGACCGGCGCCACCACGATATTTACATAACGGCTCGCCGCCGCTAATTCTCTCCACCTGTTGCGTGCGCCCGACCGCAAGCGCGAGGCCGTGGTGGTTTTTTTTTTGCGACGTCCAGAGAGAATTAAAAAAAACGACCGATGAATTAAACATTTTCTTTTTTTGTGAGCGAGCGGGTTAGCTGGTGGTGGGAGGTGGGGCGGGCGTGGAGTGAGGTGGGGGGGGGGTGTGCAGGCGGTGATGCCATCTGTCCGCGGCTGGATAATGCGCTGCCTGGCAACCGTGTCGTCACGGCAACCGTAGCTTGGAAACGGCCGCATCACCGCCGCTGCTGGGATTCGCCCACTACCTACCGCCCCCCCGCCTCCCTCCCTCCCCTCTCTCCACAGGAGGATGACTGCGGGAGACGCCATGCAGCCTCTCCTGGTTAATGTGGTCCTTTGTGGCTAGGAGCAGGGGCGCCGTGTGTGTGTGTGTGCAGTGTGTAGGTGTGCGTGTGTGTAGGTCCTTTGTGGCTAGGAGCAGGGGCGCCGTGTGTGTGTGCAGTGTGTAGGTGTGCGTGTGTGTAGGTCCTTTGTGGCTAGGAGCAGGCGCGTGCGTGTGCATGCATGTGTTTGCATGTACCGTGTATGTATGTACCGTGTATGTATGTTGAACTTCTTTCGCACCGTACGTAGCCAACCATGCTAATCAGAGGTGCGAAGACCGTGCCGGCCTTCATAGGTGCTCGCTAACAGCACTTGCCCCAACAGTCTGTTAAGGCTATACGGGCGGTCATTGTCTTTGTTGTGTGTGTGTGGGAGCGCTAGTGGAGCGGTTAGCGGGCTGCATTACGCCGTGAACCCAGCGGCACAAGTTTAATGCCTAATCACAGCCAACGTCGAGTACAAATATCTGAACCGGTCCAGGGCCTCCCATAAGTCGACTCATCCTCAATTGAGTACTTGATGCGGTTTGTAGACATCGTCACTAGGGAGACAAAGGTGGCCGGGTGTGGTGCTGGCCACCCACCACCACCTGTCTTGTGCCGGGTTTAATAGATGCTCGCTGACAGCCCTTGCCCCAACAGGCTATACAGGGGATCTTTATGGTGGGGTGAGCAGTAACAGCGGTGAGCGCACTTCATCCCATCCGTGGCTCACGTCAGCGATGGTGATCTGAACGTGTCCTGGCCTTGCCCTCGGTTGCCTTGAATGTGGTGTGCACAGCATCAGCACTGGGGAGACAAAGGTGGCTGGGCATGGGTGCTCTAACCACCACCCCCTGCATGCGCCGTGCCTTAACGCGTGCTCGCTAAAGGCACTGGCCCCAACAGCCGGTACGGCCATCGGGGCGGTGGGGGGGGGGAGCTCCTCTGCACCTCGGACAAATAAAATACTCTCATCTGTTTACATATTGGTACAATAGTCACCCCGTATCTGTTTAACGCTTCTGTACCTTAATTATATCGTTATCTTGCGCCCCACACGACTTACTGCAGGGGACTGTTTGTGCCAGCGTTGTCTCGACGTCTCGCGGGACGCCGTCGTTTTTGCCCCGATTTCTATTCGCCTTCTTGGTTCTTTCGGTGAAGTCACGTAGAAGGGAAATAATCAAAGAATAAAAATAAAACATAAAAAAGTAATTATGATATTATTTTATTATGTTTAATTTTTATTTTATTATTTCCCTTCTACGTGACTTTACCGAAAGAACCAAGAAGATGAATCCCTGCAGTCACGAAAGCTTTAAATCGAAATTCTATTCACCTCTTTGCTGTGCCTCGTGTCTTTTGCGTTTGTCATTATCGGGCGACCCAGGACGCTCATACCCGGTCTATTGAGTAGCCCCCCCCCCCACACGTGGTTTAACAACACAAAGTTGACCTAAACTTGACCTTTGTGCGCGTGACATCAACCCAGGTGGCAAGGGTGGTTAAAGCGCTCAAGGAGAAAAGCATCGCGGTGGGAGCCGGAGTTAAATCCGCGCTGTTCATCCGTACAGACACCAGCGCCGATTCCTCCGCAGGTGCGTGTTGTTGTGTGTCTGTGTGTGTTAGTGGGGAGCGGTGGTGTCGCGGTGAGCGCGCTGTGCTACGAACCCAGCCGCCCGAGTTCCATTCCCCCTCGTGGCCAACAACGGTGACGATTATCTGAACCGGTCCTGGGCCTGCCCTAGGTTCGACTCGGCCTCAATTGAGTACCTGGTGCGGTGTGTAAACATCGCCACTGGGGAGACAAAGGTGGCCGGGCGTGGTGCTGGCCACCCACCCCCTCCTTTTCTGTGCCTGCCTTCATCGGTGCAACTCGCTTACTACATCACTTGCCCGAACAGTCTGTTGAGGCTAAACGGGTGATCTTTGTCTTTGTTACCATTCCCACCCACGACCAATAACGGGCAAATATTTATTTTAACTTTGCACCGTGCGTGGCCAACCGTGGCAATCGGAGGTTGCCGGGGTGGGGGGGGGAAGGACAACAAACCGAACACAATAAAAGCATTTCTCGAGAAATTCGTTTTCAATCGAGATGATTTTAAGAGTGCACAGCTCCAGCGGTGTCTAACATCGCAAGAAAAGAGCGGTCCAGACGGCCGCGGAGGCTCGTACGTCGGTGAGCTCTGCAACATGGGTCGTACTCTTCGGGGTGTTGGTGATCCCATCTGCGGTAAAACATCGATGAGGGGGTTTCCCTTGACTCCGGCCCAGAGTATTCGCAACCAATTGACCAATTTGTCCACCTCTACTCGATGGGGGGGTGGCGATTGGGGGAGGGCGCAAGGGTGAGAATTTCTCATTAAATGCTCGCGGTGCCGGGCCTGGCCCAGCACAGCGACGATTTCGGCTTTCGCACGCTCGTCAAAAACCGTTGCAAGAATATTCCAGTGTGTTGTTTTTATTCTAATTATTTTTGTTATTTTTTAAAGCCATTCGTCTCGTGCATAATCTTTGGGCGCAGCTTTCGAATGTGTTTGTTGCCCTCATTTCGCGGGAAACTCTCGGTGGGCGAAACGGGTTTTGTGAACGTCAGGGGCCAGAACAAGAGACGCGTGAGCATGCCGCCCACGTCAGATGGCAGAGTGGACACGCGCAGAGGCCCCATCTCGTTCTGCCTCTCCCTCTCTCTCTCCGCGCCGATCTCTCACTCCGATGCCCCTTATCGTTTCCTCTTCAACCTTGGCACTCAATTTGTATCCCGCCGCTCACTCCACATTGGAAATTATTCTGGCCCGAGATAAAAAAAAAATTCCCTCCCGGTCTTGTCTTTGTCCGTTTCCTTTAATGGCTGTCCATCTGTCTGCTGCTGATTATCTTTCTCCGTTCTGACTGTGTCTTGTTTGTCTCTGTTTCTGTGTCTTACCATCCAACTGTCCGTATCACTGTTCATCTGTTTATCTGTATTTTTGGCTGTCCATGCATATGTTCATTATTCCCTCCATCAGTGTCTATATGTCCGTCTGTCCATCCGCGATTTCATCTGTGCCTTGTCCGCCCGCCCACACATCTTTCATCCTGTCTACCCGTTTTTTCCATCCTTCGTCTGCCTGTCTGCCACTGCATCCTCCTGTGCCGGTCGCTCATCACTCTCTCTTCCCCCGTACACACGCACACTGCGCACTTCCCCTCCTCCGACACTCGCCGAACATTCCCACTTTAAATTCATCTCCCGTTGCACCGTGCCGCCGCTGCTGCCGCCACCGCTGCCGCCTCGTTCGTGCGTGGGTGAGTGCGTGGATGAGTGAGTGCGTGGGTGAGTGCGTGAGTGAGTGAGTGCGTGTGCATGGGTGCGTGAGTGTGTGCGTGGGTGCGTGAGTGTGTGCGTGGGTGCGTGAGTGTGTGCGTGGGTTGCGTGCGTGGGTGCGTGGGTTGCGTGCGTGGGTGCGTGTGTGAATGCGTGGGTGCGTGGGTGAGTGTGTGAGTGAGTGTGTGTGCGTGCGTGGGTGAGTGTGTGTGCGTGGGTGAGTGCGTGCGTGAGTGTGTGTGCGTGCGTGGGTGAGTGTGTGCGTGGGTGAGTGTGTGAATGCGTGGGTGAGTGAGTGCGTGAGTGTGTGTGAGTGCGTGGGTGAGTAAGTGTGTGTGAGTGCGTGGGTGAGTAAGTGTGTGTGAGTGCGTGGGTGAGTGCGTGCGTGAGTGAGTGTGTATGTGAATGCGTGGGTGAGTGTGGGTGAGTGTGTGTGTGTGAGTGCGTGGGTGAGTGTGTGCGTGAGTGAGTGTGTATGTGAAGGCGTGGGTGCGTGCGTGGGTGAGTGTGGGTGAGTGAGTGCGTGTGTGTGTGTGTGAGTGCGTGGGTCAGTGTGTGAGTGCGTGCGTGGGTGAGTGTGTGCGTGAGTGAGTGTGTGTGTGAGTGCGTGGGTGGGTCGCCGCCGCCAATCGCTTGGGTGACTCATCCCCCTGCGGCGGTGGCGGTGGCGGTGCTGGCGCCGCTAAAGGGCGGGCGGAGCGCGACGGGCCCTGCGAGTGGGCGTACGGAATCGTACGCGCTGTGGGCGAAGCGACGTGGAGGGGTGGGGGGGAGCAGAACGAGCGAAGCCTACGGGGTCGGCACGGCCAGTACCCCGCGTGGTGGCGTCACTCCCGTGCCACCGTCTCCTCCTTTTCCTGTGCCGGATCCAGCAGCAGCTGCTCCGATCGCAGTTTGCTCAACACAGTGTGGCCTTAGGTCTTCTCTTCCCCTAGATCACCAACCGCTAGGTTGCACTCCAATGCCGGGCTCGGTGATTTGGCCTCCTCTTCCATGACCTCCTCCTCTTCCTGACCTGCAAGTTTCTTACCCTATCCTCCTCCACCCTGAGCGTGTGTCCAACCCATCACAACCTTTTCCTCAATAAAAAATAAACAAATTCATGAAGACAACATTTTTTATTTTCTCAAAGATCAACTTAGACCATCAAGCCATCTTTTCAGTTGAGTCCTGCATTGGGATATTTGGCCAGATTAGCCTACTTTATGTACTGCCAGCTCCTAGCAAATTGCAGGTTTCCCTCACTCTATGCGGGTAATCTATTTATAAGTGGTTTGAATTCGCTCTTACACGCGGCTATGCAGCCGCACGTGGGACACTATTGTGTACTGTATGTGTAATGTGTGTGCTGTGTGTGTATTGTGTGTGTGCTGTATTTGTGTAATGTGTGTATTGTGGGTGTGTTGTTTATGTACTGTGTGCGTGTACTGTGGGTGTTGAAGGGGCATGATTACCGCGTGGACTGCACACAGACGGCACTGCCAACCACGGTGTGATGATGGTGGTGATGGTGGTGGTGATGGTGGTGATGATGATGATGGTGGTGATGATGGTGGTGATGATGGTGGTGATGATGGTGGTGATGATGGTGATGATGATGGTGATGATGGTTGTGATGATGATGATGGTGGTGATGATGATGATGGTGGTGATGATGATGATGGTGGTGATGATGATGATGATGATGGTGGTGATGATGATGGTGGTGATGATGATGATGGTGGTGATGGTGGTGATGATGATGGTGGTGATGATGGTGGTGATGATGGTGGTGATGATGGTGATGATGATGGTGGTGATGATGGTGGTGATAATGGTGGTGATGATGGTGGTGATGATGGTGGTGATGATGGTGGTGATGATGGTGGTGATGATGATGGTGATGATGGTGGTGATGATGCCACGGTGCGGCCCACGAGCCTCCAGGCCGAGCGTGAATCCACTTTGCCGTCCTTACAACCCCACGGCAAATGGTTTGGGAGCGTCCCACTGAGCATCTGGCCCCGCTATATCATTTCCTTCTCTGAGGCTGCAGTGCCATTGACGAATGCGTCAAGCGCTTGCAGCTGCTGTCGTTGTTTGTTCGATTCCCGCTTGCGGCCGACGCCGGCGACGATTATCTGAACCGGTCCTGGGCCTCCTCCCCTAGGTCGACTGGGCCTCAAATGAGTACCTGGTGCGATGTGCAACCATCGCCACTGGGGATAAAAAGGCAGCCGGGCGTGGTGCTGGCCACCCACCCCCTCGTGTGCCGTGCCGCCCTTCATAGGTGCTGCGCGCTAACAGCACTTGCCCCAACAGTCTGTTAAGGCTATACGGGGGATCTTTGTCTTGGCACCACTGCCAACGTAGCAGCAGCATCATAATCCACTCGCAGTCCGGAGCATCGCCACCGCCTAAAGGGAGGGGGGGTTTGGAGTTTAAATCCAACAATCCCGGTCGCCCTCCACATTGAGGGTGGAGGAGGATAGGGTAAGCACCTTGCAGGTTGACCAGCACTGGAGTGCAACCCAGAGGTTGGTGATCGAGGGTGAAGAGAAGACCTAAAGCCGCCACCCTGCGGTGGTGAGGAAACTGCGATCGGAGCAGCTTCTGGATCCGGCATCGGGAAGGAGGAGACGGCACGGGAGCGACGCCACGACGCGCAGTACTGGCCATGCAGACCCCATAGACTTTATTCTTTACGCCCCCCGCCCCCCCCCTCTGTTTCCGCGGCCTGACAAACACCGACCCAGGCGCCGCCAGCAAACCACGCGGCAGCGCGCCGGAGCCCCCGCAAGGCCCTGCGGCGGTTAGCGTGGGAGTCGGCCATCTTGGGTGTCAAGAACACGCAAATTGTAGAATTGGGCCACGGCTAATTTTGCGCGTTCTGGGAATGGCTGCGCGCGCGCCCGCCCCCCCCTCCCTCCCGTCCTCGTGATGACACCGGGCAGGGTGAGGATTCGATGGAGGCCTCGTGATGGTGATCGTTTTGGTGGTGGGGATGGTGGTGGTCGAGGTGGAGATAATGTTCTTGCAAAATGGTGGTACTCCTGTTGCTAATGAAATTTCATGATGGCGATTTTTCTGCTGCTGATGATGATTTTGCTGCTCCCACTTTCGATGTTTTTTTACGTTGCTGCTGCCGATGGTGGTGATGCTGCTGCTGATGGCTGTGATGATTATTACTTCGATTTTCTTTACACTGCGACTAATGTTGTTGCTGCTGATGGTGACAATGATGATGATGATGATGCTGTTGTTACCGTTGCCACTCCTGCTTTTCATGATGATGACGAACTCTATGACAAGTGTTTGCTCGTGTGTCGTGCAGGCTTACTAACAGCACTTACCCTGTAAGTATGTTGAGGCTATAAGGGGGATCTTTGTCTTTGTCCGCAGAAGAGTACCTGCGCTACGCCCATGGCCTCATCTCCGAGTACCTGGACTCTGAATTGAGTTCGCGTTTGCAAGAACACTTGGGGTGAGACATCCGCTAAATAAACACTCACCGGCCTGTACTGGCGGCTAAATACCCGATCTTCTTCGTACCGCTGATGTTGATGCAGAGCAACAACTATCGAGGTGGTGGTTGAGCCAGATGATTGCGTCGGGAGAAGCGGAGTGGTTGCTCTGTGCGTCTGAAAAAGAGCTGCATAGCTCATCGGATTCCTCCAGTATGAATAAATATGATGATTACGAATCGGGTTCAATTTTCAAGCACGGCTAGCATCGGTGGCGATCCGTAATAGAGATTTTGTTTTTGGTTTGGATGACGTAAATATAATTGTGTCGTTAAACCCGCCGCCACCCGACACAGCCAATTGTTAAGGTTCGTCACGAAATCAAAACGTGCCAATTCGTTACGAGTTCAGCGCACAGGTGTGACGGAGAGTAAACCCACGACATTTAAAATTCGAAACGTGCTGCCGTCTATTAAGAGTTTGCATGTCTCTCATCCTCATCACGGTGTAGTGTGTAGTGTAGTGTATAGTGTAGTGTATAGTGTAGTATACTACTTCAGCCCACCGTTGTATTGGAGAGTAAATCCACAACATTTACAATTTGAGTGCCGGGACGTTTCGCCGGTAATCACAGCAACCGGCATCATCAGGCGACGGCAGGGAAATAAACCCACAAAAGAACTTCTTGGATAATATTTGTTGCCACAGCCTCCTACGTGTTGTATCGGTGGTGATGATCAGTACCAGCTCTGGGCTCTCCCCTTCCTCTATCATCTTTGGCCTTTTAAAACAACAGCCTGGATTCGGGGGGTGGGGCGCCGGGAAAATCATTCTCGGCCGGCGCGTGGAAACTCCACGAGCCCCCTTATGCTGACTCAATGGTGGTCTCTGGTGGTCTCAGGGTGACTCAGGGTGACTCAGGGTGACTCAGGGTGACTCAGGGTGACTCAGGTGGTCTCAGGTGGTCTCAGGTGGTCTCTGGTGGTCTCAGGTGGTCTCAGGTGGATTGATGAAGCGACAGTCACCTGGCTCATAATTTGAGGACTGCCTGTAACAAGAATGACAATAACCGCATTTCCCCCAACAGCCTGCGGGGACTATGTGGTGGATTAATGTCGTTGTGCGTGGCGTGCGTGCGTGCGCCTGTGCGTGTGTGTTGCAGAATCTCTGACGTGTCGCTCGTCGCGGAGGGAGAGCACCAGGCCTCCAAGGTGATTCCTACGGTCGCACGGCAACATTTGCGTGTCCCTGTGGTCACGGCGACGGACTCCCAATCCAGAGGTCGTCGCGAGTTCAAGTTCTGGTCGTCAGGCGGTCAACTCGGCCCGTCGTCGTGATTCAACCGGGGCCGATAAAACGAACACTGTGGTCTTTATATTCTTGGTTCTTTCGGTAAAGTCACGTAGAAGGGAAATAATAAAATAATATTAATATAAAACAATAAAACATCCTCACGACGTTTCGACTGCAACACAAGCAATCATCATCAGGTGTGAAATCCACAGAATTTGTATTGTTTTATATTAATATTATTTTATTATTTCCCTTCTACTTTACCGAAAGAACCAAGAATATGAATCCCTGCAGTCACGAAAGCTTTAAATCAAAATTTTACTGTGGTCTTTGTCTACTTCACCATCTGCGTGGTGTATTTTTATATTTTTGTTCAAAATACTTTCCAATTATTGCTTCCGCAAGGACAGATAGCATCGCTCCGTGTAAAGGACGCACTGCGCGGCACGACAGCGAATATGGAAAAATACACTGGCACGCACGCACACAAGCACTCGCCTATGCACACTCGCAAACACGCACGTACGCACAAACGTACGTATAAGCGTGCGCGCAAACACACGCGCACAAGCATACGGGCACGCGCTCACAAACGCGCCAGCATGAACAGAAATAGACCGTTATCGCATCTGCGGGATTCGTTGCACCAACCTGTCCGTGTGCGTGGTGGCTCAAATGGTCAGCAGCGCACACTGCTCTACAAACAACGGCGATCCCGGTTCCATTCCCGCTCACCGCCTATAACGGTGGCGAGTATCCGAACCGGTCCTCGGACTCCCCTTGAGTACCTTGTGCAGTGTGTAAACATCAACACTGGGGAGACAAAGACGGCCGGGCATGACGTTGGCCATCCACCGCCTCGTGTACCGTCCTTCCCTTAATGTGCACTCGATAACAGCACTTGCCCCAACGATCTGTTGAAGGCTATATGGGGGATCTTTGTCTTTTGTGCGTGTTCGTGGGGAGCGTTGGCGCAAACGGCGAAACGCTCGCTCCGAACACGTCGAGCCGAGCTTGGTTACCAGCCACGGCTCTCGTCCGTGGGCGATTGACCTTCGAGCCGGGCCTCCCCTGCGTTGAATCAACACCGAGTCACGAGCCGCAACGTTCATTTCGGTCCCTGAAGAAGCTTCCGGCGTGCGGAGCACGAAACGTTGACGAACGCCACGGAAGCGGCACAGCTAAACAGCCGCAGCCGTGAAAACATACCCACGGCACTATTACTATCATCCTTATTGTGGTGGGTTTTTTGTTTTTGTTTCACAGCTCGCGCTCGGGCCGATGTATTTCCGAGCCGCGCCAACTCAGACGACACATTCGTGGCGTGACACCTGAGATAGCGAAGCTCAAAAAATAAATACATGGGGCCCCGTTGGAAAGCGATAAAATAGTTTGAATGCTTGCGACGAGTGCGTGTCCGGGGACACGGCGCTTCGCAGCGTGCGGAGTGCGCGACCGCGCTCGTGCGATCCGGCGCTTTGGAGGCATCGACGATGTGCCGTCGTAGATGTGCCGTTTCCCAAAAATGCTCCGCTGGGTGGGCTGCGAGGTGACCAGGAGGTGGCGGTACAGCAAGCGGGTTCCCAGCCGAGCCGGCTACCGCTCGGGTGTTTTCCAGACTTGGGGTGTGTGCGTTTCTCAGAATAGTGGATTACCAGCGCACGCGTGCGTGCGTGTGCATTGGTGCCGGAGAGAATTCCGCGCTTCTGTCAAGAAAGGGGCCATCCATTTAGTAGGTAACGCAAAAATCCTATAGAACGGCCGATATTTAATCCACGCAGAAACGATAAAGGATTAATAATATTCACGTGTTTAAGCAAACAGGTAGTCCACCGCCGGACTATCTAACTCATTTGAAGGCCAATGGCGATAAATTATTATCGAGGCTTCACCCCCCCCCCCCGTTTTCTGTGCGTACGCACATTGTCAGTAGACCCCCCATACGCAAGCGTGCGCGTTTTGGTTAACCCCCCCCCCCCCCATGCGTACGCACTCAATGTACGGCCCCAAAGACATTGCACCTCCGATGGGACCAATAACGTACAGAGGTACTAATAATTCCTCATTTCACCCTCCTGTGTAGAAGGACAAAATGGTCTTGAGACTCGGCGAGGCCTTTTCGGTGAGGCAAGAAGGACATTTCTTTAATGTCCGCGCCGGACTCGCGGACGCTGGCCAACACAAAACGCGCCACCCAAATCTGTGCACTGTCCACGATGATGAGCTGTTGCTACGGAGACCGGGAGGTCGTTGATCGGCGGCGTTGGTCGTGGTTTTTTCTCGTCGAGCTTCGTTGGACCCCGTGCAGGGCTGTGCCCCAGTTCACAGTGAGGCTCGCAGGGGTGCATGCTGGGAGAAAAAACACAAATGATCAGAGGTGTGACATTGGCAATTTAAAAAAAAGTAAATGGGCCCGGCTCTACCTCACTGTGTGCTGCAAAGAAGGGCCTTGCACCTGAGGCGACATTCTCGATTGAAAACTGATCACTTTTAGAACTGCCTTTTTGTCTTCAGTTGTGCTTCTTTCGCACGTCCGATTAGCACGGTTGGCTACGTACGGCGGTGCGAAGGACGTTCACCGTACATAATTATGTCGCCATTTCCCCGCGGTCTCTCAGCGAGGCGGCGGCGGTCCGCGAGCTGACGTCGGCACAGTACAGCACCGAGCGAGCGCGTTCCCCCGCTCTCTTTGCAGAAGCGGAAGCGATCCGACCTGCGGGTCGAGGCGGCCGAAGACTACTCCAAGGGCTCGGACGGCGCGGGGAAAGCGGCCAAGGTGAGGGGAGCGAGGGGGCCACGGCGCCCAGAGTGTGACCGCTTTGCCGATCGCACCGCCGGCGATCCCTTCGGTTGCAGATTGCAAGCTCGCTCGTCGTCGTCGGCGAGCGGTGGCGAGCGGGTGGGTTGGCGGGTGAGCTCTGCTGCGTTGGTGAGTGGCGGAAGACCGGGTTTGTGGTGAGCGCCGCTTGCCGGCGACTGAAATGCTTTGCCTGTCATTGACGGCCGTTGAGCGGCGCAGTGAGTTTTGTTGAGGGTGCTACGGAGCATTGCCGAGTGGTTGAGTGCGTCCCGAGTTGGTGAGTGGAGAAGGCTGGTGAGCGGCGATCGTTGTCCCTGTCGCGAGTGTTGGGGAGTTATTGGTGGGGAGGAGACATTTGTGAGTTCTGGTGAGCGATGGTGAGTGGCGAGTGATGATTGTTGTTTAGTGGTTAGTGCTCATGAGTATCGGTGAGCGGTGAGTTCGTGAGTGTGGGTCGGTATGCATTTGTTCATCGCTCGCCACTGATGTTTGTTAGCCATGGCTGGGAATCCAACTCGGGTCATCGGGTTCCTGGGTGCTAAGCGCTGCACTACCGCTCCCCACAGTCACACACAAAGACAAAGATATCCCCCCCCTTATAGCCTGAACACACTGTAGGAGCAAGTGCTGTTAGCGAGTAGCACCTATGAAGGCCGGCAAGGCACACGAGGGGGTGAATCGCTAACACCGCCCCCAGTCGTCTTTGTCTCCCTAGTGGCGATGTGTACGCACTGCACCGAGTACTCACTTGAGGCTGAGTCGACCTAGGGGAGGCCCAGGACCGGTTCAGATAATCGTCACCGGCGAATCGAACCCGGGTTGCCGGGTTCGTAGCGCAGCGCGCTAACCGCTACACCACCGCTCCCCATATACACACACAAAGACACACAACGCTCAAAACACGCAAAACAGACAAAAAGACAAATCATTCCCACCAATAAACAACCCATGGCAATTTTCACCGAACCACCACCACCACCACCACTCTCTGGGTCTCTTCTACGGACAGCCGCTGTTGGCTTCTCTAAAGCCGGTACCGACTTTATGAACCCTGGGTGCAGAGATGTTAACTCCCTCACCTGGTATGCAGGAGGCTTGTGGTTTCGATCCTGAGCCCGACGTCGGTATATTTAGAGTTTGCATGTCTCTCTTCTCCGGGTCCTCCGGTTTTTCCCTCCACATTTAGAAACAACGTCACGCGTCTAGAGTATTTGGGCTGCTGTAAATGTCCACACGATGATAAGCCACTTAGTTGAGCCATCATTTGTGGCTGGGTTGCTTCTGAAAAAGAACTGCGTTGCTCAGTGTGGGCCTTAAAGCTGGTAAAATAAATAAAAAATATTGTGAATCTAAATGTTTAGTCAATGAAGGGACATTAGAGCCAGTTCAACCGATGATTTGCCCCATCGCTTTTCTCCGTCACTGTTTCTAAGACTTATTTATTTTAGATTTAGTAATTCTTTTGTAATGTCAGTCACCCCGGGTCACTCTTCCAAACGAGACTCCTATCCCGACCCGGAATCAGAATATTGAATCGCGCTGGAGGAATCCGATCAGCTATAAAGCTCTATTTAACAGATGTCCAATAGGGGCCGTCAGAACGTTACAGCAAACAATGTAAAAGCACGATAGGAGTACAAAGTCTAGCAAAGTTAAATCACTTAAATATATACAAATAAAACTGCATTTTTTTTTATTTTACCAGGTAAAGGCGCACTGAGGTATGAACGTATTTCTCCGAAGTGAACCTGGCCACAAATGATCGCTCGACACAAGTTGTCTGATCGCGTGGCAAACTTCATGGCAGCCAAAATAATCTAAATGAGTCGTCTCAAACGAGTCGTCGCCCCGGCTAAACAAATGGGCGGAGAGTGGAACTCGCTCGCTTAGTCGGACGCTCGCTCGCCCGCCCGCCGTGCCACCTGGCGGGATGAGACGATAGGGACACACGAGTAGGAACGAGAGTAGACTACCCGGTGAATTAATTCATCGGCTTTGCCGTTTTCCCCGGCGAGCGATTCTGCGCCGCTGCGGAGTTGGCGAGGGGCACGTTTGAATGTTTAACGGGCAAACGACCCGCAGCGAACTCCGTCGCCGCTCGCTCCGCTCGTGCGTATGGACGGCGGTGAGCTCGGTGGCCGATGTAAACGATGTTGCTGCTCGTCGGGCGAGACGAAGGCCGCTGCCAATAGTGGGGGAAAGCCAAGGGCCTCCAGAGAGGGAGAGAGCGAGAGGACGACTCGGGAGAGAGAGAGGACGACTCGGAGAGGGAGGGAGACTCGGGGGGGAGAGAGAGAGGTCGACTCGGAGGTGCCAGGAGGAGGAACCACAGACGAGGAGTGGGAACGCAGCAGCAGCAACAGCAGCAGCAGTAGCAGCAACGGCAGGAGCAGCAGCAACAGCAGCAGCAGTAGCAGCAGCAGCAACAGCAGCAGCAGCAGCAGCAGCAACAGCAGCAGCAACAGCAGCAGCAACAGCAGCAGCAACAGCAGCAGCAACAGCAGCAGCAACAGCAGCAGCAGCAACAGTAGCAGCAGCAACAGCAGCAGCAGTGGCGAGGTGGAGCTGACGTCAATTTCCCCCTCCAAGCTCCATCGGGCCGGGTCATCCTCAAGGCCTGCGTGAAGTCCCACGCTGAACACTCACAAATCATCCTGCCCCGCCCGTCGATCCGTGAACCAAGTCGTTCGCCTCCCGTCTGAGTCTGGCACAGGAGACAATGGCAAGTAGGCAGAGCTCACATCCGCTTGCGCACCCGAGTTCGACTCCCGTTCACGGCCAAAATCGGTGACGAATATCTGACCCGGTCCAGGGGCCAACCCCCTACGTCAACCCGGCCGCAAATCGGCACCCGGTGCCAGGGTCGCTTGTGAAAAAACAGCTACACGGCAGTTCCGTTGGGGCCCGTACCCCGGGGTAAAATAACAAATCGTAGGAGGAGGGAGGGGGGGTGGGTGATGAAGACCGACCTCGCCAGTGCTGTCTGGGAGTTGAACGAGACCTCGACGGCTGATCCAATAACACTGGTCAACAGAAAAATTCTCTATAACACCGGTCAACAGAAAAAAAACATTTTTTTTCTGGCCTGGACTTTTGCAGCTGTTTTAGACTAATTTTAGGGTGCTGATTCCAAATCTGATCTCAGATTTGCTCTATCACATCTCATTTTTATGCTATCGGCATACCCCATTTTCATTGATTTTACCCGAAATTAACTCTTGTCACTTATGATTGCAAGTTGTTGCGAGTCAGTGACTGCTTTAGTGTTAAAATATGGCGCTGTATTTTTAGGATAGTGTGTTTATAATATCATTTTATGTAGATATCCACATTTAATATTTTTCTTCTGCAGTTTTTATTGAAAATGCAATATTTGATTTCTCAAAAACCTGACGTGATGCCAGATTTGGAATCAGCACCCCAAAATTACCTTAAAACCGTTGGAATACCTTATGCCAGAAAAAGTGTGTTGACCAGTGTCATAAGCGGGCGGCATCTGGACGTTGCCTCCCCCCCCCCCCCCCCTTCGGCGTGGGCGCGTGAGGCGCGTTTAGCCGTGGGGGGGGACGGGGGGGATGGGGGGGGACGGGGGGGGGGTGCTGTTGTCGGCGTCGGCCGACAGCTTGGGCGGAATGATGGCAATCGGACGCTCGCGTCAAAGTAATCAGGGGTCCCTGCGGTCGTGTTTGCCGAACTCTGCTCCAATTAGGAGCACAAGTGGTGGGGGGGGCCGTGTGTGTGTGTGCGCGCGTGTGTGCGTAGCGGTGGTAACCCGATTATCTGAACCGGTCCTGGGCCTCCCCTAGGTCGACTCGGCATCGCATGAGTACCTGGTGCGGTGTGTAAAACATGGCCACTCACCCCGTCGTGCCCCGTGCCGGCCTTCATAGGTGCTCGCTAACCGCACTTGCCCCCACAGTCTGTCAAGGCTATACGGGGGATCTTTGTATGTGTGTGGAACTTCTTTCGGACCCGACGTAGCCAACCGTGCTAATCGGAGGCGCGTGCGCGCGTCCGTTTACCCATTCAACGAAGTCGCGCGTTCCCATCACGCATTGATGAGACGCAAGGACATTGATGCATGTTTAACGCGTTGACCGCTCGCCACACCGCTCCGAGGCGGGCCTCACCTTTTACAATCGTGAGCTCGTCCTCGGCAGTAGCAACAACAACAACAACGACGATGATGATGATGAATATATGAATGTGTTGAGGCGGAGAAACATCGGATCCGCCGATGAAACGCGATACGCGCTGTTTTTCTCGATCAAGAGTCAAGAGCCCGCTCGTGTGCAAGTCAAAACGGGCGGCATTGTCATTGTTTTAATTTGCATCCCCGCAACCACTCTTGGGCTTGGTCCAGGTTAGAAGGTTATAGGTGCGTGTGTCCTGTGTGTGTGTCTGTGTGTGTGCGTGTGTCTGTGTGCGTGTGTCTGTGTCTGTGTGCGTTTGTCTGTGTGCGTGTGTCTGCGTGTGTCCTGTGTGTGCGTGTGTCCTGTGTGCGTGTGTCCTGTGTGCGTGTGTCCTGTGTGCGTGTGTCCTGTGTGCGTGTGTCCTGTGTGCGTGTGTCTGTGTGTCCTGTGTGCGTGTGTCTGTGTGCGTGTGTCTGTGTGTTTGTGTGCGTGTGTCTGTGTGCGTGTCTGTCTGTGTGCGTGTGTCTGTGTGTGTGTGTCTGTGTGCGTGTCTGTGTGCGTGTGTGTGTGTCCTGTGTGCGTGTGTCTGTGTGCGTGTGTCTGTGTGTGTACGTGTGTGTGTACATGTGTATGTGTGTGTACGCGTGTGCCTGTGTGTGTACGCGTGTGTCTGTGTGTACGTGTGTCTGTGTGTACGCGTGTGTGTACGTGTGTCTGTGTGTGTACGCGTGTGTGTGTGTGTACGCGTGTGTGTGTGTACGCGTGTGTGTGTGTACGTGTGTCTGTGTGTACGTGTGTCTGTGTGTACGCGTGTGTGTGTGTGTGTGGGTATGTGTGTGTGTGTACACGTGTGTGTGTCTGTGTGTACGTGTGCCTGTGTGTACACGTGTCTGTATATACGTGTGTGTGTGGGTACGCGTGTGTGTGTTGGTACACGTGTGTGTGTATGCGTGTGTGTACGCGTGTCTGTATGTACGCGTGTGTGTGTACGCGTGTGTGTGTACGTGTGTGTGTGTCTGTGTGTACGCGCGCGTGTGTGTACGCGTGTGTGGGTACGCGTGTGTGTGTCTGTGTGCGTGGGTCCTGTGTGCGTGTGTCTGTGTGCGTGTGTCTGTGCGTGTCTGTGTGTGTGTGTGTCCTGTGTGCGTGTGTCTGTGTGTCTGTGTGTCTGTGTGCGTGTGTCTGTGTGCGTGTGTGTCTGTGCGCGTGTGTCTGTGCGCGTGTGTCTGTGCGTGTGTCTGTGTGCGTGTGTCTGTGTGCGTGTATCTGCGTGTGTCTGTGTGTTTGTGTGCGTGTGTCTGTGTGCGTGTCTGTCTGTGTGCGTGTGTCTGTGTGTGTGTGTCTGTGTGCGTGTCTGTGTGCGTGTGTGTGTGTCCTGTGTGCGTGTGTCTGTGTGCGTGTGTCTGTGTGTGTACGTGTGTGTGTACATGTGTATGTGTGTGTACGCGTGTGCCTGTGTGTGTACGCGTGTGTCTGTGTGTACGTGTGTCTGTGTGTACGCGTGTGTGTACGTGTGTCTGTGTGTGTACGCGTGTGTGTGTGTGTACGCGTGTGTGTGTGTACGCGTGTGTGTGTGTACGTGTGTCTGTGTGTACGTGTGTCTGTGTGTACGCGTGTGTGTGTGTGTGGGTATGTGTGTGTGTGTACACGTGTGTGTGTCTGTGTGTACGTGTGCCTGTGTGTACGCGTGTCTGTATATACGTGTGTGTGTGGGTACGCGTGTGTGTGTTGGTACACGTGTGTGTGTGTACGCGTGTGTGTACGCGTGTCTGTATGTACGTGTGTGTGGGTACGCGTGTGTGTGTACGTGTGTGTGTGTACGTGTGTGTGTGTCTGTGTGTACGCGCGCGTGTGTGTACGCGTGTGTGGGTACGCGTGTGTGTGTCTGTGTGCGTGGGTCCTGTGTGCGTGTGTCTGTGTGCGTGTGTCTGTGTGCGTGTCTGTGTGTGTGTGTGTCCTGTGTGCGTGTGTCTGTGTGTCTGTGTGTCTGTGTGCGTGTGTCTGTGTGCGTGTGTGTCTGTGCGCGTGTGTCTGTGCGCGTGTGTCTGTGCGTGTGTCTGTGCGTGTGTCTGTGTGCGTGTGTCTGTGTGCGTGTATCTGCGTGTGTCCTGTGTGTGCGTGTGTCTGTGTGCGTGTGTCCTGTGTGCGTGTGTCTGTGTGCGTGTGTCTGTGTGCGTGTGTCTGTGTGCGTGTCTGTGCGTGTGTGTGTGTCTGTGTGCGTGTGTCTGCGTGGGATGTGGGGAGCGGTAGCGCAGTGGTTAGCGCGCTCTGCTAGGAACCCTGGCGGCACGAGTTCAATTCCCGCTCACGGTGAATACCAACACCGGTAACAATTATCTGAACC
This sequence comes from Lampetra planeri, assembly GCF_965212315.1. NCBI lineage: Eukaryota > Metazoa > Chordata > Hyperoartia > Petromyzontiformes > Petromyzontidae > Lampetra > Lampetra planeri. Next base: position 2,649,104 of record NC_136149.1, on the reverse strand, counting down.
TGTCCCGGGCCTCCCCTAGGTCGACTCGGCCTCAAATGAGTACCTGGTGTGGTGTATAGTAAACATCGCCACTAGGGAGACAAAGGCGGCCGAGCGTGGTGCTGTCCACCCACGTCTGCCGTGCCGGCCTTCATAGGGCAATTATCCTCATTGCTCGCAATACTATCGGCACCGACACCAATAATAATTTTTGGTATCTTCATCATCAGCGTTTTAATCAGCAGTCAACAGCAGAAATATTCTCAGAAGCAGGCGCACCGTCATCAGCTGCAGTAGGAGTCCGAGCATTATAATCAGCATCATCATCATCATCATCAAAAGAACCATCATCATGACCCCAGTGCGTGTAAACGCCAACACTAGGGAGACAAAGGCAGCCGGGCATGATGTGTAGTACTCGTCACACTACCCATCTGTGCACCCTGCTGACCATAATAGCTGTTCGTTGCACTTGCCAGTGTAGGTTACACGGGGGATCTTTATCTTTTGTGTGTGTTGTGTGTGTGATGTTGTATGTCTGTGCGTTCGTACGTGATGTTGCTATGCGATGATGTTGTGTGGCGATGTATACGCGATGGAGCTGTGCGTGTGTTTGTCCGATGTTGGTGTAACCGTGTGTGACGTCGGTGACGTGGGGAGCGGTAGTGCGGCGGTTGGCTCGTCGATTCCCGCTCACGGCCACCAACGCCACTGACAATTATCTGAACCGGCGCGGGGTCTCCCATAAGTCGGCCCGGCCTCAAATGAGGGAGACAAAGGCGGCCTTGCCCCCCAACAGTGCAGTGTTCGTCACTAATTTTCACCGCCGATAAGACATCATCGGTGGGAGGGTGTCAGCGCGATGATGACGGTGTCTGTTTTTACTTCTTGTGTATCGTCAGCGGCCGTACTAAAGGCCACCAGTGACCGCCAGTGAACCACTGGTGTAGGTTATCGGGGAGGATCTTTGTGCGAGACGCTGATGTACTGCTGTGCGCTGTATCTGCGTGTGCAGCCTGGCAAACAGACCACAGCACAGAGAGCCTTGGCCAAGGTGGACCGCAGCGGGATGAAATCCATTTCCAGCTTCTTCACAGCCAAGGGAGAAAAGAAATCCTGAGCCTCTGGAGAAGAAATCCTTGCCGGGATGACCTGCTGAGCCAACCGGTCAAACCATCATCTACGTCACAGTTGAGACCACTCGAAAAGTGCCTGGCCCACTTGCCTGCTAGGTTAGTGGCTAAGTCCCTGATTAAACTACCGCCACTGAACCATGGTGGAGTGAGTGCCTGAGACATTGCTTGAACCATCTGCTGATACCCCTTTCCACGCCACGTGCTAAGTTCCCAACCTTACCCCCTGACACCAACTCCTGAACGTCAACAATCGGTGTCTGACCCTGTGACTAAACCCGCCTGGTTAGTCGGTGTCTAAGCCAACTGGCTGTCGATTGACGGCAGAAACGCGACACATTCATCATTGACACAGTGGCCCTTACAAGAACATAGTGGGTGACGTTTTGGGCAATAGTCATTGCCAAAACCGTTAGCTATTATATAGATATATTTTTTTGCTTTTAAGGCCACACTGTCATTGACGATCGTGTTGAGTTTTGTTGTTATTTGTGCTTGAGCACCACTGCCAACGCACAGTGCTGGATTATCAGTGGCACAAATAGCTACATATGCTACGAGCCCCGCACTTTCAAGGCCCCCGCGCTAAATGCCTTCAAGCTATCAATTCCGGTTCAGTGATTCTGCACTTGCTCTATTACTATAGTACTATACCGCCTTCAACTTTTACGAACAACTGGGCGTTTAAGGTTTGCGATTTGTCGTATTATCTGACTGTATAGCAAATGAAAAAATACAATAACTTTACTATGCAAGTTAAAAAAATTGTTTGAATATTTACGTGTTTTTTTTTTATTTAGGGCCCCTTTATAACATCATGCTACAGGCCCGCACTAGCTTAATCCGGCACTGCCAACGCAGCAGCAGCAGCAGTCGCATCACCGCCAAATATTTGTTGAATTCATGAGCTCGGCCACCTTAGCACACTTCCACATCGCACTGACCACACATTAAACCAGCGTCTGAGCCACCCGTGTCGACCGCTGCTAACCCATCGACCTGCAACGGGATCGCTCGCGACCTGAAACCAGCCCATCGCCAGCTTCCATCAACCTCCCGGCTAAACGCGCAGCCTGAACCTCGTGAGCTTCAAAGGCAACGGGGCTGTTGAACCCCGCGGACCAAACCGCAGCAGCACAAGCCACCATCCGGCCAAGCCACCAGGGATAGATTTAAAATCTGCATTCATGGACAGACGCGAGCGCATGTGGTGGGTGTGGGTGTGTGTGGGTGGGTGGGTGGGTGTGGGTGTGGGTGTGTGTGGGTGTGGGTGTGCAGTGTGGGTGTGCAGTGTGGGTGGGTGGGTGTGTCTGGGTGTGTGTGGGTGGGTGTGTGTGCGGTGTGTGGGTGGGTGGGTGTGCGGTGTGTGTGGGTGGGTGGGTGTGCGGTGTGGGTGGGTGTGTGGTGTGTGTGGGTGGGTGTGCAGTGTGTGTGGGTGGGTGTGCAGTGTGTGTGGGTGGGTGTGCAGTGTGTGTGGGTGGGTGTGCAGTGTGTGTGGGTGGGTGTGCAGTGTGGGTGGGTTTGGGGGTGTGTGAGGTGGGTGGGTGTGGGTGGGTGGGTGTGGGTGTGTGTGCGGTGTGTGTGTGGGTGGGTGGGTTTGCGGTGTGGGTGGGTGGGTGTGCGGGGGGTGGGTGTGTGTGGGTGTGCGGTGTGTGTGCGGTGTTTCACTTGGGAGCGGGAGTGTAGCGGTTAGCGCGCTGCGCTACGAACCCGGGGACCCGAGTTTGATTCCCGCTCACGACCAACGCCAGTGACGGTTATCTCAACCGAGCCTGGGCCTCCTCCCCTAGGTCGACTCGGCATCAAATGAGTACCCGGTGCGGTGTGTAAACATCGCCACTCGGGAGACAAAGGCGGCCGGGCAATGGTGCTGGCCACCCACCCCCTCGTGTGCCGTGCCGGCCTTCGTAGGTGCTACTCGCTAACAGCACTTGCCTGTGAACAGTCTGTTACAGGCGACACGGGGGATCTTTGCGTGCCTGTGTGTGTGCGTGCGTGAGCTGCCACCGTGGAGAAAAGCAATAAAGTTATCCTGACGCCCACGGCTGCCCCAGCCCTTCATTTGTACACAATGCGGCGCGTGAAGGCGGGCGCTGTGCCTCCCCTAGGTCGACTCGGCCCAATGTGTACGCCGGATCAAATGCCGCTGCCGCCATCCACCCCTTCGCTGCTCGGCTCCAACTGCCCTTAATAGGCGCTCGCTAACAACACAGGGTTTGTGTGTGCATGGGGAGCGGTGGCGCAGCGGTTAGCGCGCTGCGCTACGAACCCGGCGTTTCCCCGACTGCGATTCCTGGTTACGATTGTCTTAATCGGTCCTGGGCCTCCCCTAGGTCTACTCGGCCTCAAATGAGTACCTGGTGCGTTGTCAACATCGCCACTGGTGCTGCCCGCACCCACCCTCTCGTGTGCCTGCTGCGGCCTTCACAGTCTGATTGAAGAAACTTGCACCATTGAGATCGAACCAACGACCCCCTGGGGTTGCAAGTCCAGTGCGCTGACCACTGCAGCAGCCCTGCCAGCATGTGCGTGCGCGTTATACATAATTGCCTTATCTTTTCTAAAAATAATTACTGCACACTTTACCCCATTAAACCCTTGCCTGCGTGCCTGCTTATCTGGCCAGATTAGCTTTTTTTCACGCACGCAAAGACAAAGGTCCCCCGTATAGCTCGTGCATGCTGTTGGGGCAAGTGCGCTTAACGAGCACCCGTGGTGTAGCCAGAACCGCCTTTGTCTTCCCCGCGCGTTGATGTCTATACGCTGCACCAGGGCGCACATTACGGCTGAGTCGACCTAGAGGAGGGTGGAGGCCTATGCTCGGTGCAAATGTTCGCGGTGACGTCACCACGGCGTTTGTGCCAGGCTAGGTGTACCAACGACACGAGGCAAAAAGTCTTGAGATCTCGGGGCGAGTTCTGTTTGCGAGCGGCACCTGTTCAAGCCAGCACGGCACACGAGGGTTGCGGGTGGCCACGCCCGACCGCCTTTGTCTCCCCACCGCTCTTGTTAACCACGCACCGCGCCGGGCACACGCTCATTTGAGGCCGAGTCGACCTAGGGGAGGACCAGAACCGGTCCGGATAATCGTCACCGGTGCCCGTGAGCGGGAACCGAATTTCGGGTTTCGCAGCGCGGCGCGCTAACCGCTGCGCCACCGTTCCTCGGTGTCGCGGTAGGACGCGATGACGTCATTGGGCGCGTTTCATACCTGCGGTGTCATTCGCCCTAAGTGCTCGCTGCCGATGCACGGAGGCGCGCTTGCGTTTTCGTTCGCGGCAACATCTTATTTGGCGCCGAGCGGATTTGCATTGTCGGGTTGCGTTGCGGGGGGGGGGGGCATAGGGTGACGTTGGGTTCCAGACACAGGCGGGGGAACGTCTGGCTGACGTTCAAGAGTCCGAGTTGGAGAGTCGTGGACCCAAACAAACAAAACGTGAAATGTAAATTCGCGGTTTTGCCGTGGCCCATTGCCGATGTCACGGGGTTGCTGCTGCTGTTGTTGTTGATGATTAATGATTTATTATTCACAGCAATATCGTTTGGGACAAACGCTCCGAATGGAAACGCCTCTGAATGCAGGCCTCGCTTGCAGGGGCAGAGGCAAAGGCACAGGACCTGCAATGGCTCGCTCGCGCCACTGCTGGCAGAAGGCCCACCGCTAAAATGTTATCTTAGACAGATTTACGTCGCTCCTTAATCCACGGCGCTTTACAGCAACTCTAAAATTGTGCGTAAGATGATAGCGGTTTAAATAAAGAGTGGGTTTATTGTTTACAGCTGCGGTGGTGACACAACAGGTGGGAGTGGTTATGGAGTGGTTGGGGTAGTGATGGGGGTTGGGGTAGTGATAGGGGTTGGGGTAGTGATGGGGGTAGTGATAGGGGTTGGGGTAGTGATAGGGGTTGGGGTAGTGATAGTGATAGGGGTAGTGATAAGGGTTGGGGTAGTGATAGGGGTTGGGGTAGTGATAGGGGTTGGGGTAGTGATAGGGGTAGTGATAGGGGTTGGGTAGTGATAGGGTTGGGTAGTGATAGGGGTAGTGATAGGGGTTGGGGTAGTGATAGGGGTAGTGATAGGGGTTGGGGTAGTGATGGGGGTTGGGGTAGTGATTGGGGTTGGGGTAGTGATAGGGGTTGGGGTGGTGATAGGGGTTGGGGTAGTGATGGGGGTTGGGTTAGTGATGGGGGTTGGGGTAGTGATAGGGGTTGGGGTAGTGATAGGGGTTGGGGTGGTGATAGGGGTTGGGGTAGTGATGGGGGTTGGGGTAGTGATGGGAGTTGGGGTAGTGATAGGGGTTGGGGTAGTGATGGGGGTAGTGATAGGGGTTGGGGTAGTGATAGGGGTTGGGGTAGTGATAGTGATAGGGGTTGGGGTAGTGATGGGGGTTGGGGTAGTGATGGGGGTTGGGGTAGTGATGGGAGTTGGGGTAGTGATAGGGGTTGGGGTAGTGATGGGGGTAGTGATAGGGGTTGGGGTAGTGATAAGGGTTGGGGTAGTGATAGGGGTTGGGGTAGTGATGGGGGTTGGGGTAGTGATAGGGGTTGGGGTGGTGATAGGGGTTGGGGTAGTGATGGGGGTTGGGGTAGTGATGGGAGTTGGGGTAGTGATAGGGGTTGGGGTAGTGATAGGGGTTGGGTTAGTGATGGGGGTTGGGGTAGTGATAGGGGTTGGGGTAGTGATAGGGGTTGGGGTGGTGATAGGGGTTGGGGTAGTGATGGGGGTTGGGGTAGTGATGGGAGTTGGGGTAGTGATAGGGGTTGGGGTAGTGATGGGGGTTGGGGTAGTGATGGGGGTTGGGGTAGTGATAGGGGTTGGGGTAGTAATAGGGGTTGGGGTAGTGATAGGGTTGGGTAGTGATGGGGGTTGGGGTAGTGATAGGGGTTGGGGTAGTGATAGGGGTTGGGGTAGTGATGGGGGTTTGGTAGTGATGGGGGGTTGGGGTAGTGATGGGGGTTGGGGTAGTGATAGGGGTTGGGGTGTGATAGGGGTTGGGGTAGTGATAGGGGTAGTGATAGGGGTTGGGGTGTGATAGGGGTTGGGGTAGTGATGGGGGTTGGGGTAGTGATAGGGGTAGTGATAGAGGTTGAGGTAGTGATAGAGGTTGGGGTAGTGATAGGGGTTGGGGTAGTGATAGGGGTTGGGGTAGTGATAGGGGTTGGGGTAGTGATAGGGGTTGGGGTAGTGATGGGGGTTGGGGTAGTGATAGGGGTTGGGGGTAGTGATGGGGGTTGGGGTAGTGACAGGGTTGGGGTAGTGATAGGGGTTGGGGTAGTGATAGGGGTTGGGGTGGTGATAGGGGTTGGGGTAGTGATGGGGGTTGGGGTAGTGATGGGAGTTGGGGTAGTGATAGGGGTTGGGGTAGTGATAGGGGTTGGGGTAGTGGTGGGGGTTGGGGGTAGTGACAGGGTTGGGGTAGTGATGGGGTGTTGGGGTAGTGATGGGGGCTGGGGTAGTGATGGGGGTTGGGGTAGTGATAGTGGTAGGTTTGGTACATGCAAGTCATTGGTCATTGGTGCTGAGACCATCAGCTCTACCGCTGGGAATCTGGTTTACTGTTTGGTTCTTTCGGTAAAGTCACGTTTCTGCGTGACTTTACCGATAGAACCAAAGAGTAATTCCTGCAGTCACGAAAGCTTCAAATCAAATCTGGTTTCGTCATCGGCGACTGAAACTTGGAATCCAACCCAGGCCCTTTGTAGTGCTGGAGCCAAATCAATGTCGTTTTACCCCAAGTCTGTCTATTCCGATTGTGTTATCATTGCCATGGGGTGAGATGAACGATATATTCTGGGAAAGTGCTGTCAGCGAGTGGCAACAACAACAACCGCCATTCGCCACTAAGTGGCGGTGACATCACCACGACGCTTGTGCCAGGCTATGTGCACCTTGAGGCCACGTGAAGTGTCGAATGCCCGTTGTCAGGTGGTCACGGGACAGACCCAGTTGCCACGAGTCGACTGACTGAGATGACTGGCTGATGCACCACCTGTGCCCCCTACTGTGCCAACTTGCTGTGCTTTATCGACCCGGTGCTCCGCTCGTTGGTGTGAGCGTCGCTTCTCTGCTCTTCGTTGTTGTTGGAGGGCGATTGCCTCCAACTGCCCAGTAGCGTCCTTCACGAGCCTCCTCCACAGAGGCCAATCTTGACACCGCTGGTACCAGTCATCGGGAAGTCTACTCAGCTCCACATCCTCCTGTACCACATCACTCCATCTCTGCTCTAGCCCGTGCCGCGCCCGTTTAACCCCCTCAATCCTGCCGAACAAAAACTTTTTAGGAATGCGGTGGCTGGGCATGCGGGCTACATGACCCAGCCAACGCAGCCTTGCCTGCCGGAGGAGCTCACCGATGGGACTTTGTCCAGATCTTTCAAAGATTTTTGAGCTCCTCACACAATCCAGCCTGGTTAAACCCAGGATGGATCGTAGGCAGGCAAGCCTAAATGTTTCTAACTGATGAAGGTGTTCCATTAGGGGGGTCCACGTTTGGCAAGCGTAGAGAAGGGAGGGAATGGCCCTGGCAGAGAAGACCTGAAGCTTCTTGCGGAGCGACAGACCAGGTAGCTTCCACACAGCGTTACGCAACCTATGAAAAGGTAATGCCGCTCAACTGATTCGGAGTGATACCTCTGCTGTTAAACCGGAGACGGTCATGAGCACACTGCCCAGGTATGGGAAACTCCACTCCACAATTTCCCCAACACCAATTGGGAGTTGTGCGGGTGGAGTGTCCGATGATACAAAATACCCAGGCAGGTGCTTAGTTTTGGTGGGGCTGATGGTAAGGCCCCACCTCTTAGTGTCAAGCTCCAGTCTCAGCAGCAGCGTCTCCAACTCCTCCTCTGAATGAGCAGCTATTACCAAAGCATTGGCATACATAACGTGGTTGACCAATAGGGAGCCATCGTTTGACCGCACCCGGGCATCGATCAGCCTCCCATTTAATCTGTACCAGGTGGAAATGCCTCCGGTACAGCCATCAAAAGCTTCACGAACTATGTGGTCGAAAAATATGTTAAAGAATGTGGGAGCCAGAGGACATCCCTGTCGCACTCCAAGGTGAACAGGGAATGGCTCCGACTCCCGGCCACGCAGTTTTACCCTGGCTCGCGCACCATCATGAAGGTCCTTCATGATCGTGAGCAGAGGGTCAAAGACTCCGAAAGCACGAAGACGGACAGAAAATATGGCATCTGTGCAGGACTGCCCTTTCCTGAAATCGCATTTGGGCTCTGCAAGCCTCTCCTCAGCGTGCCTGGCACACTGAGGAGTGAGATGCCCCTGTAGTTGTTCCAGTCTGTGCGGTCCCCCTTCTTGAAGAGGGGGACCACCAGGGTATCCTTCCAATCCTGCGGAACCCGTCCAGTGGTCCAGACTTGTTATGATGTCATGTAGGGCAGTCTGTGCCTAAACGGCACCCTCCCTCAGAATTTTGCTTGGGAGATCATCTCTGCCCGGTGCCTTTCCTGGTCTCTGACTCTGAATTGCCTTCAGTACTTCCTCAGCAGATGGCACTTCACCCAGACTTCTTCCAATATTTGAGACACCGCAGCCTCAGCAGGGTCGTCCCCACTTTGCCCCACGATGTTTTCCAGGCTGAGGGATTTCCCCTCCCACATGCTCTCACAGAAATGCTCAGCAAATCTGCAAGCCTGTTCCTGATGGTAATAGGTGTGGCGCTGCAGGTTACTTTTTTGATGGAGTTAAATAGCGATTAGTGATCGCGGGCCATTGAGGCAGACTCCATCTCCTCAGCAACCCGCGACCACCACCCATCCTTGCAGCGCCTCACGGCTCTCCGAACCTCCGAGCGAAGGCAATAAGCTGCCTCATTCTCAGAAATGGGATGATGTAGACGATGAGAGTGGGCCTGTCGCTTTTTCTCAGCTATCCTGAACACGTCCTTTGTCAGCCAGGGTCTCTGGGGAGGTCTGGACCGTGTACCCAAAGCAACCATTGCAGTTGCATGAGCCACAGTCCCAAACCTCGCCCATTTCCCCTCGGCATCTGGAGGAGTGGGGGACGATGCCAACCCAAGCCGCAAGCGATGATGAAATTCTCGCTTGCAACTTTCATCAGCTAGCTGTGACCAGGCCACTTTTGGTTTGAATTAGGTCCTGGGTGTACACCCACCACCCTTGTGGAAGAATGGCAGGCGCATCTTACAGATGACAAGTCGATGGTCAGTGGGCAGATCAGCTCTACGGTAGGTCCTGGTGTCAAGGACATGGGCCCGCATCCGCTGTTCCGTCACTATGTAGTCCAGCAAATGTTCTTGCTTGGACCCGGCATGCATCCATGATGTTATGTGGATGCACCGATGCCGGAACAGCGTGTTGGTAATGACAAGCCCATGGGCTGCACAAAAATCTAGCAGCCTCCTACCGTTGTTATTGAGCTGATCTAGCCCATGCCTTCCAATCACTCCAGACCAGGTGCCAGCATCATAACCAACTCGGGCATTGAAGTCGCCCAACAAGATGACTCTATTCCGAGGGGCCACTCTAGCTAGCACCTGTGACAGGAGGTCATACAAGGCATCTGACTCATCGGCCTTGCCTGCATCCCTCCACGGATGTTCGTCTTCGGTGGGGGCATAAGTAACCACGACCACCACTCCTCGCCTCTGGTTGATGGGAAGGGAGCCCAAAGTAGCCTGGGGCTTACCGCTTCCCACACCACACCGCTACGCTCCCACGCCCCCTTCATTATTTTGTTCAGAAGAAGAGACACTCCCTGTTGTTTGGCAGTCTCCTGCCGCGAGTAGAGGACTGTCCACCCCTCATGGTGGCAGGAGCCAGAACCGGTCCACCGGACCTCCTGAATACCAATGAGATCCAGGCGGTATCGGTCCAGCTGCCGACAGAGGAGTGGCAGCCTCTCCCCGCAGTGAGCATTTTAACATTCCACGTGGCCACCCGCAGTGTTTTTGTTGTTTCTGGAGGAGCCCCGAGGGTAAGGATTCAGTCTCCTGGCACCTCTAAATGGGGTTTGGCCAGGAGACGTCATATTTGCCTGTCCCTCCGGGCCCTCCGGCACAAGCTTAATTAGATATTTTAAACGCGGTTTTGTGGTAATTAATTGAAAGGTGGAGGGGTTACCAGCCCCTAGCACCCATCCAGAGCCCCCATTTGGCCGCTGTGGTGGTCACAGACGCCATGAGGGGAATGGCCAATCTAAATTGGCCCTCCCCCCCCCCCACGACACTGCCTACCACAGCGTTGCCGTCCGGCACGAACCAGGAGGTAGGGGGTTGTTTTTGCCGGACAAGCAGCACCTATGAGGCACGGCACACGAGGGGGTGGGTGGCCAGCCCACCACACCCGGCCGTCTTTGTCTCTCTCGCGGTGACGTTTTGTACACCGCACCAGGTCCTCACTAGAGGCCGAGTCGACCTAGAGGAGGCCCAGGACCGGTTCATAAAATCGTCGCTTGAGTGTTGCCACTCGCACGGACGTTCACCACGGCGTTTGTCACGATCACGCGATCACGGCACCCTCGCTCACTCGCGACCATGAGCTCGTTCACTGTCGCTGACACACAAAGACAAAGATACCCCGTATAGCCCGACTAGACTGTTGGGGCAAGTGCTGTTAGCGAGCACCTACACACACGCACACACACGTGTTAACCCTCTCACGTAATAACGACTCGCACACTCATCCTCGCACGTAATCACCCACTCAATAAATGGCACACGCACAGCCGCTTGCACTGTTACAACAACAGCGTTTGTGCCAGGCTAGGTGCGCTTTGAGGCCACGTGAGGTGTCGAAAGCTCGCTGCTGGCAGGAGGTCACGGGACGGACTCCAGGTGCCATGAATTTGTTGAATGAAATGCGTCAGCCGTGCTTTATCCGCCCGGCACGCCGCTCGTTGTTGTGAGCGTCGCCACTCTTGCTCTCCGCTGCTGTTGGATTGTCGACTGCCTCCCAACTGCCCCCCCCCCCTCCCCACGTAGCGTCCTTCACGAGCCTCTTACACGTTTCGCTGTTGCACGCACCCAAATTCCCGCGCGCATTCCGTTTAATTCGCACACTCACTGACTCACCCTCTCGCCCGCTCACACTGCCGCTCGCTCACACTCGCTCGCTCGCTCGCCCACGCGCGGTCACGCGCATCAACCCCGTGCGCCTCCGAGCGCCGACGCGCTCGTTTAAGGCCGAGTCGACCTAGGCGACGCCCGGCACAGTTTTCATGACACCGCTCGCAAAAAAAGGCATCCCTCTGCTGCCCGCAGCACAAGATGTCGATGAAAGCTCACAGCGTGTTGCCTTCTCCACCTCGTCTCTCTGCTCATCACTTCCCACCCCATCTCACCTCATCATCTTCTCCCAACCCCCCCCTCCCCCAAAAGACAAAGATCCCCCGTATAGCCTTACCGTATTTCATGGGGCAAGTGCGGTTAGCGAATAGCACCTATGAAGACTGGCACGGCAAACGAGGGGGGTTGGGTGGCCAGCACCCCACCCGGCCGCCTTTGTCTCCCTCGATACGATGTTTACACACCGCACCAGGTACTCATTTGAGGCTGAGTCTACCTAGGGGAGGCCCCATGACCAATTAAGAAAGCCGTAACCGACGTTGTCCCGAGGGGAGGAAGCCCAGGGCCGGTTCAAGTATCCGCCACTGTCATTCAGCGTGAGCGGGGTTCGAACCCAGGCGGTGGTCAGGTGGTTCGTGGCGCGGTGCGCTAACCACACGCGCCACCGCTCCTCCGCCACACCTCCCTCATTCGTTCTCTCTCCACAGCCCCCACCCTCATCCCGAGCTCATCCCTCACGCCCCCTCCTCCTCCTCCCCCCCCCACCACTCACCTCGCTTCGTCTCCCCTGGAGACGAAGCCAAAAAAGCAGAGCGAGCGTCACCTCCTCGGGTGTGACGTCAATGAAGGAACGAGTATAAAAGCGGCGGGAGATTCGCTCTCTCTTCGCTGAAGCTCTCCCGTGATCGCTCGCTCGCTCGCTCTCTCTCTCTCTCTCTTCACACACCACACACACACACAGCTGCGTGTGTGCGTGTGTGCGTATAGCGTAACACATTGCTCTGTCGGGAGCAGCGCGATCGTGCGGGCGAAGAAACGGCGGTTTGTGCGCAGAGGACGGACGGACGCCTTCAATAGAGAAGGGGGGGGGGGTCTCTTTGAGGTCGCTGTCCCTGGTGCTGAAACAACACGGGCGAAAGGTACAGGGCGATGTTTGTTGTTGTTGTGTGTTTGAGGCTCTTCGTCATAAGCGATGTGTGCTGCAACACGCAGCCAGCCGCTGGGCCATCGTGATGGGTAATATAATTAAAGTGGTGTGTGCTTTGTCAACTGTTTTTCGCTGATATCCAAGGCTGTGTTAGGTGGCGAGTGGGTGCCGTGTGGATGGATTTTCTTGTGTGTGTTTACTGTGGCTATGTTTGTTGCTATGTATACCTGTCTGTGACTGTGTGTGTGTGTCTTTGTGTGTGTGTCTTTGTGCGTGTGTCTTTGTGTGTGTGTCTTTGTGTGTGCTCCTGGGGAGCGATAGTGTAGTGGTTAGCGCTACGCTGCGTTATGAACCTGGCGACCCGAGTTCGATTCCCGCTCACGGCCAACACCAGTGACGATTATCTGAAACGGTCCTGGGCCTCCCCTAGGCCGACTCAGCTTTAAATGAGTACCTGGTGCGGTGTGTAAACATCGCCACTGGGGAGACAAAGGCGGTCGGGCGTGGTGCTGGCCAGCCACCCCCTCGTGTACCGTTCCGGCCTTCATAGGTGTTCGCTAACAGCACTTGCCCCTACAGTCTGTTAAGGCTATACGGGGGATCTTTATTTTTTATCCTGTATGTTGTGCGTGTGTCTTTAGCACTGTTTCTAGAGAGACAAAGGTGGTCGGGTGTGGTGCTGGCCACCCACCCTCTCGTGTACCGCGCCGGCCTTCATATGTATATTGTGTAGCGGTAGTGTCGTGGTTAGCGCACTGCGTCTCCGAAGCAATTGGACCCGAGTTCGATTCCCGCTTGCGGCCAATATCGGTTGACGAATATCCGCACCGGTCGTGGGCCTCCCATTGTAGGTCGATTCAGTCGTAAGCGTGCATCTGCTGCGCTGTGTAAACATCGGCGCTGGGGAGATAACGGGGGCCGGGCGAGATCATCACTATACAACCCACTCGGGTTCCGAGATTAACATTAATAGCTCCTTCAATCATAAAGGTTGTCCCGTACATAATGCTGCTGCTTCTGTTTGTCTCGGCGGTTTGTTTGATCAAAGCAACTCGATATATAGCAGGGTTTACCGCAACAAGCTGCATGTTATCGTCAATTCCATTGCACGGTATTAGCGCTGCACGGCAACGCTGTATGTTAATCCAGCATTGTCAAGATGTATGCGGGGAGATTTAAAATGCGTTCACGGGCATACCATTTTAATCTTAAATGCACGGAACACATTTTCGTACCGTCATATGTAATCAACGGTTATATAAAAAAAAAAATTGTAACATTTACAGAGAGTCAATACGCTTGCCTTCCTACACTTGAATAAATACGGCATCAGCGTTCATATTTTTCACAGGAATTGCATGCAACTGGTGTGCGCATAAGACGATTGCTGAATACGAAATAGGTTAACTCTGAAGTCGTTTTTGCTCGTGTCGTATGGTTTAACTTTGTGTTTAAATTCGTACAAATGTTCATATTGGAAGGACCATTGCCGAGAAACGTCTTTTACCTTGAACAAAAATGAATAAATAAATATTGTCTGTTATCTTTCTCCAGATAAAGCCCACGGCGCTATATGCGGCTCTCGTTCAGAAGCGATCTGGCCACAAATGACATAGCTCAAAGAAGTGGCTTGTCACGTGGAGAATTATCGCAGACAAATAATATAATCTATCAAGGCCACGGCGTTATTGACCAGTGCGTTGTTTTGCTTTGCTACAGGGGCTTAGTTCAGAATCATTCTGAACCATTATTACATCGGGTGTTTAAAAAAAAATCTATGGGTTAAAAAATATTAATTCTACCAATTGTTGAGAACATTTGTATCAGTGGGATATGATTAACCGCCATCTCTGTACAGCTTAGAGACTTGTGGGGGGGGGGGGGAGCGGTGGCGCAGTGGTTAGCGCGCTGCGCTATCGTCACTAGGAAGACAAAGGCGGCCGGATGCGTGTGTGTGTGCTCGTCATACGACCCGCGTCGTGTGCTGAGCCGGCCTTCATAGGTGCTCGCCAACAGCACGCACTTGCCCCAGCAGTTTGTTAAAGGCTACACGGGGGATCTTTGTCTATGTGTGTGCGTGCGCATGGCTACATCCATGTGTGCGTTCAAATGCACGTGCCTTCACACGCCTCCTATACGCGTCACACCTATCAACGTGTGTGTGTGTGCATCGTTCGTATGAGTGTGTGTGCGTGCGCGTGTTTAATAGGCGCTCGCAAACAACGCTTGCCCCCTAATCTATAATGCAACACGGAGGAACGCTTGTGTGTGCGCGTGAGACACGCGCGGCCCGGGTCTTGTTTTCACCACGAACCCCTCTCGTATAATAATAATGATGATACAAGTCTCGATAACCCAAAAATATGTGCTCGCAGACAGGAATTCTCCACAACAGCGCGTTTATAGCAATGTTCGAGACACGCACACAAAATAATAAAACACTCGCTGATTTCTAAAGAGAGCGGAGCGCATTTCCCTTATTAGGAGATGCTATAAATAACTCAGCATTTGCGTCACGTTGACGTCATTACTGCAATCTCCCAGCAGAGAGGCCATATGAGTTAGATTCCTGGCCATTCATTCATGAAAATATATCGTGTGTACTCATTGATGGGGGAAAAAAAAGTCGAGTTCAATCAATTAATTGATACATTTCTCAACTCGATCAAATTTCTCGACTCAGTCATACGATGCTATCCGATTCGTGTCGAATAATTAATGATAATAATGAATTAAATAAAAAAATATTCATTCAAAGCAGAATGTTAGTGATTGATTCGATGAATAAAATATTCATTTTAATGAATATATAATTTTTTAAAATGGATTAGAAACACAAATTGATAGGAATCTTAAATAATTTCGGTCATATTGACTTTAATTTAGGCCAATATAAAACAAAAATCTCTGACGCAGTCCGAAAAATATTCCGTTAATGAATTAACACTTAACAAATATTTATTTATTTATTCTCAATCTATAAATCAGTCGACTAATTGTATTTAAAACGCACCGTGACGTCACCTGTCCGCAAGTAATTAATTGAAATCTAACCAACATAAAATAATTTAATCTGCTAAATTAATACATTATTCACACATTGATGATCACGACGGTGAACGGAAGCTTTCAATTGAGCAGGTGATATTCAGTGGATGATGATGCCGCTGCTGATGATGCTTAATCGATTACGTAACTTAGCCTTCTCCACACGGCGATCCATTTATAGATACCCTACTAATTCCCCATGTACTCCGACTCGTTCTTGTTAACCTCACCTGACGTAATCATCGGAGGCTGCACGCGGCGAGTCCATTGAGATTGATGGTGTTCATTTCTCTTGAGGATTTATCCCAATCAACTTAGTGGGGTATCTATAAATGGACCACTCTGTGTGTCTTATAAATAAGTAGGGGAGCGGTGGTGTAGCGGTTAGCGCGCTGCGCTACGAACCCGGCGACCCGAGTTCGATTCCCGCTCACGGCCAACACCAGTGACGATTATCTGAACCGGCCCTGGGCCTCCCCGAGGTCGACTCGGCATCAAATGAGTACCTGGTGCCGTGTGTAAACATCGCCACTGGGGAGACAAAGGCGGCCGGGGGTGGTGTTACCCACCCACTCGTGTGCCGTGCTGGCCTGCATAGGTGCTCGCTAACAGCACTTGTCCCTACAGTCTGTTACAGGCTACACGGGGGATCTTTGTCTTTGTTTAATAAACCGAGGCTCGTGACGGTTCACCCACCCTTCGCGTTGTGAATGATCGTAATCATTTCCATTCACGAATCGATTATAGCAATGAGACGGCACATTATAATACAAACTAGAGAAACAATACAAACGAGACAGACAATACAAACGAGACAGACAATACAAACGAGACAGACAATACAAACGAGACAGACAATACAAACGAGACAGACAATACAAACGAGACAGACACGACAACAGAAGAACAAAAACCTGAATCGACTGCCAATCATTAGTTTCCAAGTTCATAGATCATTCCTTCCGGGGCTCAATAAAACTGGTACAACTTTTGATTTGAAGCTTTCGTGATTCATATTCTTGGTTCTTTACCGAAATAACCAAGAATATGGTCCAACTTTGTGACGCATCAACAAGTAGGCGTGTTTCAGGGTCGGTCCGTCACACAATTTTGACGACATGATTCGTCATTTAGATTTTCAATTAACTTAGTTTTTGTTTGCGATTAATATAATTTACACGTGGTGTGAATCTGGAACACATACCGCTGTACACGAATCACACTATTCAATGGAATAATCGATTCAACGCAACTCAACTTAAAAAAAACTTAATTTGGAGCTTTCGTGACTGCAGGAATTACTCTTTGGTTCTTTCGGTAAAGTCACGTATAAAGAGAAAATAATAAATTAAATACTAGCATCCGACGTTTCGATTGCAACACAAGCAATCATCATCAGGTATAAATGAAATAGAAATACAAATCTTGTATACCCTACAGGGTGTTGACTGTTATGCTATCCGACTCTCTGTTGTATTACATTACATTTCTAAGTATACTAGATTTGTGTTTCTATTTCATTTATACCTGATGATGATTGCTTGTGTTGCAATCGAAACGTCGTATGCTAGTATTTAATTTATTATTTTCTCTTTATACGTCACTTTACCGAAAGAACCAAAGAGTAACTCAACTCAACTTTATTTTACCAGGTAAGGCCCACTGATGGCTTGTTTTCAGAAGCGACCTGGCCACAAATGATTGCTCAACGAAGTGGGTTATCACGTGGAAGTTGAAATATTAGCCAAATGCTCTAAAAGCGTGATGTTGGTTCTAAATTTGGGGGGGGGGGGGGGAACTTGGAGGACCCGGAGAAAAATCCACGCGACCACGGGGAGAGAGAGAAACGCAACCTCCAAATATACAGCAGCAGGCGTCAGGGTCGGGATAGAATCCACGACCTCCTGTGTACCAGGCGAGGTAGTTAACATCTCCTAGCCACCGTGATGATGATGAGAAAGAGAGAGACACGCAAACTCCAAATACAGAGCAGCAGGCGTCAGGGTCGGGATGGAACCCACGACCTCCTGTGTACCAGGCGAGGTAGTCAACATCTCACCATCAATTATTTGGTGATGGCGCTTGTTCCGCTGCATTGGAAGTTGTGCAAAAGCAGAGCCAACAACAACAACAGCAACTCAACAATGTTCATCAATAACAACACTGCACGGCCTTGAAAGTAAACATGTATAATAGGCGACGTTTCGGGCAACGGCCCTTCTTCATAGCAAACTGATAGGCCAGAGATACAGACTGCAGTTATTGACACAAATGAGGCCTACTGGGAATTCGATGTTGGTATTTGTTTTTGGTGGAGCACGTTGAGTTTCCACCACACTGACAGTCCCAGCAGGGGGACATTGAGACGTCACCTTTGACCTTTGACATCGCCTGCGGAATGGGGTCAGCTCATTCCACGTGGAATTGGCCAAGACCATCCCGACGTGGCACGACCCCTTGCGTCTTGAGACTCACCGAGACCCGCGGGGACAATTTCCGCGCGGCGCCTTCTTTGATGACTTTTCTTGCGGCTCTTGAGAGAATGCATCCTCTTGTTATTTTGGTTGCATCGAAGTTCAGTTCACCATGGGAGTCCAGTTTACCATGTTAGTCCGGTTTACCATGGAAGTTCAGTTTACCATGGGAGTCCAGTTTACCATGGAAGTTCAGTTTACCATGGAAGTCCATTTTACCATGGGAGTCCAGTTTACCATGGAAGTTCAGTTTACCATGGGAGTCTAGTTTACCATGGAAGTTCAGTTTACCATGGAAGTCCATTTTACCATGGGAGTCCATTTTACCATGGGAGTCCAGTTTACCATGGAAGTTCAGTTTACCATGGGAGTCCAGTTTACCATGGGAGTCCAGTTTACCATGTTAGTCCGGTTTACCATGGAAGTTCAGTTTACCATGGGAGTCCAGTTTACCATGGAAGTTCAGTTTACCATGGGAGTCCATTTTACCATGGGAGTCCAGTTTACCATGGAAGTTCAGTTTACCATGGGAGTCTAGTTTACCATGGAAGTTCAGTTTACCATGGAAGTCCATTTTACCATGGGAGTCCATTTTACCATGGGAGTCCAGTTTACCATGGAAGTTCAGTTTACCATGGGAGTCCAGTTTACCATGGAAGTTCAGTTTACCATGGGAGTCCAGTTTACCATGGGAGTCCAGTTTACCATGGAAGTTCAGTTTACCATGGGAGTCTAGTTTACCATGGAAGTTCAGTTTACCATGGAAGTCCATTTTACCATGGGAGTCCAGTTTACCATGGAAGTTCAGTTTACCATGGGAGTCTAGTTTACCATGGGAGTCCAGTTTACCATGGAAGTCCAATTTACCATGGGAGTCCAGTTTTCCATGTTAGTCCATTTTACCATGGGAATCCGGTTTACATGGAAGTCGAGTTCATCATGGAAGTCCAGTTCACCATAGAGGTCCAGTTTACCATGGCGGCTCTTTAAGGACCGCTTGGTGACAGTTATTTGTTGAGGACCATCACTGTCTCGAATTCACCACCACACTGCATAGCGGCTCTTGAAATTTTGCTGGGTTTATATTTGGATTTTTTTTACCGAAATCTTAAAAACAAAAATGTTCGTGCCTCTGCTTGTCCGTCGCCCCCCTCTCTCCCTTCCCCCACCTTGCCACGCGCCGTTCTGATGGACCCCTGTCGTTGTGCGCGTGTCTCTGCCACAGCCATGCCCTCTGAGACGATGCCCTCCTCCTCCGCGTGGTGGCACTGCGTGGCCTCCGTCGTTGCCCTTCTGGCCACGTGCGTCTCAAGCATCCCGCTCACGTCGCCCCAGGCTCACAAGTACTTCCACCCGCAACAACAACAACAGCAACAACAACAACAGCTGCTGTCCATGACAGCCGCGCAACCGCTAGCGTACGCCTCGGTCTCCACCACCCACCGGGCCGGCTCCCTGGATGAGCCTTCGGCCAGAAGTTTGTCCGAGGAGGAGCTCCTCAAGACGCTGAGCGCTTTGCAGGCGCTGGAAGAGGAAGGCGAGGTGCTCGCCTACCTCGCCAGCCTGCGCTCCGGCTCGCGGGGCCGCCAGGCGCAGCGCGAGGCCGCCACCTCCGAGTCCATGCTCGAGTCTCTGCTGCTCGAGGCTCTGGCCAGGAGAGACCGGGGTCTGCAGACTCGGCAGGCGGAACAGGAGGAGGACGAGAAGCAGCAGCAGCAGCAGGAGGATGATGAGGAGGAGGAGGAGGTGGTGAGGGAGATGCTGGCAGGCCAGCCACGGAGGATGCCTCGCCACGGCAGAAACTTCTCGCCGCTCTACAGCCAGAAGAGCCGCTCGGACGGGCTCGGTGTTGAGAATGGAGATGACGATGTCGACGACGACGATGGTGGTGAGGAGGAGGAGGAGGACATTGGCGGTGGAGCTGCTGCGAACGGCAACGCTGGCTACGGTGACGATGGCGCGGTGGAGGAGGAACTGGAGGAGAATCGAGCGGCGCGCTGGAGATCTGGCGGCGACGAGGAGGACGAGGAGGGTGAAGCCAACGGCGGCGGCGGGGAGGAGGAGGAGGACGAGGGAGAGGAGGGAGAGGCGCGGGATCTACTCCAACTTCTGGAGGCGCTCCAGGGTCGCGGCGCGAGGCAGAGCGAGGGCGGTGGAGGAGGAGGAGCGGGCCGGCAGGCGAGCGAAGCGGCGGGAGCGGAGGACGTGAGGTCCGTGGCCGTGATGGAGGCGCGTCGCCGCAACGACAAAGCGGTCGGCCAGAGGCCGCGCTTGCTGAAGCAGCAGCAGCAACAGCAGCAGCAGCAGTTGGACAGGGAAGATGAAGAGGCTTTGGATCAGGCTGCCAATCTGCTGCTGCACTTCGCCCTGCAAGCCGGAGAGAATGAGAACTCAGCGCCGCCTCCTCGGTCCCGTGGTCCCAACGCTGCACCGCGCTCGAGGTCTCCGTATCCTGGCCAGGCCCGAGGGGAGCGGCCTCCGACGCCCAAGGGGCGCGTGGAGGGAAGGCACCGCCCGAGGCCTGCTCACGACGGGGACGAGGAGGAGGAGGAGGAGCGCACAGCAGAACTGGAGAACCTCGTGAAGCTGCTGCTGCTACAAGAGGCTGAAGGAGAAGGCCGTGATGGTGGTGGCGCTGGTGACGAGGACGATGCTGATGCTGATGATGGTGCTGCTGTTGAGAAGCAGCAGCAGCAGCAGCAGAGAGGAGATGGTCAGGGTCGGAGGAAAGCGACCGGCAAGGTCGTTGCGTCGTCAGCTCGCACCGCCGCCTGGCAGGAGGCACCTGCGCAAGGACGCCACGGGCTCAAGGATCACAAGCGCGGCGGGGCGATGGACGAGGAAGGCGACGCTGCAGCGGCGGAGGAGGTTGAGGAGGTTGAGGAGGAGCAGGGCTTGGATCGGGCAGCGAAGTCTCGGCAGTCGGCGAAGGAGGGGGAGGAGGAGAGAGGTGATGGAGAGGGAGGGAGGTCGGAGGAGGAGGGGGAGGAGCACGCGGCTGAAGAGGAGAAAAGGGACAACGAGATCCTCCACGAGCTGCTGCAGTACCTCAAGCTGGACGAGGAAGGTCGACTCGAGGAGAGTCAACCTCCTCCACCTCCTCCTCCACATCGGCTCGACGCTCCTCGTTCGGCAGACGACGACGCTCGAATCGTTGAAGAACTTTCCAAGTTCATCATCGACGACGGTGGTGACGACGACGATGACGACGACGACGATGATGATGATGTGGAAGACACGGTGGAGGTGGAAGACCTCGAGGAGGAGGATGATGGCGACGACGACAACGACGACGACGACGATGGCGATCGCCGCAAGCGAGTCTCGCCCTCGTATCGCCAGCAGAAGGGCCACGGCCCCAGCGTGGAGCCGCGTCTGGACCTGGAGGGCCTCCTGGTGGAGCTCCTCCAGGGGGCCGCGCGCGTTAAAGGAGACGGGGCGGGTGAAGTTTCTCGCTACGCGTCGGCGCCATCGTAGGGTGCCGGCCGTCGCGAACAAATCGATGAATAAAGGCATTTGACATATAACCTCGCAACGTAAACGTGACGATGATAAGTTCTGAAGGTCGTGGGAGTCTGTGGGTGGGCGGGCGGGTGGGTGGGGTGAGGGGGGGGGGGCTTTGGTTGCTCCGATAGAGACTTCTTCTTGTCGCCCACTTGGATAGGAGGGACGTCTCGCTCATCCTCCTATGCAATTGTGGGAACAGGGAGGTCTATGGATGGGACCCCATTTTTTGTTGTTTTGTATCACTGGCGATGACACGGTTGCTGCACAGATGTCGCCACCTATTCTTAGAGTACGGTATATATATGTATACAGTACAGGCATGCACATACAAAGATAAAGACAAAGGTCCCCCCACCCTCCATATTGTCGTAACAGGCTGTCGGGGCAAGTGTTGTTTGCGAGAACCCATCAAGGCATACGTACCTACAAAAAGACAAAGTCCCATACATACATACGTTCCCATCGGCTAACTTTCACGCACACAAACCGGGCAACACACACACACGCGCGAAAAAACACGCTCGCGCCTAACAGCGGGGACTTGCAGAATAACGAGCTCGTTCGAGACTCAAAAAAACCCCCATCGCGACCTCCTTCTTAGCTGCGGCATTCCTCCTCGAAGCCACTGGGTGGCGAGCGGCAGTAGACCTCAACATCGGCATTTAGCTCACAAAGACAAAGCTCTCCCGTGTAGGCTGAACGGACTGTCGGGGCAAGTGCTGCTAGCGAGCGCCTATGAAGGCCGGCACGGTGCACGAGGGGGGTGGGTGGTCAGTAACCACGCCCGACCGCCTTTGTCTCGATGTTAATCAGACTCGGGTCGCCGGGTTCGTAGCGCACCACGCGGCTCCACACATCTCACACACCACTCTCCCAAGCCTGTCATAACAGAATGATAGATACATCTCTAGAGCATTCCGGGTGTCATTCCATCTAGCCCCTCCCCTCCGCCCCCTCCCCGAATTTCGGAGATTAAATCGATAACAGCTCCGAGGAAACAATCGATAAAATGACAACGACTCAAATTGTTTCACTTGAGATCACAAGGACAAAGCGCCGTCGAATCTGACCATCACCTGCCGTGGAAGTTTGTCGACCACACGCGCACACAACAAAGACAAAGATGCCCCCTGTAGCCTGTAACAGACTCTTGGGGCAAGTGCTGTTAGCGAGCACCTATGAAGGCCGGCACGGCACACGAGGGGGTGGGTGGCCGGCCCCCTTTGTCTCCCCAGTGGCGATGTTTACACATCCGCTCCAGGTACTCATTTGAGGCTGAGTCGACCTAGGGGCGGCCCAGGACCGGTTCAGATAATCATCACTGGTGGGGTTGGCCGTGAGCGGGAATCGAACTCGGGTCGCCGGGTTTGTAGAGCAGCGCGCTAACCGCTACACCACCGCTCTTCACACACACACACACACGTACACACACAGACACACGTACACACACACGCGTACACACACACGCGTACCCACACACACACGTACACATACACACGTACACACACGAGTACACACACAGGCGTGTACACACACGCGTACACACAGACACACGTACACACAGACACACACGCGTACACACACACGCGTACACACGCGTACACACACGTACACACACACGCGTACACACACACACGCGTACACACAGACACACGTGCACACACAGACACGCGTACACACACAGACACGCGCGTGTGTGTGTGTGTACGCGAGCACACCACATGAAGGAAGATGCAACTCAAAACGACAGAACGAGATCTTATTTCTTTGTACTTCTCACAACAAAAAATCTTCTCGCGTTCCCACTTTGCTTTTTTCGCAGCCTCCCCGACCCCCCCCCCCCCCCCAAAACCGCAGCATGCAGTCGAGAAGTGGCATCTGTTGCTGCAGCAGCTGCAGCAGCTGCAGCAGCTCTATCCACTGCTGGACACACACTACACTACACGCACAACAAAGACAAAGATCCCCCGTATAGCCGTCAACACGCTGCTGGGGGCAAGTGCTGTGAGCGAGCGCCTACGAAGGTCGGCACGGCGGCGCGCGCGAATTGGGGGGGGGGGGGTGGTTGTTGGGTTTTGGCCAACAGCACGACCCGGCCGCCTTTGTCTCCCCACGGCTGATGTTAACAGCACACCAGGTTATCATCATTTAAGGCTGAGTAGATCTAGGGGAGAGCCGGGCTCGGTTCAGATATTCGACACTGATGTTAGCCGTGAGCGGATAATCGAATTCATGTCCGCCGGGTTTTCGTAGCGCAGTTCACAAGCAAACTCCGCTGCCGCTCCCCACAAGACAAAGACCCCCCGTATAGCCTTAACGGACTGTCGGGGCAAGTGCGATTAGCGAGTAGCACCTATGAAGGTGACCGCTCCCCTATAGACAGACACACACACTATACACACAAGTGCACTATACAATACACAGCTGCGCGTACACACGGACACTAATGTATACACACATCAGCTCATCGCATCCCCGGCGTGTTCCCTCCTTTGACTGCCACTCCGTCGCTAGTCTCGTGGTATCCGGACATCTTCTTCCATGGCGAGAGGGGCACCACGGTGGCTATGAGATGTTGACTACCTCGCCTGGTATACAGGGGGGAGGGGGGGTCGTGGGTTCGATCTCGACCCTGACGCCTGCTGTATATTTGGAGTTTGCGTCTCTCTCATCATCATCATCACGGTGGCTATGAGATGTTGACTACTTCGCCTGGTGTATAGGAGGTCGTGGGTTCGATCTTGACCCTGACGCCTGCTGCTGTATATGTGGAGTCTGCGTGTCTCGCGTGACGATGATCCACTTCATTGAGCTGTCGTTTGGAGCCGAGCCGCTTCTGAAAAAGAGCCACACAGCTGAGTTGGGGGCCTTACCTTGGTAAAATACACAAACACACAAGAAGTGAAATAGACGGATTTGTTCTCGAATCCACGTGCTCCCCCCTCTCTTTCTGGACCGTGTCTCTCATGTGGAATTGCCTAACAAGCACAAGACAAAGATCCCTCGTGTAGCCTTGACAGACTCTAGGGGCAAGTGCTTTTAGCGAGCACCTATGAAGGCCGGCACGGATCCACGAGGGGGTGGGTGGCCAGCACCACGCCTGGTCGCATTCGTCTCCCCAGTCGCGATGTTTACACACCGCACCAGGTACTCAATTGAGGCTGAGTCAACCTGGGGGAGGCCCAGGACCGGTGTTCGCCGTGAGCGCGAATCGAATTCTGATCGTTGGGTTCGCAGCGCGGCGCGCTCACCACTACACGCCACCGCTCCCTACCCGCTCACGGCATTAGCCCCAACAGACGACAGACACACCGACACACACACCGACACACACTCTCTCACACACACACACTCTCACACACACACTCTTACACACACTCTCACACACACTCACACACACACTCACACACACTCACACACACACACACTCTCACACACACTCTCACACACAAACACACACTCTCACACTCACACACACTCTCACACTCACACACACTCTCACACTCACACACTCTCTCACACACACACTCACACATACACTCTCCACGCTTCTTTGCACAATTTTCAGCTTTCGTTCCGTCATGTGTCTGTGGTCGCGTCTCTGCTCCGTCGCACGTCACCGTGGGGCCACGTGCGACGATTTGAAGCCTCCTCCATCCCGTGGGTCCGTGGGGATCCTCGGCCGCTCTCTCGACGTTCCGAACCCAGTCCCGTCCGCATGGCTACGAAGCGAGAAGATCACGTGATTATTTTGAGGGTTACATTTTCCTTTTGAAGACATCCCGATATTCATTGTGCAAACGGAATGTTATCGTTTAAAAAGTGCCTGTTGTGGTTGTATAAGTATATAATGGTCCGTTAACGTGAACATGTGTGTGTGTATGCACATGAGACAGTACAGGATACGGAATTGTCCGGATTATAAGACGCACACTCCAAACCGCGTGCCGTGTGTGAATGAAGTAACTGAGATCCTGTCTCACACACACAGAGACAAAGATCCCCGCCCCACCGTGTAGCCTTCACAGACTGTTGGGGCAAGTGCTGTTAGCGAGCAGCACCTATGAAGGCCGCCACGAGATACGAGGGGGTGGGTGGCCAGCACCACGCCCGACCGCCTCTGTCTCCCTCATTTGAGGCCAAGTAGACCTAGGGGAGTCCCAGGACCGGTTCAGATAAACGTCACTGGTGTTGGCCGTGAGCGGGAATCGAACTCGGGTCACTGGGTTCGTAGCGTGACGTGCTAACCGCTACACACTCTCACACACACTCTCACACACTCACACTCTTACACACACACACACTCTCACACACACTCACTCACATACACTCTCACACACACTCACAGACACACACTCTCACACACACTCTCACTCACTCACACACACTCTCAAACACAATCACACACTCTCACACACACTCACACACACTCACACACTCTCACACACACACACTCTCACACACACACACTCTCACTCACACACAATTACACACTCACACACACTCTCACACACACACACACACTCTCACACACACACACTCTCACACACACACACACTCACACACACACACACACTCTCACTCACACACAATCACACACTCTCACACACCCTCACACACTCACACACACTCACTCACTCTCACACACTCTCTCTCTCACACACACACTCTCACACACACACACACACTCTCACTCACACACAATTACACACTCTCACACACACTCTCACACACACACACTCTCACTCACACACAATCACACACTCTCACACACACACACACTCTCACACACACACACACTCTCACTCACACACAATTACACACTCTCACACACACTCTCACACACATATACCAACCGGATCATTAGACACAGCATTCCTTGCTTTCAAATACACAGCAGGGGATGGGGGTGCGTCTTATAATCTGGAAAATACGTAACATGTAATTTTGTATTCCACAGTATTTTATGATATCCATCACTGGCACAACGGTGTGTGTGATGATGGTGGTGATGATGATGATGTACGTATGTGTGGTGAACTTCTTTCGCACCGTACGCAGCCCACCGTGCTAATCGGAGGCAGGAGTGCGCACCACGGCAGGGAGGATAGGTCGTCAGGGTCCACGCAAGACTTTCAATGGCTCCATTTGTGACTTTCACAAATTCGCTCGATCCAAAATTGCGTACACTGTTTCCTCGCCTTACGCGAGCAGATTTAACTTCTTGTTGTATAAACTTCGTTGAATAAATAATCACATTTTTTTTGTCCCGCCAGCCTATTTTTTTTTTTATTTGGTTCGCTGTCGATCCACCTCTGGACGAAGGCCTCTTTCCACGCCGTGTCGGTCCTGGGAGGTGATTTGATACTTCAGCACGCAGGCGAATGCGGTGGTTGGTGGTGCCACTCGCTACTGACTCGCTACTGACATTAGCCGTGGCCGGGAAATGAAACTCGGGTCGCCGCATTGGCGGCGCGGTGCGCTCACCACGTCGGCATCTCTATGATTAACTTACCTACAAGTCAATGCAATTGACGCCTCCCAGAATACGCGTGGTTCACCTTCGAGCGCAGTCCACGTGGTTCATCACCATCATCATCACCGTCATCATCATCACCGCCATCATCACCGTCATTATCATCATCACCACCATCATCATCACCGTCATCATCATCACCACCATCATCACCACCACCATCACCATCACCGCCATCATCACCACCGTCATCATCATCACCGCCATCATCATCACCACCACCACCACCATCATAATCATCACCACCACCATCATCATCACTGTCATCATCATCACCACCATCATCACCACCGCCATCATCACCATCACCACCATCATCATCACCACCACCATCATCACCATCATCACCACCAACATCACCACCATCATCATCATCACCACCACCACCAACATCATCACCACCATCGTCATCATCACCACCACCACCAACATCATCACCACCATCGTCATCACCACCATTATCATCATCATCACCACCACCATCATCACCACCACCACCACCGTCATCATCACCATCACCACCATCATCATCACCACCATCATCACCACCATCATCATCACCGTCATCATCACCATAATCGATGTCCCGAGGCTGTCATCCCAGTCTGGAAGAACTCTCCGTCTGGCTCCTCACTCCACTCACAGCTCACAGCTCAGATCGCTTGCTCGCCACACAGACAGTCGCTGTCCCCCCCCCCTCCCCGTGAGTGATTCTGAAGCTGGGGAGACACGTGGGGAGACACGTGGGGTGGCACTGGGAACTCGGTGCGGTGAGCGTGGTGGGGTTCGTCCAGATTCCACGCGGATTTTCTCCCGATTTGTTTTAAAATCCAGATTTCTCTGCAGTAGCTGTCAATCTTCTCACCATTGCTTTGGGGCGAGCTTGTCACGTGCACCCTGCTGGCTTTCACTGAACAACGCAGACGTCACGAGCCCAAGCGCCGAAAAGAAGAACGGCAGAATCAATCTACCGCTATGGAATGTTTCGAATGCTTCTAAAACACACGCGGTGGTGGGTGTCCATTTATTTTTTGGGAGAAAAAAAACGATCGTGAAACCATTCTTGTGGAATCGCTGTACTTTGTGGAAGTCTACAAAAGTTTGGGGTCACTCCAGCCAGTGATGGGTTCTGGCCCACTGGGAGGCCCCATTCCCCCCCCCGCCCCACCTCGATATGTAAACTCACAGCGGGACGACAAGCGGTGTAAACGAGAGACGTGGCGAGGTGAGAGAGGTTCGACACAGACGTAGATTAGCCTGAGATGTAGTGGCATGGGAAACGCCGGGACGACGCGTGTGGAGTCAGACTTCAAGGAGACAACGTGGGATGATGAGAGAAATTCGGCATCTTGTTGTAGCTGTTAGGATTTAAATATGCGCTGGTATATTAAGTTCACTCATGTTTATTTTTGTTATACATCTGCGGGTAACCCCCACCTTTACCAACTTGGGGGGCGCTCTGCTTTTGCTTGGTGTTTTGTGAGCCAGCATTCACGGCCAGCAGATAAGCCTAACACACATGTAACATACATGCGTATGTCATCGCTTTTACAGACTATAGCGTACCGGTTCATGCTGTACGACGGTTCAACTATAAATCATTTGTGCGTCGTGAGTCAAAACAAAAAAAAAATCGTAGACATTGTTTTCGCGAATTTGATTAACGTATTTGTTTTAATAGAAAAAAAACCCATCCGAGTACATCATTTAAGTAGCCTTAGTGGAACCAGTATATAAATATATATATATTTTCTGCTGCAAATAAAAAAAACCACAAAAAAAACAAAGCAACCCCTTTGCCTGTTTCAGCTGTCCTACTGTGGTTAGCCCGTTCGCCGCTGTTGTATCCGTGTATATAGTCTGTGTAAGATGTTGATTGAATAAAGATTGTCATCTATACTTCGGTAATTCGGTTCTGAGTATTTGTTGCAGTGCGACGAAGCTGTCCAATGTCCCGTGGAAACGAGGTCAGAGGTCAGAGTGCGTCGTGGGTTGACTGATCTTCCATTCTCCGCCAGATTCACAGCAGAGCCGATATCCAACTAAAACTGAACTAAAACATAGTATTCTTAGGTTTTTTTGGTAAAGTCACGTAGGTAAAAAGTAAAAAAATAATAAAAGTAAAATAAAAATACCGAAAAAACCTAAGAATATGAATCCTTGCAGTCACGAAAACTTCAAATCTAGAATAAAACATAGTAATAGGTTTTTACCCTTTCAACTGGTACAAAAACTGACACCTTTATACAAGGCATCATGTTTGCAATAACCACAACACAAGCAGTCAAAATGCAAACAAAAAGAAACAACTCTGATGATGATAATGATATGCACTGTCCTTGAAGTTGATTGGTCCACACCCGAGACAGCTTTTCTTAGAGCCTAGTCTCCATTGGTGTTGGACCAGATGACGCCAAAAGGCGTACAACTCAAAGACAGCGCACTACCAGAGTATTGAGAGCTCGGGGTAAGCATTTAGCTCGGTGTAAGCATAAAGGAGGTCTCATAGTGAACTAAAACAAGTTTTTATTTCCCCAGCTAAGGCCCACAAAACGAGTTGACTATCAGAAATGAAATCTCAACGAAGCGGCTTATCGCGTGGAAATATATAGCAGCCAAATACTCTAAATGCACGTTGATTGGGAGAGAGAGAGAGGAGCATGCGAACTTCAAATATACAGCAGCAGGCGTCAGGGTCGGTATCGAACCCACGGCCTCCTGTACACCAGGCGAGGTAGTTAACATCTCATAGCCACCGTGATGATAAGAGAGAGAGAGACACGCAAACTCCAAATATACAGCAGCAGCAGCAGCAGGCGTCAGGGTCGCTATCGAACCCACGGCCTCCTGTACACCAGGCGAGGTAGTTAACATCTCATAGCCACCGTGATGATAAGAGAGAGAGAGACACGCAAACTCCAAATATACAGCAGCAGCAGCAGGCGTCAGGGTCGCTATCGAACCCACGGCCTCCTGTGTGCCAGGCGAGGTAGTTAACATCTCATAGCCACCGTGATGATAAGAGAGAGACACGCAAACTCCAAATATACAGCAGCAGCAGCAGGCGTCAGGGTCGCTATCGAACCCACGGCCTCCTGTACACCAGGCGAGGTAGTTAACATCTCATAGCCACCGTGATGATAAGAGAGAGAGAGACACGCAAACTCCAAATATACAGCAACAGCAGCAGGCGTCAGGGTCGCTATCGAACCCACGGCCTCCTGTGTGCCAGGCGAGGTAGTTAACATCTCATAGCCACCGTGATGATAAGAGAGAGACACGCAAACTCCAAATATACAGCAGCAGCAGGCGTCAGGGTCGCTATCGAACCCACGGCCTCCTGTGTGCCAGGCGAGGTAGTTAACATCTCATAGCCACCGTGATGATAAGAGAGAGACACGCAAACTCCAAATATACAGCAGCAGCAGCAGGCGGCAGGGTCGCTATCGAACCCACGGCCTCCTGTGTGCCAGGCGAGGTAGTTAACATCTCATAGCCACCGTGATGATAAGAGAGAGAGAGACACGCAAACTCCAAATATACAGCAGCAGGCGTCAGGGTCGCTATCGAACCCATGGCCTCCTGTGTGCCAGGCGAGGTAGTCAACATCTTGCATTGGTGCAATGCAAGCAAACTTTAAACCCGTTTTGACATTCAGCGACTCGTCAACAGAGTCGGACTTGCTTGAACCAATGCTGACGAACTTCCAGATAACGATATTCACCGCCGTGGAGAACGATGTTAGTACTGTACGTTGAACTTCCTTCGCGCCGTACGCAGCCAACCGTGCTGATTGGATGTGCGGGGTAGAGTCGAGGATATAATGGATGGGAAAAAGAAACATGAGTGGGAGATGCAAGTGTGGGTGTGTGTGTATGTATGTGTGTGGAGCTGAGTGGACTGGCCGATGAATGCTACCAGCGGTGTCAAGATCGGCCTCTGTGGAGGCGGCTCGTGAAGGACGCTACTGGGCAGTTGGAGGCAGTCGCCCTCCAACAACAACGGAGGGCGGAGGAGCGACGCTCACAACAATGAGCGGAGCAATGGGTGGCTAAAGCACAGCAAGTTGGCACAGTAGGGGGCACAGGTGGTGCATCAGCCAGTTATCTCGGTCATCTCAGTCAGTCGACCCGTGGCACCTGCTGGGTCTGCCCCGTGACCTCCTGCCAGCGGGCGTTCGACATTTCACGTGGCCTCAAGGTGCACATGGCCTGGCACAAGCGTCGTGGGGTCGTCACCGCCACTTAGTGGTGAATGGCGGTTGTTGTTGTTGCTACGAGGATAATCAGGTACTGACTGCGTCTGAGCAGACGATTGGAGTGGATGGCGAACATCTGAAAACCGCATCGTCAATCTGCTGCGATGCAATCCACACGACAGAAGACGAAGAAGAGCAGTGCACGTGGCGTCACCCACAGTTCGCCCACTGCAAACAAGAAGCGGTTCACGACTTTGCGTAACCGGTAACCGATTCTCAACAAAACGGTTCACAGGCGATCGATTAACAACAGCCCCTAGAGTGATAATTGGTTTTTTACCCTTTTATCTGGCAACAAAATTGACACCTTTATTTTTTACAAGGAGTCATGTTTGCATAGACCACAATACATGCAGTCATAATGCAAACAAAAACCATAACTCTGATAATGTATGCACTGCCCTTGAAGTTGATTGGTCTACACCCGAGACAGCTTTCCTTAGAGCCTAGTCTCACATGGTGTTGGACCACATGACGCCAAAAGGGTGCACACAACCGCTTGAAGTTAAGCCCTCGCCAAGCCAAATCTGATTGAACGGACAACGCGAACTATAACAACAGGTTTTAGCCCTTCTGGCAATAAAGCAGTTGTGTCAAGATGTTAAACACCAAACATAATCCTTATTCAATGAATCCTGTGTCTGCATTAAGCACACGCACTTGTGGTGAACATGCCAACAAAAAAACATGCTCTGATCATATATGATGCGTTGTCTTTGAGACGGATTGGTCCACACCAGAGACAGCTTTCTTTTGAGCCTCGTCTCAAACGGTGTTAGACCAGAGGACGCCAAAAGGCGGACAACACAAATATAATGCTAACTGGCCCTTGAATGAAAATCAGTGTTGCACTGCCCTCTGGTGGCTATTAATTCTGAGAATTCCTTACAGCCACTTTTACCATTTTTTTATATTGCGAATTTCGATTTTTTTAAACCTAAGAGCCACACTGAGTCGTCTCAAGACTCGTTTTTTTCTTGACAGGCTTTCACAGTGGGGGGTTAGGCGATGATGTTTCCGCCTGTAATTCCAATTCAGTAATTTGCAGGGACATTTTCAGCATTGTCGGTGGTTTTGTTTTTGCTTTCGCGACCAATATCACCCATGATACCGATTTTTTTTGAGTTGGGGAGGGTGGATTAGATCTCGTAAATATATAAATGTGTCGATAAACCCACCACGACCCGACACAGCCAATTAGTTAAGGTTTGTCACGTGTACAGAACATGCAAATTCGTTACGAGTACAGCACACCCGTGTATTGGAGAGCAAATCCACAACATTTACAAATCTGGCTGTCGCCTGATGAAGCTAGTTGTAATTACTGGCGAAACGTCGTACTCAAATTGTTCACGTTGTGGCTTGGCTCTCCAACACACAACCGGTTAGTGCTGTACTAGTAACGAATTGGCCACGTTCTGTTTACGTGACAACCCTTACTAGTTGGCCGTGTCGGGTGGTGGCGGGTTAAACGACACATTCATATACAGGGTGCTTAAAACTGTTTTCAACACTCCTGATAATTCCAGGCAGGAGTGGAGACTATTTGACTTTTTGAAGCTATTATCATACATTTCTTATCACGTAACACTGTATCATTATCCGTTCTTTTACCATTAAAAAACGATAGTCCCATGTAAGTGTTAAAATGTTTATGAAGCGCACCGTATTTACGCGATTTAACCCAACAAAACCCTGTATTATTGTGGGGGCAATTTTTTGTTTAGCCAGAGGAAGAACCCGGAGACACGGCTAATACACAAACTTCATGCGCAGAAAAGTGCCCCCATTCGAGAATCGAACCCAGGCTGCCAGGGGGAGTGTCCGTGCCGTGCCGACATTGACACACACCGCGCCAAGCGCACAGTCCTCGTTGACGGCTGAGTCGACCTAGGGGGAGGGAGGCTGACGAACGATTCGGATATCACCCGCCACTGATGCCAGCCGAGACCGCGAATCGAACCCGCACGGCAGCTGGTTTCGTAGCGCAGTGCGCTAACCACTGCGCCACCGCTCCCCCCGTTTAACGACATTGGATACACGCGTTCGCCCACGTCGTGTTGGGGGTTTTTAACCATACTTCACCACGCCGGTCAGTGCTGGTTAGTCAATGGGGAGGGTGGGGGGTGCGACGTACGGCGCGAAAGAAGTTCAACAATACATATACGTATACGTTGAAATGGCGGGTAGCGCAAATGTAACAGTGACAGCATTTTTTGTTGTTGACAAGATGATCCTAATACAATTGTCACATCTTACGCACGTAAAGTAATCTTTGTGAAATAGCAGGGAAAACACGGGAGCGATATAATCGCATCGCCTTGTGAAACACGCGATCACAAAGTTACGGGCAACCGATATCGTGATCGTGAACACATCGCAGAATCGTATCGTGAAGGGCAAACTAAACTCAGCACCGCTTTGTAGGCAGTCGACAGGAATTGCCCAATTGAAGGACTGCTCCCCCGCCATAGGAATGTGGAGTGGTCGGCGTGGTTAGTACGCGGGCGATAGCAAGACGCGTCCAGCAGGTGGGGCTATGCGATTTATATTTTCGAGTCGGCAAAGATCCTCCGTGTCGCCTTGTTGGGGGCAAGGGGCCGCCCATAAATGACGTCACGCGATTTTGGACGATTTTTGACCCCCCCCTCCCCCCCTCGTCACACGGCGTCACAAAAAGTCAGACCCCCTCCCCTCAAATATGACGTCACAAAGCTCTGCCCCCACCCCCAAAAAAAAACCATGCTTCAAATCGCTTTAAACTATTGTCATTGTAGTGCGTGTTTAATGTGGCGCTGCACAAACATTTACTACAAAGTCTATTTAATTAAGTAGAACGTGTTGTGTCCATGTTTATCTAACGTTGCGCATTTTGATGTGACGTCACATTTCTCAACCCCCCCCCCCCCTCGTCACACATGTCTGACCCCCCCCCCCCCGAGGTGCGTGACGTCATTTATGGGCGGCCCCCAAGTGCTGTTAGCGAGCTCCTATGAAGGTCGGCGCGGCACACGAGGGGGTAGGTGGCCGCGCCCGACCGCCTTTGTCTCCCTAGTGGCGATGTTGACACACCGCACAAGTACTCATTTGAGTCTGAGTCGACCTAGGGGAGGCCCAAGACCGATTCAAATAATCGTCACCGGTATTGGCCGTGAGCGGGAATCGAACTCGAGTAGCCGGGTTTGTAGCGAAACGCGCTAACCGCTGCGCCACCGCTCCCCACTTTCTCAGTAAACGGACACTGCACCACCGATGTTTCTTCTTCCACGCATTTAACAACAACAATAACAACAACAACAACTGAACACCACATTAGTGAATAACGTAAACCGTTGAAAGGAAACGTGAATCATGGGCGAGGTAACGTCGGGAACGAACGATGCCTGAACGCGCCCCTTGCGGGTATCCGCGATGTGAACTTGGTGTGCACGACCCCACAGCATCATCGCCGGTGAGACAAAGACGGCCGTGGTGGTGCTACCCCCCCCCCGCCCCCCCTCGCCCCCCCTCGCCCCTCCACCGCCATCCCATCCCCCCACCATCCCCACCCCGCCCCGCTTGTCTTAATAGGTGCTCGCGAACAGCACTTGCCCCAACACTCTAAGTAGGCTACATTGCCATACCTTTGCCTGGACAGGTAACAAGGGCGCGGTGTCCAGGTGAGGCGCGCGGTGACTCACCACCCCTCCACGCCCGGATATTTGATCATCGGTCGCCATCGATCGAGGGTCGATTCAGGGTTCGATAATTGTTTTACACGATGAGTCTCGCACCTTCTGTGTGCGTCGCTTTCTCTCTCTCTCTCTCGCTTTCTCTCTCAAGGACCTGGACTCTTTGTGGCCACTGGAGGAATCCGATGAGCTATGAAGAGCTGTTTGACTGTTAGAGGTGAGCGCACTGCGATGTGAACCCCGAGATCCCCGGTCACGGCGAACATCAGTGGCTATCTGAACCCCACTCCCCACCCCACACTCCTTCACCAACGCACAATGACAGCGTGGTGAAGTCTGGTCACAAATCCTCCGTGACACACACGAGATGTTCATACATCAGTGGACTGGCCCGATGGCGAATAAAAAAAATGACAAAAATTATCTTTTTGGTTCTTTCGGTAAAGGCACGTAGAAGGGAAATAATTAAATAATAACAATAAAACATAAAATAAAATTCTCACGACGTTTCGGCCACAACGCAAGCAGCCGTCCTCAGGTGAAGAACAGGTCTGTCGGAAAGACAGCGTCTGAATGAACACCACCAGGCTTGGCAGCGTATATTTAAGCTGGGTTATGGGAGGAAGAGCGCCTTGACAAAGGAATTTGTGACAAAAATTATTCAACTGTTCGGTCCCACTGAACTTCGTAGCTTATTTTCTCAGAAGCTACCTGGCCACCACCAATGATAGCCACACGAAGTGGCTTTCCATCATCACGTGAAAATGTATAGCGGTCCAAATACTCTGAACGCGTTGATGTTGATTCTAAATGTGGACGGGGGGAGGGGGGGAACAACGGAGGGCCCGGAGAAAAATCCACGCGACCACAGGGAGAGAGAGAGACACACACAGACCCCAAATATACAGCAGCAGGCGTCAGGGTTGGGATCGGGATCGAACCCACGACCTCCTGTGTACCGGGTACATGATACTCCGACTGATGCTCCTGCTGTTGTGGAGTGACTCATGCAGCCAGCTATGGCTGCAGAGTTTGGTAGTACATGTTGTTTACGACGTTTATTGTGAAAATTCGGTCACAGTTCCTATGATCACTGTTTAATTGCTTTTATGGCTTAGTTTTGGTTATTTCGAAAAGTTTTTTGGTTTGGCCATGTTTGTTTGTTGTAGTACAGAGTTAGACTGATGGCCTTAATCTAAGTTGTCTTGTGGTTGTTGTTGTTTGACTTGCATCCCTCTGGGATTGTTGCACAGCGTTGGTGTACGGTGCTTTTTCTGCAATATTTTGCTGTCTTTTCTTATATTTTCTGTTTGCACTTAGTCACATAGTCACTTTAAGATGTTTTCTTGCTCATGTTTTTGTTTTCTGTTTGTTGCGGTTGCACCCGATTCAAGAGCCGAATGGCTCACAGGGCTATACCTAATAAATGAACTTGCACCGGGCGAGGGAGTTAACATCTCCCCATCGACATCTCCCCCACCATTCAGCAGTATATCGATCAGGGCTGATGACGACGACGGAAACGAGCTGTCGTAGACTCAATCATCGACTCGATGCACGCATCGCTTTGGAGCGAGGAACTCGAAGCTTAATTTGAAACGCCTCGCGTATGACATTCAATTTGTAAAGGCATCGCCTAAAACACATTAACATCCCAGTTCTAACTCAGGGTTGTGACTCAAAGAGTCAACGCATTGCAGCATGGTTGGTGCAGCTACATTCATTTTAAGTTCAAACAATTGTCTGTGCGTGTGTGTAGGTGCTCGCTAACAGAACTTGCCCCAACAGTCTGTTAAAGGTTACACGGGAAGTCTTTGTCTTTGTGCTGGGCGTATCGTGGGAACCTGCGCTACGAACCCGGCGACTACGATCTGAACGGGTCCTGGGCCTTCCATAGGCTCGACCGCCACGAGGAATACAAAGGCGGCCGAGCGCGGTG
Organism: Lampetra planeri; assembly: GCF_965212315.1. Classification (NCBI taxonomy): domain Eukaryota; kingdom Metazoa; phylum Chordata; class Hyperoartia; order Petromyzontiformes; family Petromyzontidae; genus Lampetra; species Lampetra planeri. The sequence goes on along the minus strand of NC_136149.1, from coordinate 2,612,365 downwards.
CTGGCCACCCCCACCCCCTCGTGCGCCGTGCGGGCCTTCATAGCTGCTACTAGCGAATTGCCTTTTCCACGAAGTATGTGAAGGCTATAGGGGGAGAGGCATCTTTGTCCATGCGTGTGTATGGCCCAGCAGCGTCGTGGTTAGCGCACTACGCGCTTCGAACCCGGTGATCCGAGTTCTATTCCCGGTCCACAGCCCGACAGCAGCGGCGGCGAACATTTGGATCAGACTTGGGTCTCCCTAATGTCCACTCCGCCTTAAATTGAGTTGCTGGAGAGGACGCGCAAACAATCAGCACTGGGGAGACAAAGGCGGCCGGGCGATGGTGTTTTCCCATCCCCCTCGTGTGTCTTCACAGGCAATGTTTGTCGTCTGCGAGGTTCTTACCCGCCCCGACTGAACATCTGCTTGATAGCGCATCGGATTCCTCCTCGGGTATCAATAAATATTCTGATTCTGGTAGATGCTCGTCGAGAACGCTTGCCCCAACGGTGTGCTCAAGGCCATACGGGGCATCGATGTCTGTTGTGTATTGCGATCCTTGTATGAAAAGCGCCTTACAAATGCAGATTATTATTATTATTACATTATTATTATTATTACGACGACGACGACGGCCAAACCGCACCCTCTCGTGCGCGCCACGGTGGCCTTCAGAAAAGTTTCTGCTACTCGCTCAAGAGACCACTCCCTAAGCGCGGGCGTAGCCGCAGTTTAACATTACAATGCCCTTTTCTATTTGACGTAGATTTACACGGGTGTAGAGAAATAATGACGGGGGAGCGTCCGATGCGCGATGAACCCAGCCACGGCGAGAGAGTTCGGCTTAAGGTATCGGAGTGATGCCCGTAACCTGCGTTACCCTGGTCATTCACCCTTCCCTTCAGCAAGCCGTGCTTTGACCAGCGTGGTGAGGTATGGTCATATCGCCTCCATCGACCGACGTGGCGTGGTCGGAGCGACGCCCTAATCCAGCAGTGGATTGACAAAGGCCAACGAAGACGAGTGTGAATTAATGACATAATTGCGATAGCCGCTTTGTTAGACTGACACGGGGAATTTGCAGAGTACCGTTTGTATCGGCAATGATGTTTCTAGAAGAGGGAAATGCAGGATTGTGAAAGTCTTGCGAGGTGTGACTGAGTTCGCGTTTTATTGCAAGCCGATGTATGGTGTCTGTGTACGTCACAGTTTGTTGATCACGTGGTGGCGTGTGTACGTCACAGTATGTTGATCACGTGGTGGCGTGTGTACGTCACAGTTTGTTGATCACGTGGTGGCGTGTGTTGATGACAGTTTGTTGAGCACGTGGTGTCGTGTGTTGATGACAGTTTGTTGATCACGTGGTGGCGTGTGGACGTCACAGTTTGTTGATCACGTGGTGGCGTGTGTTGATGACAGTTTGTTGAGCACGTGGTGGCGTGTGTTGATGACAGTTTATTGATCACGTGGTGGCGTGTGTTCGTCACAGTTTGTTGATCACGTGGTGGCGTGTGTTCGTCACAGTTTGTTGAGCACGTGGTGGCGTGTGTTGATGACAGTTTGTTGATCACGTGGTGGCGTGTGTACGTCACAGTTTGTTGATCACGTGGTGGCGCGTGTTCGTCACAGTTTGTTGATCACGTGGTGGCGTGTGTTCGTCACAGTTTGTTGATCACGTGGTGTGTGTGTTCGTCACAGTTTGTTGATCACGTGGTGTCTGTGTTCGTCACAGTTGCTCAGCACAGGACACAAGCCCATCCCACTCCCCCACATATGCCAAGCAGAGCGAGAATCGTCAGCACCGTCACGCGTACTCAGGTGTCATCCTCGCATCGCCCGTTCCAGGCTGGGCTATCAAACAAAGGCGGTGGCCACCACAACACGTGCTTTCAGTGTGCGCTTCTGCGGCCGTCTGGAACCCTCTTCCTTACGATATTAGAAAGCCACTGGAGCTATGCACTTTTAAATCGTCTAGATTCAAAACTAATTTCTTCGTGTTTAGCTGGTTGTCCTTCCTCCGCACGTCCTTTGTTCCCATCCATTCTTTCCGTGACTCTACTCAGCACCTCAGATTTGCACGGTTGGCTACGTACGGTGCGAAAGAAGCTCAACATACATGTATACATACATACATACATGGTGGCAACCGGCCGAGTCCATCTCTCGGTGAGTAATACCTGTAACGCGAAACTGAGCAGCCAGGGCAGCATGCCTCGGGGCGCATTAGGCATTACTCAAAAATGAAATCTATAACCCATTGTGTTGAGTTTATAAATAAGACGCGAGAGAGACTGAGCTTTTGGGATGGAGGCATTGTGTGTATGGGGGGGTTAACGAGAGACGGGAGAGAATAATTATGAGATTAGCTAAAGGCATTCACTGTTGTCGCTTTGTCGAGGACGTGAAACGAACACAATGCAAGTCCATGTCACGTTTTGACTTTCGAAATGCGAGCATAGTCCACTTGTGCCTCTGTGTGTGTATACCTGTGTGTGTGTGTACCTGTATGTGTGTAGGTGTGCCCATGTGTGTGTGTGTGTGTGCGGTGCATCGGCCAGCCGTTTCAGTCAGTCGACCCGTGGCACCTGGGTCTGCCCCGTGACCTCCTGCCAGCGGGCGTTCGACACTTCACGTGGCCTCAATGTGCACATAGCCTGGCACAAGCGCCGTGGAGACGTCACCGCCACTTGATGACGAATGGCGTTTGTTGTTGCGGTGTATGCGCGCGTGCGTGCGTGGGTGCCCGGTGTGTGTGGGAAGCGGTGGTCACGAGTGGTTAGCGCACTACACTGCCAATCCGGCTTCTTGAGCTCGATTCTGGGCCAAATGAATTGCCTGATGCAATGTGCAGGCATCAGTACTGGGGAGATAAAGGCGACGCATGATGATGCAGGACCATGAATCTGCGATAAGGAAGATGCTAGGAAGATGCTAGGAATGCCAGGGCAGTGTAGTGTAGTGTGTATGCACGTGATTCTAGATTTGAAGCTTTCGTGACTGCAAGGATTCATATTCTAAGGTTTTTTTGGTAAAGTCACGTAGGTAAAAAATTAAAATTAATAAAAGTTAAATAAAAATAAGATAAAAATCACGACGTTTCGGAGACAACGCGCAGTAGAGAGGTAGTGATGGTGGGACGCGTGGTGTGCACAATAGAGAGATAGTGATGGGTGGGACGCGTGGTGTGCACAGTAGAGAGAGAGTGATGGGTGGGACGCGTGGTGTGCACAGTAGAGAGAGAGTGATGGGTGGGACGCGTGGTGTGCACAGTAGAGAGAGAGTGATGGGTGGGACGCGTGGTGGGCACAGCAGAGAGAGAGTGATGGGTGGGACGCGTGGTGTGCACAGTAGAGAGAGAGTGATGGGTGGGACGCGTGGTGTGCACAGTAGAGAGAGAGTGATGGGTGGGACGCGTGGTGTGCACAGTAGAGAGAGAGTGATGGGTGAGACGCGTGGTGTGCAGAGATATAGTGATGGGTGGGACGCGTGGTGGGCACAGCAGAGAGATAGTGATGGGTGGGACGCGTGGTGTGCACAGCAGAGAGAGAGTGATGGGTGGGACGCGTGGTGTGCACAGTAGAGAGATAGTGATGGGTGGGACGCGTGGTGTGCACAGCAGAGAGAGAGTGATGGGTGGGACGCGTGGTGTGCACAGTAGAGAGAGAGTGATGGGTGGGACGCGTGGTGTGCACAGCAGAGAGAGAGTGATGGGTGGGACGCGTGGTGTGCACAGCAGAGAGAGAGTGATGGGTGGGACGCGTGGTGTGCACAGTAGAGAGATAGTGATGGGTGGGACGCGTGGTGTGCACAGTAGAGAGATAGTGATGGGTGGGACGCGTGGTGTGCACAGCAGAGAGAGAGTGATGGGTGGGACGCGTGGTGTGCACAGTAGAGAGATAGTGATGGGTGGGACGCGTGGTGTGCACAGCAGAGAGAGAGTGATGGGTGGGACGCGTGGTGTGCACAGTAGAGAGATAGTGATGGGTGGGACGCGTGGTGTGCACAGCAGAGAGAGAGTGATGGGTGGGACGCGTGGTGTGCACAGTAGAGAGAGAGTGATGGGTGGGACGCGTGGTGTGCACAGCAGAGAGAGAGTGATGGGTGGGACGCGTGGTGTGCACAGCAGAGAGAGAGTGATGGGTGGGACGCGTGGTGTGCACAGTAGAGAGATAGTGATGGGTGGGACGCGTGGTGTGCACAGTAGAGAGATAGTGATGGGTGGGACGCGTGGTGTGCACAGTAGAGAGATAGTGATGGGTGGGACGCGTGGTGTGCACAGCAGAGAGAGAGTGATGGGTGGGACGCGTGGTGTGCACAGTAGAGAGATAGTGATGGGTGGGACGCGTGGTGTGCACAGTAGAGAGAGAGTGATGGGTGGGACGCGTGGTGTGCACAGTAGAGAGAGAGTGATGGGTGGGACGCGTGGTGTGCACAGCAGAGAGAGAGTGATGGGTGGGACGCGTGGTGCGCACAGTAGAGAGATAGTGATGGGTGGGACGGGTGGTGTGCGGGGTGGAGGGGGAGTGCAGGTCACCGAGACGGGCGTTGGAGTGGCACTGAGAGTTCAGTGACCACGGGGAGGGCCCAGGGCTGAATCGTTCACCGGCTCTGCCTGGCGTCAACAAACCCAGCAAACATTTCAGCTCGTTACGTGTCTGCTCAAGTCTACCCGCCACAGTGATCCTTTGCCACGAGACACGAATCTCTGGGGAGACCTAAAAGGTGGCGATTAAATTTCGATTTAAAGCTTTCGTGGCTGCAGGGATTCATCTTTTTGGTTCTTTCGGTAAAGTCACGTAGAAGGGAAATAATAAAATATAAAATAAAAATTATAAAATAAAACATATTTTATTATGTTTTATTTTTATTTTATATTTTATTATTTCCCTTCTACGTGACTTTACCGAAAGAACCAAGAAGGGTGGCGATTACTTCGAGAGCGACCCTTGACAATTACTGTAGCGAAGCATCGCGTGTAGGAGTGGAGATGTCGTCTGTAGAATATCGGTCTCTGAAGGATGTGCATAACGTGCATCAAAGGGAAGATGTAAAGCCTTAATGGTGGTGGAGGAGAAAATGTTGCGTGTTTGTGTTTGCGGAGTCTCGAATCTGCATCAGGAAGGGAGAGCAATGGCGAGGTGCTACGGCACGTGACCCAAGTTCACGCGATTCGCCTCCGCAAGTATCTCCGCGAACAAAAGTAGTCCGGCCACGGAAAGTTCACGCGTGGGAGAAAAAAAACCCTCCCTCGGTGTCTCGTTTCCAAAGCTCGAAGAGGGCGAAATTCACACCGTCCTGAGCCGCCGTGCGTCTCCTTTGTGTTGTTGTTGATGAGCTGCCATCTAAACCCTTGAGCTGAATATTTGAAACGAGACTGATGTCGTCGCTTTTACATTGGCCTGACACCACCGCCGCCGCCGCCATCGTCGTCATCGTCTTAATCGCTTTGCTTTCAGAGACTGACCCAAGTCGAAATGGGCACGGCGTTGTCATGACGTGCGCCGATTTTGTGGGCATATGAACGCCGTTCTGACATACGCTGTTGAGACCAATATTAGTCCGGCTGCATTTGCTCAAACAAGCAAACTCTGGGACTGGTTTAGACTTTTTTCCGTCTCATCATCAGTCAGGCTTGTTACTATTTAAACTAACCTACAATTTTTTTATTTCACCAGGTAAGGCTCACTGAGCTGTACAGCTCCTTTTCAGAAGCGACCTGGCCACAAATGATAGCTCAACGAAGTGGCTGATCACGTGGACATTTACAGCAGCAACATATTCTTAAACGCGTGACGTTGATTCTAACTGTGGAGGGAGAAACAGGACGACCCGGAGACAAATCCACGCGACCACGTGATGAACGCGTGATGAACGCGTGATGAACGCGTGATGAACGCGTGATGAACGCGTGATGAACGCGTGATGAACGCGTGATGAACACGTGATGAACACGTGATGAACGCGTGATGAACGCGTGATGAACGCGTGATGAACACGTGATGAACACGTGATGAACGCGTGATGAACACGTGATGAACGCGTGATGAACACGCAAACTCCAAATATACAGCAGGCGTCAGAGTTGGGATCGAACTAACGACCTCCTGTATACCAGGCGAGGTAGTTAACATCTCCTAGCCACCGTGGCGCCCCAATGTTAACAAACGCTGCTGGGTCACTGCATATAATTGGCAAGAACAGTCCATTCAAATTATGTGACTCCGTTCACCGCAAAAGGCAATACTGCAAACAAGCACATACAATATTGAACCACGTTCTCTTCATACAGTGGCTTTCTTTATATTGCTCCACAGCAAACCATAATAAGTGTATCCAGAACAGCTGCATACTCAACGATTAACACATACAAAAAATTTCACTTACGTAAGATGTGTAAATTGAATGCGTAATACTAATACACAGTAGTGCATTTTTTTTATTATATTGCAAAATAAGGAAAATGTAATTGGAATTCCTGTTGTTAATAATGCCGTTTTGAAATGCCACATGCGAGTTCCTCTCACTTAGTGTCATGCATAATGTTATTTTGGATTGCTTACGAGATTTCCATTGCACGCAGTCCTGGTCGTTTATTATTCTAGGTATTGTTTATTTGTATAATGTTCGTAAAATGTCCCCGCTTTTGTCCTGTATGTGTGTTATGTTGAACTTCTTAGCTAGCCACACTCATCGGAGCTTCGGGGGAAGGACAACAAACTAAACGTGAAGAGCAGTTCTCAAGAAATGAGTCTTCAATCTGAACCCTCCCTCCCCACGTGACGTGCTGGACACCGTCATACCAGCCGTGTATTGCTGCCCCTGTAAACCCTCCATCCCCACGTGACGCGCTGGCCGCTTTGGCCGTGTCGCCAGACAACAAGAGGCGTCTTGGCTGAGTGAGCCCTCACACGGCTCCCATTCCCACTGTTTCATTCTACTGGAGGAATTCGATGAGCCACAAACCTCCCGTGTCACAGATGTGCAGTAAGGTGCGAGTCAGGACGTGACGCCCCCCCCCCTGACCCCTGTCCAATCGACAGCAATATCGTCAATCTGAGTTCCTTATCATCGGGGGGGGGGGGGGGGCTGCGGGACCGTTCGTGGGCAAATTACTCGGAGGCCTGAACAAGCCCCGTGCGCATTATTGGTTCTTTCTCTCCGCCTGATGAAGACCGCTTGTGTTGCGATCGAAACGTCGTGGTTTTTTAGGCTTACATTTTTTTATTTGTAATAACATTTTTTTAATATATATAAAATGTATTTTCTTTTTTTTTTACTTTCATTTTCTATCTACGTGACTTTACTGAAAGAACCAAGAACATGAATTCCTGCAGTCACGAAAGTTTAAAGCCCCTTGCGGCTCGCTGCCTCTGAACACTGATCGAGGATCTGCGCTCCGCTTGAAGAAGGCGGCTCCCCTCCTGTGCCCGACTCTGCTGCACCATTTCAAATGAGGTGACAACTTCACGGAGCCGGACTCATTGCGGAGAGCGTGACCCCTTGTGGGAGAAGTGTGGCATACTGGAAATGATACTGGTAGGAACTACCTGGTTCCACCAGCCCACAGGGGATTATTGTGTCCGTCCGTCCGTCGTGAATTTAAAAATGGGAGGGGTGGGGCTGGGTGGAGAGGGGAGGGTGGGGAGGGGCTGGGTGGTGAGGGAGGGTGGGGAGGGGCTGGGTGGTGAGGGAGGATGGGGAGGGGCAGGGTGGCGGGTGGGGCTGGGTGGCGGGTGGGAGGAATGGGGCATGGGTGGAGAGAGGAGGGTGGGGAGGGGCTGGGTGGGGAGGGGCTGGGTGGGGAGGGTGGGGAGGGGCTGGGTGGGGAGGGTGGGGCTGGGTGGGGAGGGGCTGGTCACCCCGTGGTGCCCTTATAAAACTCAACGTTTCACCTACTCACGCCGGCTTGTGCCCGCCCTCACAGTCGGGCATATTTGCGGAATACACCACGCCGCCGTTGACCCTGGCCATTGACCGAGCAACCCAACGTTCCTACCAGCTCCCTCCGCAGGAATGTGTTGATTCAATGCGTTACGACTGTTTAATTAGATTTACACGCAATACCGAGGGCGTGTAATGTATACTTCGAAGCAGATAAACAAATACAGCAATAACAACACATTATCTGGAGAGTGTACAGATTGCTTAAAACGCCGTTTAATTTTTCGATTTAAACCTTTCGTGACTGCAGGGATTCATCTTCTTGGTTCTTTCGGTAAAGTCACGTAGAAGGGAAGTAATAAAATAATAAAAATAAAACATAATAAAATAATTCTCACGACGTTTCGGCCACAACGCAAGCAGCCGTCTTCAGGTGAAGAATGAGGACGGCTGCTTGGGTTGTGGCCGAAACGTCGTGAAAATTATTTTATTATGTTTTATTATTATTATTTTATTGCTTCCCTTCTACGTGACTTTACCGAAAGAACCAAGAAGACGCCGTTTAATGTTCGTCACTTGACCATCATCGTGAAGCAAAATGTGTAAGGCCGCTTTGTGAACCCACGCCCAAGAGTTGTGATTGTCACGGGGCGTGAAATGCTCACGGGGCGTTTTGTAAATTAAACTCGAGGCGAGAGACCTTAGCAAACGACGTGGGTGAGAGCGGAATTTAAGCTTGCGGGTTCCTCTAAAAACCTACTAAAACTACTCAACTATTTTTGTTAAATGATTATTTTACAATGTAAGGCCCACTGAGCTCTATTTCAGAAGCGACCTGGCCACGACTGATAGCGCAACGAATAATAATCATTCAAATGTTTCATGCGCATTCCATGCTAGGATCCCAATGCGTAATGCATGGAAAGCAGAGAACAGAACCAGGAGCAAGCGAGCAAACTAGGGAGGGAAGTATACTCTTAGGTTTTTTCGGTAAAGTCACATAGGTAAAAAATAAAAAATAAATACAAATAATAGAACAAATAATATAAATAAAATAAAAATCACGACGTTTCGGAGGCAACACAAGCTTCCGTCTTCAGGCGGAACCGTCACAGCACAATTGCTGTATCATGTAGAGATAAATCCCAAGAGACCAGACCTTATATATACTGGTTAAGGGGGGGGTAGGAGCCAGGATGGACCGCGGGAGAGGAGTTGATGTGCGATGGTTAGAAAGGCTGCTGGGACTTTACCCACGTGACTTTACCGAAAAAACCTCAGAGTATGAATCCTTGCAGTCACGAAAGCTTCAAATCTAGAATTAAGGAGGGAAGGCCACTGTAAAGAGATGGGTTTTCAAAGCAGACTTAAATCTATCTCCCGACTGCTTTATCATCCACGTGGAAATGTGTAGCGGCACACAAATGGTCCGATGATTCAAAATGTGGAGCGGGAAACCGGAGGATCCGGAGGAGAGAAACAAACTCCAAATATACAGCAGCAGCAGGCGTCAGGGTCGGCATCGAACCCACGCCCTCCTGTGTACCAGGCGAGGGAGTTAACATCTCGCCACCGATGATGACAGGATCAATTGATATCGATGTCCACGTGATAAGCCACTTCTATGATAGCCCAGTCGCTTCTGAAAAAGAGCGATATAGTTCAGTGAGCCTCACCTGGTAAAAATGTAAGTAGTTTATTTTTGTCATCATCATCAGCAGCAGCAGCTATGATCTATTCACTGCTGGATGATGATATTCTCCCCACAACTGTCGTCATCCCTCACGGCATTACGATGCAATTATCCACCTCGCTCCTCCACATGAGCTCCGTATCCATCTCCATCGCTCCAGGGTGGATTAAAATCAACTGCAACATTTTCACGAGCAAGTCTTCGAACGGATAGACCGCCCCCCGCCACCGCCCCCACCCCAAACCCCCACAACCACAACCACCGCCACGGCAACGTGGAATTGCCACCAAAACAAAGCAATGTCCGCCGTCCTCGAAGTCCGTTCGGGCGGAGGGATGAACCAAACCTCGGCCCCTTTTGATTTCTCCCCTAACTAGCGGACGGGGTCATAATCACGTGCTCGCCTGCAAAGTGGTTTGACCACCAGCGCCTGTTGACGACACGTGACGAGACGCGTGTCTGCGGAGAGAAGCGAGCGCGGATTGGCAGCACTGAGACGATGTTTGTCTCTCTTCTTTCTCTCTCTCTCTCTCTTCTCAAGATGCTGCAAGGTGACACTGACGGCTGCTCTGTGCTTCCAGTGTTCAGGGGCCTGCTCAAGGCGCGGCTCCGGCTGGAGCACGCCATGTACCACACACATGTCGTTGATGTGCAGCGCGTCTTCTTCGAACGCTGGGGAGCCGGAAAAGCGCCTCTCTGCACCAGCGTGGACGGCACCCTCGTGTTCACCTTCTGAAGCGCTCGCTCGTCGCCGTGGCGTGCGCGATGACCACCACCACCACGTGGCTTTTATTTCGTGTTGTGCGCGCTGCATTTAGCGCCACAGCGCGTGGAGTTATAGCGATTATTTGTGTTGCTGGTGACTTTGTGTATTTCATATCGGAATCGCCTCCAGTGCTGTTGCTGCTGGCGGCAATAAAAGTTGTTTAAAAGTCAAATTCTCTTCTCTCTTTTTTTGTGTCTCTCTCTCTCTCTTTCTTTTTGCGGGGGGCTGTCGCAAAAGTTCAATGCCTAAACAGGGCGTTTCTCACAAAGGAGTAGCCACACTTTTTGGAATTCGCCGCCGTTGATGGCACGTTGCATTTACTGTAATTGCCGCGTTTAAGGGGCAGAAAAGAGAGAGAGAGAGAGAAAAAAAGAGACACAGGGTGTCAAAGTCGTACTCGTCGGATGAGATATTTGCTAAAGTGACGGCTGAGCAACGTGACACTCAGCCCGGTGATGAACTGTGGGGCTGCTTTGATGTGGGTCAACAGTTTGAATCCCCCCCTCCCCGTAGGGTTTGCCCAAATAAAAACAAGGTAACGACTTAAATATGTCGTTGAGAGAGATAAATACGATAACGGAAGCAACGGCTGGGGGGGGGGAGAGACGGACTGCGTGACCAAAAATCGAGACATTTAATGTCCCGGGAAGATTTGTTTGCAGATGTCCCAGGAGCGGTGACGAGAATGCATAACGAATCTAGGGCCAGGTGCTTAACTTCATTTCGATGGCGTGCACAAGATCAGGCTGATGTGTGCAGCGGTCTGTGAGTAAATAAAAACGTAACAAAACATAGCTACGGGTTTTTTTTTCATCATCATAACAAAAAAACTTTTAAGTGAACAATTTTTAAGAGCCATATATATTTGTGCCGGGCTTTTGTCAATTCACTGCTGGACGAAGCCTCTTCGCACCGTGAGGTCATACGGCTGCTTGTTTGACCATAGCTCCCCACTGGCATTCGCTGTGGCCGAGATGTGAACTTAGGTCTTAGCACAGTGTGCTAACCACTGCGTCACTACTCCACATGGCCACAGTTTATATCGTGCTGTAATCCCATGATGACGACAATGATAATGGTGACCGTTGACGATGACGTTGACTGATGCCGATGATGACGAAGATGATGACGACGATGATGATGACGATTGTGATTATGATGATGACGACGACGATGATGACATTGATGATGATGATGATGATAAAGATCGATTCCAATGTAGCGGACTTACTGCAAGAAGAACACTTTACACTTCTTTCGGAAAAGCTGATGGATTGTGTTTGTATGCACAGAGGCTCTTTACACGTCTGTGTGCTTGGTTTGAAACTCACATTGTTTCCGGCTACCCGGCGCCACGATAGCATTTTTGTTGTTGTTGTTGTCATCGTTTGCAGATTTTAAAAAAAAAAAATTTGAGACCTTACTGCAACCGCCAGACAGGATCATAATAATTAGAATAAGCAGAAGAAGAAGAAGGAGACACGGGAGTGGAGCCGTGTGGAGGCTTGAAGCTCTGAAGGGTGCCAAATGGCCAAGGGGGCAATTTTTTGTTGTCGTAGCGCGGCGAAGACGACACCGAGACGCGAGTTTGAAATGTTTTGAGGTGTGTTGCTTAAACCCCAAACACCAAAAAAAAATGTCATTACAGCGGAGTGTGCCTGACCCTGCGTTGTCACAATCAACAAACCCGCAATGACATCGCCGCAGCGGGGGAGCGACATTGCTGCACAACTGGACATCTGTGACAAAGAGAAGAGCTTTCTAGCTCATCGGATTCCTCCAATACAAGTAACGTCTGTGTGACTTCCTCCTTCTCCTCTGATGTCTTGCCGGCGTGGAAGAGTGGACCCGCCACCCTTCTTCAGCTTGCCTCTGGACATCCCTTCAGTGGAGGTTCTTCCGCCAGCAGTGTGCGTCGGCAAGAAATTGCGGGGCTGCGCCCTTGCCTGTGTATCCCGTGCTCGTCGGCATACCGGTCGGCTGTGTTTGCGGCAGCGGTAATTGTGTTGTCGTGCTGCGAGGCACGATTTTATTTTCTCTCGCCTCTAAGCTGCGATCGGAAGGTTGCAAGTTCAAATCCTGGTCGGGGTGTTACAGAGCCGTCTTCCCTTAAAACCCTGGGCAGGCGTTGTTGTGCCTGGGTCTTAAGCCAGGGTTCGACACAAAGGAACCCACAGACTAATATGGGAGCTACAAACTAATATGGGACCCACAGACTAATATGGGACCCATGAACTAATATAGGAGCTACAGACTAATATGGGACCCACAGACGAATATGGGACCCACATACTAATATGGGACCCACAGACTAATATGGAACCCACAGACTAATATGGGATCCACAGACTAATATGGGAGCCACAGACTAATATGGGAGCCACAGACTAATATGGGACCCACAGACGAATGTGGGACCCACAGACTAATATAGGACCCACAGACTAATATGAGACCCACAGACTAATATTGGACCCACAGACTAATATGGGACCCACAGACTAATATGGGACCCACAGACTATTATGGGACCCACAGACTAATATGGGACCCACAGACTAATATGGGAGGGAACCATAGACTAATATGGGACCCACAGACTAATATGGGAGGGAACCATAGACTAATATGGGACCATAGACTAATATAGACTTTAACATGGACCCATATTCACGACCATCGACGACGTTTTCCATTCACCCACCAAAAAATAAGAGACCCGCCCCCCCCCCCCCCACCTTTCTCGTCCCTCTCAGATCTGGCAACAAATCTTGGCGCGTCATCTGTTACCCCCCCCCCCCCCCCCAAACTAAAAAAACTTTTAAAAAACGCCTCCCTCCCAACCAAAATCGTTCCCAGCCACTACTGCGGCGAAAGGTCACGCACGCAACTCACGCCACCACCGCTCCTGATCTGCCTGCGAGGCAGTCGACAAAACAAGAATCACCGTGTTCCATCTCGCCCACAGTGAGGGCCAGATTAAACTTTGACCTTTGGAGAGGATTTTGTCGTCTTCATTTCTCTCGTTCTCTTTCGCTTTCTTTTTTTTTACGATCAGTGGAAACAAGAAGATGCTCGGTGTATTCGGCACTTTGCTTCGTTCATCATTTCGTAATTTTTTTTTTTTAAACTTGGCTTTATGTTAAAACCCCCCACCTCTCGCTCATTCTCTCGCTCACTTTCTAGCTCACTCTCTCGGTCACTCTCTTGGTCACTCTCTCGCTCATTCTCTCGCTCTCTCTCACCTCCCCCTCCTCGAGTAGCGTCCCCGTTTTTGTTGCCTTATTCGGGTTTTTATGTTTTTTTCGGAGGAGAAAGAGGAGAAGGTGGGGGTGGAGGGGGAGTTCGTGGTCGAAAAAGCACGAATTGTATTCATTCATGTTTAGTTTCACACAAATTTGCATCTCGCAATCGTCGAGGGAACGACGTGAAAGTGAGACGAGGGTTGCCAGGCGGAGGAGTCCACGCCAAAAAAATTCCCAAGCTCTGCAGTCCTCTAATAAATATATATATTTTTTAAAATCTATTTTATGACAAGCTTTGTATTTTTATGTGTGATTCACGACTCAAACTTGCAGCCAAGGTGAAGGTGACTCTGTGGCACAATTGAATGTCATTTCGTGGTCAAGTGCGGTCAGGCATTCACATCAGCCGGGTCACTCCGGGCCCGCGACCTGGAGAGAAACATTCCCCCACCCACCGTTGGAACCTCATTTGACAGAAGAAAAAATATGATAAATGTTTTTTAACCCTTTTATCTGGCAACAATCATATTTTATCATATTTTTTCTTCTGGCAAATGAGGTTTCAGTGATATAAATGCTTACCCCGAGCTCTCATACTCTGATGGTGCATTGTCTTTGAGTTGTGCGCCTTTTGGCGTCATCTGGTCCAACACCATGTGAGACTAGGCTCTAAGGAAAGCTGTCTCGGGTGTGGACCAATCAACTTCAAGGACAGTGCATACATTATCAGAGTTATGTTTTTTGTTTGCATTATGGCTGCAGGTATTGTGGTCTATGCAAACATGACTCCTTGTAAAAAAAGGTGTCAGTTTTGTTGCCAAATAAAAGGGTAAAAAACCAATTATCATTCCCCAACCCGTCAAACGGAGGCTAGGAGATGTTAACTACCTCGCCTGGTACGCAGGAGGTCGTGGATTCCATCCCGAACCTGAATCCTGCTGTATAATTGGATTTTGCGTGTCTCTCTCTCTCTCTCTTATCATCTCCACAGTGGCTAGGAGATGTTAACTACCTCGCCTAGTACACAGGAGGTCGTGGATTCGATCCCGACCCTGCAGCCTGCTGTATAATTGGAGTTTGCGTGTATCTCATCATTATCACGGTGGCTAGGAGATGTTAACTTCCTCGCCTGTAACGCAGGAGGTCGTGGATTCGATCCCGACCCTGCAGCCTGCTGTATATTTGGAGTTTGCGTGTATCTCATCATTATCACGGTGGCTAGGAGATGTTAACTACCTCGCCTGGTGTACAGGAGGTCGTGGATTCGATCCCGACCCTGAAGCCCGCTCTATATTTGGAGTTTGCGTGTCTCTCTGTGGGTGTCGCGTGGATTTTCTCAAGGTCCTCCGATTTCCCCCTCCACATTTAGCATCAAAGTCACGTGTTCAGAGTATTTGTCTGCTATAAATATCGACGCGATAAGCCACTTCGTTGACCCATCATTTGTTATGGCCAGGTCACTTCTGAAAAAGAGCCATACACAGCTCAGTGGGATTTGCCTTGTGAAATAGAAGGAGCTTAGTTTTAAACCGCATCCAGTCGACCTCTCGCAGGGGCTACGGTGCTACGCCTACCCGCTCAAGTCTGTCAGCGAACCAGAAAATATTAATCCAGATATTATACCCTGACCGATATTTGGTGGGGCTAGGACTTACACACAGCCCTGTACACTCTGTGCACAAGTGTATAGGGTTGTGTGTAAGTCTATATGGCAGTGTGTGAGTCTATAGGGCTGTGTGTGAGTCTATATGGCAGTGTGTGAGTCTATAGGGCTGTGTGTGAGTCTATATGGCTGTGTGTGAGTCTATAGGGCTGTGTGTGAGTCTATATGGCTGTGTGTGAGTCTATAGGGCTGTGTGTAAGTATACAGGGCTGTGTGTGAGTCTATAGGGCTGTGCACGAGTGTATAGGGTTGTGTGTAAGTCTATATGGCTGTGTGTGAGTCTATAGGGATGTGTGTAAGTATATAGGGCTGTGTGTGAGTCTATATAGTGTTGTGTCTGTCTCTATAGAGCTGTGTATGAGTCTATGGGGCTGTGTGTGAGTCTATGGGACTGTGTGTGAGTCTATAGGGATGTCTGCGAGTCTATAGGGCTGTGTGTGAATCTATTGGGATGTGTGTGAGTATACAGGACTGTGTGTGAGTCTATATAGTGTTGTGTCTGTCTCTATAGGGCTGTGTGTGAGTCTATAGGGTTGTGTGTGAGTCTGTAGGGCTGTGTGAGTCTATAGGGCTGTGTGTGAGTCTATAGGGCTGTGTGTGAGTCTATATGGCTGTGTGTGAGTCTATATGGCTGTGTGTGAGTCTATAGGGCTGTGTGTGAGTCTATATGGCTGTGTGTGAGTCTATAGGGCTGTGTGTGAGTCTATAGGGCTGTGTGTGAGTCTATAGGGCTGTGTGTGAGTTTATATGGCTGTGTGTGAGTCGATAGGGTTGTGTGTGAGTCTATAGGGCTGTGTGTGAGTCTATGGGGCTGTGTGTGAGTCTATATGGCCGTGTGTCTGTCTCTATGGGGCTGTGTGTGAGTCTATAGGGCTGTGTGTGAGTCTATAGGGCTGTGTGTAAGTATATAGGTATGTGTGTGAGTATATAGGTCTGTGTGTGAGTCTATAGGGCTGTGTGTGAGTCTATATAGGTCTGTGTGTGAGTCTATAGGGTTGTGTGTGAGTCTATATAGTGTTGTGTCTGTCTCTATAGGTCTGTGTGTGAGTCTATAGGACTGTGTGTGAGTCTATAGGACTGTGTGTGAATCTATAGGGCTGTGTGTGAGTCTATAAGTCTGTGTGTGAGTCTATAGGACTGTGTGTGAGTCTATATGGCTGTGTGTCTGTCTCTATAGGTATGTGTGTGAGTCTATTGGGCTGTGTGTGAGTCTATAGGACTGTGTGTGAGTCTATAGGACTGTGTGTGAGTCTATAAGTCTATGTGTGAGTCTATAAGTCTATGTGTGAGTCTATGGGACTGTGTGTGAGTCTATATAGTGTTGTGTGTGAGTCTCTATAGGTATGTGTGTGAGTCTATATGACTGTGTGTGAGTCTTTATAGGGCTGTGTGTAAGTATATAGGTCTGTGTGTGAGTCTATAGGGCTGTGTGTGAGTCTATAGGACTGTGTGTGAGTCTATAAGTCTGTGTGTAGGTCTATAGGACTGTGTGTGAGTCTATAGGGCTGTGTGTGAGTCTATAGGACTGTGTGTGAGTCTATAGG
Organism: Lampetra planeri; assembly: GCF_965212315.1. Taxonomy (NCBI): domain Eukaryota; kingdom Metazoa; phylum Chordata; class Hyperoartia; order Petromyzontiformes; family Petromyzontidae; genus Lampetra; species Lampetra planeri. The sequence goes on along the minus strand of NC_136149.1, from coordinate 2,595,591 downwards.
ACTGTGTGTGAATCTATAGGGCTGTGTGTGAGTCTATAAGTCTGTGTGTGAGTCTATAGGACTGTGTGTGAGTCTATATGGCTATGTGTCTGTCTCTATAGGTATGTGTGTGAGTCTATAGGGCTGTGTGTGAGTCTATAGGACTGTGTGTGAGTCTATAGGACTGTGTGTGAGTCTATAAGTCTATGTGTGAGTCTATAAGTCTATGTGTGAGTCTATGGGACTGTGTGTGAGTCTATATAGTGTTGTGTGTGAGTCTCTATAGGTATGTGTGTGAGTCTATATGACTGTGTGTGAGTCTTTATAGGGCTGTGTGTAAGTATATAGGTCTGTGTGTGAGTCTATAGGGCTGTGTGTGAGTCTATAGGACTGTGTGTGAGTCTATAAGTCTGTGTGTAGGTCTATAGGACTGTGTGTGAGTCTATAGGGCTGTGTGTGAGTCTATAGGGCTGTGTGTGAGTCTATAGGACTGTGTGTGAGTCTATAAGTCTGTGTGTGAGTCTATGTGCGGACAGTGGGCGTGATTAGAGAAGGGGCGATGCACGGATCCGATCTTCACCGCAACGAACGGGAGCCCGTGGCTGCTTCAGGAGGAGAATCAACAAAACGCACGAAGCGACCCCAACGCGGGTCCCGTAGACACATTCCCAGGTGCTGCCAAGCGGGGCCTTGGCGCTTCAGTTCCCGTCCTTTCTTTTGATTTGGAGCCCCGCTGTGGCTCCTGCGATTGCTACCTGATTAAACACTTCCCCGTAATTCATTTGTGCGACACGGGATACTTTTGGCGTAATAATAAAAATAACCAATCCTCCCCCCCCGCCTCTCCCTCCCTCCTGCTCATGTTCACAGCCACGAGGTTGTAGAATTAAGAAAGGTTTTGTTAACAGGGGAGTTGTGGTTCGGAGTTGCGAGCGCGCGCGCGTGTGTGTGTGTGGGGAGCGGTGGTGCAGCGGTGAGCGCTGCGCTGCGCTACGAACCCGGCGACCCGAGTTCGATTCCCGCTCACGGCCAACACCAGTGACGATTATCTGAACCGGTTCTGGGCCCCCTTAGGTCGGCTCAGCCTCAAATGTGTACCCGGTGCGATGCGTAAACATCGCCACTGGAGAGACAAAGGCGGTCGGGCGTGGTGCTGGTAGGTCACGCAGCGCCTCTGCCGTTCCAAGCACGTGCTCACAAGCAGCACTTGTGCCGGCACAGCGGCTATAGCACTGGGGGGGGGGGGTGAGACAAAGGCGGCCGGTTTGCGTTGCGGCCACCAACAAAAACGTCCAGATGCCTCGCCCCCTCCCCAACTATCCCCCCCAACTATCCCCCCCCAACAGCCCCCCCCCAACAACCCCCCCCAACAGCCCCCCCCAACAGCCCCCCCCAACAGCTCCCCCCCCCCAACAGCCCCCCCAACAGCCCCCCCCAACAGCTCCTCCCCCCCAACAGCCCCCCACCCAACTAACCCCCCCCCAAACCGCCCCCCCAACAGCCCCCCCCAACAGCCCCCTCACCCAACAGCCCTCCCAACAGCCCCCCCAACAGCCCCCCACCCAACAGCCCCCCCCCAGCAGCATGACAGCGCTCCACGGCTCCGCGATGACCCCCCCCCCCCCCACTGTGCCGCTCTTCGCGACTCCGCGGGTCGCCGCTTGCGCCTGACAGTAATTGTCGAGTGCGCCGCGCGTAATTGCTTAAGAAAGCAAAGTTACCCAAACTATGCTAAGCTTCCTTGGCGTCTGGCCAAGTGGAGTTCCTATACGTATAACCTTTCCCTAACTCCTCAGGGGAAATTGGATTATCCGCTTGAAAGTTGCAAGAAGAAGAAGGGGGGGAAAAATGCCGCATATCGTGCCGACAGGCGTTCTCGTTTCTCCTGTCATCCCCCACCCGCTCCCAATTACCAGAGGGAAGAGAGTTAGTTAAGTGGGATGATGTTAGGAGGAGGAGGGAGGAGGAAGGGAGGGAGGGGAGGGAGAGGATGGAGGGTGGTTGGGCTAATGGGTGTCTCAGAATGCTTGTAGGGATTTCGGGTTGGCCTCATCGAACGTAATTGTTTTCACGTCGCTTTTCAAGACGATTTATCCCGAGCGTGTTGCAGCGTTCGCGCGCTCCGTGCCCACGAGCCAATAGCCCGGAATGCGCTCGGATCCCTTCAGATCTCACAAGCTTAAGCGACGGTCTGAGCGAGCTTATTGCGTGGATTACCGTTTAATTACGTCGCTTTCCTTACTCCCAGAAATCCTCTCGCCGAACCCTGACACGCGTCTTTGCTTCTTCTTCGAGGGTCTTGTCCCCCTTTGTCGCTGCGGCTGCCACCGCCGCCGCCGCCGCAGCAGCCGCGTGTAATCCCGATCGGGAAATTCGCAGGGATGCTATTCGTTTTTTTTCTTCTGCTCAACATTTGCCCGATCCCGGTGACATTTCGTGCTCGGTTTTGTTTGTTGCCGACGGGTGGAAACCCGAGCACACGGAAGAAGCCCCCCCCCCACCTCCATGCAGAAACGGAGGGGAGGGGGGCGATCGAGAAATCCCCCCCCCCCGGATTTAAAGCTTTCGTGACTGCAGGGATTCATCTTCTTGGTTCTTTCGGTAAAGTCACGTAGAAGGGAAATAATAAAATAATAAAAATAAAACATAAAATAATAAAAATACAACTTAATAAAATAATAAAAATAAAACATTAAAATAATAAAAATAAAACATAATAAAATAATAAAAATAAAACATAATAAAATTTCGATTTAAAGCTTTCGTGACTGCAGGGATTCATCTTCTTGGTTCTTTCGGTAAAGTCACGTAGAATGGAAATAATAAAATAATAAAATAAAACATAATAAAATAATTCTCACGACCTGAGGACGGCTGCTTGCGTTGTGGCCGAAACGTCGTGAAAATTATTGTATTATGTTTTATTTTTATTATTTTATTATTTCCATTCTACGTGACTTTACCGAAAGAACCAAGAAGAAACACCCCCCCGGGTTGGGAATCGAACCGAGGTAGTTCCAGCTGCGAGGCAAGGGCGTTACCACTGCGCCAGCCTGCATAGTGGGGAAAACTTTTCGCAAAACGTGAAACGTCTTCTTGGTTCTTTCGGGAAAGTCGCGTAGAAGGGAAATAATCCGACAGACCTGTTCTTCACCTGAGGACGGCTGCGTGCGTTGTGGCCGAAACGTCGTGAGAATTGTATTTTATTATGTTTTATATTTATATTATTTGATTATTTCCCTTCTACGTGACTTTACCGAAAGAACCAAGAAGATGAATCCCTGCAGTCACGAAAGCTTTAAATCGAAATTTAACGTGAAACGTGCTCGTTATAACGCGATTTCTGAGCCGTCGACGACGACCTACTTTCTTGAGCTGCGCGGCTGAGCGAAGTAATACAACACGCGGAATGATACAGTAACGCGTTGGCGTGCCCTCGGTTATTTGTCCCGCCATCTCACCGTGGGTGCGTAGTAGTAGTAGTCGTAGTACATCGCATCTCGCCAAACTCTGTCGTTACATTATTTATGGTCGAAAGAGTTTTCACTCAAGCGCGTCTGCCACCGCGTTAAACGAGGACTTGCAGCATGCCGCGTGAGATACCAACCTCTGCTGGCCAGTGCGGTGAAGCGTGCTAAAACAATCCGTATCCAGCATCGCATATACCACCCTGGCAAACACGACTCGTTCATTCAAGCTTGGCCGTCGCCTGATGATGCTCGTTGTAATTACTAGTTTCAAGTTTCAAGTTTCATTTATTAGGTATAGCCCTGTGAGCCATTCGGCTCTTGAATCGGGTGCAACCGAAACAAACAAAAAAACAAAAACATGAACAAGAAAACATCTTAAAGTGACTAAGTGCAAACAGAAAATCCAAGAAAAGACGGCACAATATTGCAGAAAAAGCACCGTACACCAACACTGTGTGCAAAAATCACAGAGGGATGCAAGTCAAACAACAACAACCACAAGACAACTTAGATTAAGGCCATCAGTCTAACTCTGTACTACAACAAACAAACATGGCCAAACCGAAAAACTTTTCAAAAATCACCAAAATAAAGCCATAAAAGCAATGAAACAGTGATCATAGGAACTGTGACCGAATTTTCACAATAAACGACTTAAACAACATGTACTACCAAACTCTGCAGCCACAGCTGGCTGCATGAGTCACTCCACAACAGCAGGAGCATCAGTCGGAGTGTCAACATTTTTCAATGCACCTTTAAGATCAGCACACCAACGAAACGTCGTACTCGAACAGTAAATGTTGTGGCTTCGCTCTCCAACACACCGCTGAGTTCTGTACTAGTGACGAATTGGCACGTTCTGTTTACGTGACAAACCTTACTGATTCGCTGTGTCGGGTGGTGGCTGCTTTCAAGACACATTTATATTGACGCCATGTAACCCCAAAAACCTCTCAAGGATAATATTGGTCGCGAAAGACTCCATGATAAAATGAGAATTCTAGTAGCGTCCACCCGCGTATAGCTGAAACGTCACATCTCGTGTTACAGAAAACAGACCTCAATCGGTAAACCCTGCAGAGCCGAAACACGCGTTCGACAAAGCCGCATTTTCCTCCATGACAAAGATTATTATCGTCATATTATTGCAACGCGTTTCGAGGTGCCGCTCTTCATGTTTTTTTTTAAAATGTAAGTTTATCAATTCATAGTAAAATTATAAGCATTTTTAAACGTATCGTGTTGCATTTTTAACAGTGAATAACGATCTTGTGTCCATTATTTCGTTCCGAGGATTTTTCTTACGCGACTAGCAACTCTTGTACCCGTGGCTACACAATGGGAATGGATGTGTGTGTGTGTGTGTCTTTGTAGGGGGGGGCGGTAGTGTCGTGGTTAGCGCGCCGCGCTACAAACCCGGTGACCCGGGTTCGATTCCCGTTCACGGCCAACCTCAGAGACGATTATCTGAACAGGGTCCTGGGACCTCCCCTAGATCGACTCGGCCTCAAATGAGTACCTGGTGCGGTGTGTAAACATCCCTACAGGGGAGGCAAAGGCTGTCGGGCGTGGTGCTGGCCACCCACCCTCTATGCGTTCCTGGCCTTAATAGGTACTACTCGCTAACAGCACTTGCCAAAACAGTCTGCTAAGGCTATACGGGGGATCTTGGTCTTTGTCTGTGCAATATTACAAGGCTCTTAATGCATTTGCGGTAGACTGTCCCGCATGAGATTGAATGCTATCACGGGCGAATTATCTATCAAATATGCTTTGTTGACAGTTGTTGATGGTGTGTTGGTTAAAGTCTCCCTATAGTCTGGCTTGCCTTTCACAATTCGACTGATATTTCTTGATCGAGGCAAGCACCACTCGAGATAATACTGCCAAGGTATTTGAAATGTAACATCGACATCACATGGCCGTAACTTATGCGAGATGCCGTGCGATATATGGGACACTGGAGACGCATAAAAAAATATCCTGAGTATCGCTGACTCATTTGTCTTCTAAAAAATAAACATCTGGAAAAATATTTCGGAATTAACAAAGCCAGCAATTATAGTGGTAAATAAATGGCTGTGAGCCACATAAAAATTGTGCTTTGCAAAATGTTCTTTCAGAGTACTTGATGGTATTGTAATTATATGATGCCATAATTTCCGTATTTTTTTTATTTTTCGTGGCACTTACTGCGCGTGTGCGCTTACACGTATTGAATAACCGTTAGGTAATCTTCATTCTGTGCAGCGAAGCGCCAATGCAAAGCAACAACACATGACGTAGTCAAGGGAAACTTATATTGGCATACTTGTCGTCGTGAAATTTAACGATATCGTATTGTGAAATTTAAAAAAATATGTCGCATCGTGAAATTGTATGATATGGTATCGTGAAATTTGACGATATCGAATCATTAAATTTGATGATAACTTATCGTCAAATTAGATGATATCGTATCAGAAAATCAGATGATGTCGTATTGTGAAATTTAATGATATCGTACTATGAAATTTGACGATATCGTATTGTTTAATTTGGTGATAACGTATTGCGAAATTTGATGTTATCGTATCATGAAATCACCATTTCCAATTGCCACGTCACCATTACCAGTCGCCGCTTTCGCCCATTGCGACCGTTTGCGCGCGTGCCCCTGACTGCCAACGCGAATCGGTGCCACCAAAAAAAAATCGAGCCGAGTCCAAACAACAACACTCGGCGTTGCGTCCTCAATTTCTGCTGTTTGTTTGGGGGGCTGGGGGGGGGGCTTATAAGTGGCTGACCGGGAAGGGGGGTGTGATTGGTTGGAATGAAAACTTCCAATTCACTCACAGGCTGATGTACAAATCTCTCTGCGTTCGTACTTCGTGGGGGATTCTGCGGTTGGGCCGTGTAGCTGTTACTGCTGCTGCTGCTGTTGTTGTTGTATTTCTTCAGCTTGTGCTGTGCTTTATTTTGGCACGCGCGTGCCACAATTCACCGTAGGGATCTCTCACAGTCCTCTCCCGTCCCCTCGGTTGGGGAAATATTCATCAACTGCCCTCCACCTTTCTAGATTTGAAGCTTTCGTGACTGCAAGGATTCATATTCTTAGGTTTTTTCGGTAAAGTCACGTAGGTAAAAACATTAAAATTAATAAAAGTAAAATAAAATAAAAATCACGACGTTTCGGAGGCAACACAAGCTTCCGTCTTCAGGTGGAACCGTCACAGCCACGACATCTGTATTATTTTATTTTACTTTTATTAATTTTAATGTTTTTGCCCTCCACCTGCCCCCCACCCTCCTGGCCTTAAAAGTGCTGTAGTCCTCAAACAAGTTCAAGTGGTTCGTTACTGACGTCACGGCCCTAATTCGTCTGCTCCAGTTTGCCTTGCAGTTATTTTGTACACGGAATTTGGTGACACTGCATTGGCAGCGGTGCCTTAGCACTCATAATAATACTAAAACTTAACTCTACTCGACAAACCTGCTCTCCACCTGAGGACGGCTGCTTGCGTTGTGGCCGAAACGTCGTGAGAATGATTTTCTTATGTTTTATTTTTATTATTTTATTATTTCCATTCTACGTGACTTTACCGAAAGAACCAAGAAGACAACAACTCAACACATTTGTCAATAACACTGTGGCCTTAGAATGAAAAAGTCTATAATCGGCGACGTTTCGGGCAATGGCCCTCCTTCACAGCAGGTATGACGATGATGACGCTGATAACGCGGCTGCTAATGTAAATATTTTGATGGACGATGCTTCAATAGCTGTCGACCCATACGGTTTACCCCGTATTCTTGTAGAGGGAAATTGAGTTTTCGGGTCATTACGCCGAACAGCCGTTTCAATACGGGCAACATTTTTTTCTCTCTATTTGTTTGTGTTTCTCTCTTGTGATGGGACTTTGTCGGATGAACGTTGAGATGTATAAGGGTTACGGAGTGACCAATACGGTCTGAATTGGTTTGTAATCAGGTCGGGCACTGATAAGGGGTTGACAGGAACGCACTTCTGCTGACGATGATAAACAGAATCGATCTACGCCTGGGATCACGCAAATAAAAAAGCGTTCGTCAAGAACACTATCATGGCATTGAAAGGAAAACACATATAAGAGGCGACGTTTCGGCCGATGGCCCTTCTTTGCAGCACGTATAAAGTCCAGAGAGTTGGAGTCAGAACATGAGCTAAGCCTTGACTGGGAGGCACTTGAAAGTGTCATTCCTGGAAGGATCTTTGTCATTTCGCCAAGACAAACTCCTTATCGTTCCTTCCCGAGAGGGTATTTTGGATTTCACCCTCGATTGCTCTGTTACCGAGTTCATATCGGACGGTTCAGAAACGTTATTCACCAACAATATACATAGACACACAGTACTGTAGAACAAAAACTATGAAAAGTCTGCAAAGGAGCGTGGGGATTAATCATTCCCCGAGTTACAATCGACGGTTTCGAGAAGAGGAGCGTGCCCGTTTGGGAACATGCACAGCAACTTAAGGACATTTAATCAGAAAACTTATGTCGTAAGAAGAGTAAGAGGGCCGCTGTTACGAGATGTTAACTGTCTCGCCTGGTACACAGGAGGTCGTGGGTTCGACCCCGACGCTGACGCCTGCTGCTGTATATTTCGAGTTTGCATGTCTCTCTCACTCCGTGGTCGCGTGGATTTTTCTCTGGGTCCTCCGGTTTTTCCCTCCTCATCCGATAAAAAAAATTGCCCACACGACGGTAGGCCACGATCATTTGTGGCCAGGTCGCTCCTGAAAAAAAGCTACACGGAAATTTTCACTGAAAACTTTCGTGACTGCAGGAATTCATATTCTTGGTTCTTTCGGTAAAGTCACGTAGGTAGAAAATAAAAAATAATAATAAAAATAAAATTTAAAATTATCTTCGCCTGATGAAGACCGCTTCTGTTGCGATCGAAACGTCGTGGGTTTTTTGCTTTCATTATTTTCAATGTATTATTTTTCTTTTTAATAAAATTTTTCTTTTTGAAAAATATTTTATTGTTCTTTTTTTATTTGTTATTTGTTTATTTCCTATTTCCGTGACTTTACCGACAGAACCAAGAATAGAGCCACACAGCTCAATGGGCCTCATCTAGCAACCACAATACAAAGTTTAAGTCGTGGACTCGGGTACGAACGCTTTGCCAAAAAGCATTGGCGAACGACGGCCAAGAATAATGGAGTTGCAACCAAGCAAAGAAAACTCGTACACCGGTGGGAGATGGAGCTATGAAATAAATTCGTGTGTGCCAGTGCTGTTCTGGATTTGAAGCTTTCGTGACTGCAAGGATTCATCTTCTTAGGTTTTTTCGGTAAAGTCACGTAGGTAAAACATTACAATTAATAAAAGTAAAATAAAATAAAAATCACGACGTTTCGAAGACGGAAGCTTGTGTTGCCTCCGAAACGTCGTGATTTTTATTTTATTTTACTTTTATTAATTTTAATGTTTTACCTACGTGACTTTACCGAAAAAAACTAAGAATATGAATGCCAGTGCTGTGCTTAATGATTCACATTTGTGGGTTATCGCGCGAGGCGGCCGCGGCTTTGGAGGAGTCCTGGATCCAGCGGTGGATTGACCGTGGCCGTGCGTGCGGGGCGAAGAGCCTGCGACGACGCGCTTGAGTTTGGGAGATGATTGACAGGTGCCACGGCGGCGAGATTAACGCCACCGCGTTTTACACGGTGGCAATTGAAGGCATCTTGTGTGTGAGTGAGAGTGTTTCTCGCGTGTGTGGGGAGCGGTGGTGTAGCGATCAGCACCGCGCCGCGCTACGAACCTGGCGACCCGGGTTCGATTCCCGCTCACGGTCAACACCGGTGGCGATTATCTGAACCGGTCCTGGGACCCTCCCCTAGGTCGACTTAGCCTCAAGTGAGTACTTGGTGCGGTGTGTAAACATCACCACTAGGGAGACAAAGGCGATCGGGCGTGGTGCTGGCCACCCACCCCCTCGCGTGCCGTGCCGGTCTTCATAGATGCTACTCGCTAACAGCACTTGCCCCTACAGTCTGTTAAGGCTACACGGGGGATCTGCCTTACTGATAAATGAAGACAACTGCCAGGTTCAGACGGATCTTGAGAACAATCAGATGATGATGATGATGGAACAAAGGGCGTTCTACTTCAAGGGGGAATCACGTCCAGTACTTAACACAGCTTCGGCAAGGCCGCTCATTGCTTTCTCTCTCTCTCCTCTCTCTCTCTGTCATGCGCTTACCACTGCAGAGCGCGGCGACCTGAGTTCAACTCCAGCTGCAGGCCGATGACTCAGACCCTCAATATCTGCCATCCATCGTCTCCGTCTGCCTTCAAAGGATCCCGTGTGGGGTTTAAATCAGCCAAACGGGAAATTAAGGATTTACATTTACGGGGCGCTTAAATGCTTAAATACCCCCCACAGCGGATTACATCGTCGTACATGCACAGTATGTTGAACTTCTTTCGCACCGTACGTAACCAACCGTGCTAATCGGAGGTGCGGGGAAAGGACAGCGAACGAAACACACACAAAGCAGTTATACAACTTAAATGAGTTTGCCAATCTAGATGATGATGATGATGATTTAGAAGTGCATAGCTCCAGTGGCTTCCTAATATCCGAAGGGAGAGCGTTCCAGACGGCCACAGGAGCGCATCCGAATGCGCCGCGCGATGCAGTGGCCACTGTCTTTGTTTGATCGCCAATGTTTCTCTGCGCTTATTCGTAAAATAATAAACATGTGTGCGTGTGTGTAGCGGTTAGCGCGCTGCGCTATGAACCCGGCGACCCGAGTTCGATTCCCGCTCACGGCCAACACCAGTGACGATTATCTGAACCGGTCCTGGGCCTCCCCTAGGTCGACTCAGCCTCAAATGAGTACCTGGTGCGGTGTGTAAACATCACCACTGGGGAGACAAAGGCGGTCGGGCGTGGTGCTGGCCACCCACCTCCTCGTGTACCGTTGCAGCCTTCATAGGTGCTCGCTAACAGCACTTGCCCCTACAGTCTGTTAAGGCTATACGGGGGATCTTTGTCTTTGCTCTGCGGACAGATCAGAAGCCATCCGCAGACATCTGTGTGGTTCAGGAATGCTTGTGCGACGCGTACAAACGGCGTTTGCAATTAAGATGCCCTCCAGCCCGTTCATTAACGTGTATAAACATGTAGTGTGTGTGTGTGTTGAACTTCTATCGCACCGTACGGAGACAACCGTGTTAATCGTAGGTGCGGTTTACACCTTGTGTGTGTGTGTACGCGTCTGTGTGTGCGGCCTCATTACGGAGGATATTTGTCTTTTGTCTCATCGGTAGCGTAGTGGTTAGTGTAGTGGTTAGTGTAGTAGTTAGTGTAGTAGTTAGTGTAGTAGTTAGTGTAGTGGTTAGTGTAGTGGTTAGTGTAGTAGTTAGTGTAGTGGTTAGTGTAGTGGTTAGTGTAGTGGTTAGTGTAGTAGTTAGTGTAGTAGTTAGTGTAGTGGTTAGTGTAGTGGTTAGTGTAGTAGTTAGTGTAGTGGTTAGTGTAGTAGTTAGTGTAGTAGTTAGTGTAGTAGTTAGTGTAGTGGTTAGTGTAGTGGTTAGTGTAGTAGTTAGTGTAGTGGTTAGTGTAGTAGTTAGTGTAGTGGTTAGTGTAGTGGTCAGTGTAGTAGTTAGTGTAGTAGTTAGTGTAGTAGTTAGTGTAGTGGTTAGTGTAGTAGTTAGTGTAGTGGTTAGTGTAGTAGTTAGTGTAGTGGTTAGCGTAGTGGTTAGTGTAGTGGTTAGTGTAGTAGTTAGTGTAGTAGTTAATGTAGTAGTTAGTGTAGTATTTAGTGTAGTAGTTAGTGTAGTGGTTAGTGTAGTAGTTAGTGTAGTGGTTAGTGTAGTAGTTAGTGTAGTGGTTAACCTAGTGGCTAGCGTAGTGGTTAGCGTAGTGGTTAGTGTAGTAGTTAGTGTAGTAGTTAGTGTAGTGGTTAACCTAGTGGTTAGCGTAGTAGTTAGTGTAGTGGTTAGTGTAGTGGTTAGTGTAGTAGTTAGTGTAGTAGTTAGTGTAGTAGTTAGTGTAGTGGTTAGTGTAGTAGTTAGTGTAGTAGTTAGTGTAGTAGTTAGTGTAGTGGTTAGTGTAGTAGTTAGTGTAGTAGTTAGTGTAGTAGTTAGTGTAGTGGTTAACCTAGTGGTTAGCGTAGTAGTTAGTGTAGTAGTTAGTGTAGTGGTTAGTGTAGTACTTAGTGTAGTGGTTAGTGTAGTGGTTAGTGTAGTGGTTAGTGTAGTAGTTAGTGTAGTAGTTAGTGTAGTGGTTAGCGTAGTGGTTAGTGTAGTGTTTAGTGTAGTGGTTAGTGTAGTAGTTAGTGTAGTGGTTAGTGTAGTAGTTAGTGTAGTAGTTAGTGTAGTAGTTAGTGTAGTGGTTAGTGTAGTAGTTAGTGTAGTGGTTAGTGTAGTGGTTAGCGTAGTAGTTAGTGTAGTGGTTAACCTAGTGGCTAGCGCAGTGGTTAGCGTAGTAGTTAGCATAGTGGTTAGTGTAGTGGTTAGCGTAGTAGCTAGCGTAGTGGTTAGTGTAGTGGTTAGTGTAGTGGTTAGCGTAGTAGTTAGCATAGTAGTTAGCGTAGTGGTTAGCGTAGTGGTTAGCGTAGTAGCTAGTGTAGTAGTTAGTGTAATGGTTAGCGTAGTAGTTAGTGTAGTAGTTAGTGTAATGGTTAGTGTAGTAGTTAGTGTAGTAGTTAGTGTAATGGTTAGCGTAGTAGTTAGCATAGTAGTTAGCGTAGTGGTTAGCGTAGTGGTTAGCGTAGTAGCTAGTGTAGTAGTTAGTGTAATGGTTAGTGTAGTGGTTAGTGTAGTAGTTAGTGTAGTGGTTAGTGAGTGGTTAGTGTAGTGGTTAGTGTAGTAGTTAGTGTAATGGTTAGTGTAGTGGTTAGCGTAGTAGTTAGCGTAGTGGTTAGCGCTGCGCTACAAACCCAGCGGCCCGAGTCCCATTAGCAGCTACGGCTAACGCCGCTGGTGGTTCATCTGAAACCGTTCCCGGTCTTGCCTCTGGGTCAACTCAGCCTTAAATTAGTGCCTCGGCGTGCGGTGTCTAAACAACAGCGGTGGGGGGGGGAAACAACCTTGGGGCTGAGACCGGGAGAGTTTGCCTACCACCCCACGTGTTCCGTTGCCGACCTTTATAAATGGGCTCGTTCACACCGCTTTCCCCGACAGCTCGAACAAACATCCAAATGGGGGGGGGGGGGGGGGGGTGGAATCTTTGTCTTTGCATAGAAGAACTCGAACTGGCCGGGTTCAAAATAACAAAAAATAAATGAACGTCTTGAGCTCGAGGTGGCCGAGTGGCTCAGAGGGCTGAGCTGGCACCGCCAAGGGACCTGGGTTCAAATCCGGGTGACCGTGTGCGATTAAACAACGTGCGGTAACATCATTGGTACCTCATTTTCCAGTTAAAAAATATGATCATTGTTTTTTTACCCTTGTATCTGTTACCAGATCTGTTGCCAGATAAAAGGGTAAAAAAAACAATTATCATATTTTTTTACTGGCAAATGAGGTACCAATTATGTAAATGCTTACCCCGAGCTCTCATACTCTGATGGTGCATTGTCTTTGAGTTGTGCGCCTTTTGGCGTCATCTGGTCCAACACCATGTGAGACTAGGCTCTAAGGAAAGCTGTCTCGGGTGTGGACCAATCAACTTCAAGGACATCAACATCTTCACATAAACATTATCAGAGTGATGTTTTTTGTTTGCGTTATGACTGCAGGTATTGTGGTCTATGCAAACATGACTCCTCGTAAAAAAAGGTGTCAGTTTTGTTGCCAGATAGAAGGGTAAAAACACAATTATCAACGTGCAGTGAGTTGATGGGACTCAGCGCGGTCACCGATGACTACACCGCACACACACAGACACACACACACAACAACTCCTCCCATGATTTCTCCGCAAATAATTTGGCGAAATCCCACCACGTGTCGATGATCCCTGTCGTGTCGTGCAGCGGTCCTCGCTCGCTCTCGTGACTGACGAGCGAGGTTGGTTTTGTGCGGACAAGAGAGAGATTCACTTGAATTTCGATTTAAAGCTTTCGTGACTGCAGGGATTCATCTTTTTGGTTCTTTCGGTAAAGTCACGTAGAATGGAAATAAGAAAAAAATAAAAAAAATAACACATAGTGAGAATTATTTAATGTTTTCTTTTTATTATTTTATTATTTCCATTCTACGTTACTTTACCGAAAGAACCAAGAAGATTCACTTGAATTTAGGTGATCTCAGAATGAACAAAAAAAATCGACGCAATAAAAAATCAGGAATCAGCCAGGCCAAATTTTCCCAAAAACGAGATCACGGAGGAGCGCATTCCATCATTCTTGTTTGGAACTTTATGAATGATCACAGAGGTATTTTGTTTGTGTGTGTGTACGTGATGGATACATAGTCACGCGACCTTAACCTCACAGTATACTCCCGTACGACAGAGTCGGTGGGGCTAGAGCGCTGCGGTGTGGCCCCACCGTGACTCGATGGGATCCAGCTCTGTCACATCCACTTCCGCGGGCCCCTCCTTCTCCAACACAGCGGCTCGCACTTGCCCCGTGCCAGAGAAATCCTCGGTGGCATTATTCTCCGTCTCGTGACGTAACTCCGATTGCGCAATTGGGATAGCAGGGGAGGGGGGCGGGGGCGATGGGGTGGGAGGGTAGGGGAGGGGTGGCGGGCGGGGCTGGGTGGGTGGTGGGCGAATTATTAATTAAATTGCTCACGACCCAAAAAACTAAAATTCCTTGCGATAACAGTGGCAGAGCTGGGGATGCGAATACCAACATCTCTGCCTGCTGCCTTTGTCTTCCGCGCGTGTGTAAGTATGATGCGTTTCCAACTGGCTGTGAGTGAACAACCGCGACGCACTTAAACCTGAACAAAGTGTGCAATAGATGCCCTTTGTTCGGCGGGCTTACCGGAGATAAGCCACCAGCGCGGATGTCAGGTTTAAGAAAACAATTGGCCGTGACATTACACTCGCATAATACACCGGGCTCACGTTTTGTCCATTCATTCACAACGAATAATTCGCTCATTGTTGTTTTGGGACGTGTTTTTTTTTGTAGGGGGGGGGGGGGGGGGTGGTGGTGGGGGTGATGTGATTCATGCTGTGTTGACAATCACGTCGGTGGTTGCAGGTGTGCGTGTGTGCGTGTGTGCGTGTGGATGTGAATGTGTCAGTGGATGTATGTGTGTGTGTGCAGGGGAGACTACGTGTGGATGTGAATGTGTCAGTGGGTGTATGTGTGTGTGTGTGTGCAAGGCAGACTCCGTGTGTATGTGAATGTGTCAATCAGTGTATGCCATGGTGTGTGCTACGCGCTGTGTGTGTGCAGGAGAGACTCCGTGTGTATGTGAATGTGTCAGTCGGTGTGTGTGTGTGTGTGATACGCGCTGTGTGTGTGTGCAGGGCAGACTCTATGTGTGTGTGAATGTGTCAGTCGGCGTGCGTGTGTGTGTGATACGCGATGTGTGTGCGGGGGAGATTCCGTGTGTATGTGAATGTGTCAGTCGGTGTGTGTGTGTGATACGCGCTGTGTGTGTGTGCAGGGTAGACTCTATGTGTGGATGTGAATGTGTCAGTCGGCGTGTGTGTGTGTGTGTGTGATACGCGCCGTGTGTGCGGGAGAGACTCTACGTGTGTGTGTGTGTGAATGTGTCGGTGTGTGTGTGTGTGCTACGGTCTGTGTATGTACAGGGAGCAGTAGTGCAGCGGTTCGAACGCTCACGGCCAACGCCACGTGCCGTCTTCCACAGCACTTGCCCCAAACGCCTGTCGTTGTGCGTGCGTAGGGTGTGTGTGTCACGTGCGTTTGCGTGCATGCGTGTGCGTTGTCGGTAGGTGCGTGGGTGTGCGTGCACTTGTGCGCGTGTGTGTGGGAGCGGTGGCGCAGTGGTGAGCGCACAGCACCACAAAACCGGCCACCAGAGTTCGATTCCCGCTCACAGCTTTGCATCGACTGAGAACTACCAGAACCGGTCCTGGGGTCTCCCCGAGGTCATCTCAGTCCTGAACAAGTACCCCGGTGCGGTGAGCAAACATCATCACTGGGGAGACAAAGGCATCGTGCATCGTGTCAACACCAAACAGTCCTGTACGGCTACACGGGGCGATCTTGGCGTGTCCGTGTGGGCACGCATGTATCTGTGTACGGGCGCACAGAGTGTGTCCGGCTGCACGTGTGTACGTGTCTGCGTGTGGATGCGGTGGGTGTGTGTGTGTGTCTAAGGGGGTGTGGTTGTTTGGGTATTGAGTGGACTTGACTCTTCATACTTAGTGTTTCCGGCTCAGGGATTTTCCAACTATTACTATAATCCCTCTAGCGTGTGTGCGTGTGCGTGCGTGTGTGAGTTTGTGTGTGTTGTGCCAGCATGCAGAGATGTGTGGGAGAGTGCGGGGTTATCTGAACCGGTCATGGGCCTCCGCTAGGTGGACTCAGCCTCAAATGAGTACCTGGTGCAATGCGTGTAAAATATCAGCAATGTGGGAAGACAAAGGCGGCCGGGCGGGGTGATGGCCACTCACTCTATCGTGTGCCGTTGCGGCCTTCATAGGGGCTACTCGCTAACAGCACGGTGTTAAGGCTACACGGTGGGTCTTTATTGCGCCTTTGTGTGTTGTGTGTCGTGGGGGGGGGGTGATATTTGTGTGTTGTGGGGGGTAGCGGACTGGGGCCACGGACCCGGCCACCCGAGTTCGACTCTCGCTCGTGGCACCCAAAAATTGGGTTGCGAATAATCCGAAACCTGAATTTCGTCCTCGCCTAGATCGACTCGGCCTAAAATGTTCGCCTGGTGCGAATTCGTTAAGCGAAGGCGTTCTGTCGCAATGAGGTGCTCGCGAAACGGGACTTGCCACAAGTCTGAGAGACTACACGGGGAATCTTTGTAAATTGCGCGTGTTCTCGTCTAAGAACAGCAACAGACACACACACACAACACACGTGCGTCTGATTTTGTTCCATTTTCTTTGTCAATGTCCATTGTTTTGATGCAAGTCCGTGGTCTTTAGCCTGCATATGTTCTCGAATCCGTGTGTTCCTGCTGCAATGTGCCCTAAGGATAACTCTCCCAATGAGTCTCTAATCCCACCTCCCCCCACCCCCCTGTGATGTTTGAATCAGACACTGATAAATCCAAAAAGTTAACAAAAGCTGAAAAGTGCGCAAATAATATCATTGCAATACTACGTTGTATACAATGTTATACTGTGTTACAATGTGACATGAGAATATTATAAGCATCAAAGTTTATCATTCATTTTCAAGTGGCTCTCTGCTCGAGCCAGCCAATGTGTTGGTTGCTCATGTTCACGGCCAGTACGAAGCGAGTGGTGGAAATTCCACATTCGTATGGTGGATCCAGTCTGGCCATACAATGATTCATTTCGACATTGACCGGCATCATGCACCCTGCAGGCATGACGACGACGATGATGATGATGCTGCTGCTGATGATGATGATTATAAGGCTGTTCATGTGAAGATGTTGATGGGTGATGATGCTGCTGCTGATGATGATAGTAATGCTTCATCTTCTTGGTTCTTTCGGTTAAGTCACGTAGAATGGAAACAATAAAATAATAAAAATAAAACATAATAAAATAATTCTCACGACGTTTCGGCCCCAACGCAAGTAGCCGTCCTCAGGTGGAGAACAGATCTGTCGAGGAGACAGAGTATGAATGGATAATAAAATAATTCTCACGACGTTTCGGCCACACCTGAGGACGGCTACTTGCGTTGTGGCCGAAACGTCGTGAGAATTATTTTATTATGTTTTATTATTATTTTATTATTTCTATTCTACGTGACTTTACCGAAAGAACCAAGAAGATGAATCCCTGCAGTCACGAAAGCTTTAAATCGAAAGATGATAAGGCTGTTCATGTGAAGATGTTGATGGATGATGCTGCTGATGATGATGATAAGGCTGTTCATGTGAAGATGTTGATGGATGATGATGCTGCTGCTGATGATGATAAGGCTGTTCATGTGAAGATGTTGATGATGATGCTGCTGCTGCTGATGATGATAAGGCTGTTCATGTGAAGATGTTGATGGATGATGATGATGATGATGCTGCTGCTGATGATGATGATGTTCATGCCGTTCATGTGAAGATGTTGATGGATGATGATGCTGCTGCTGCTGATGATGATAAGGCTGTTTATGTGAAGATGTTGATGATGATGCTGCTGATGATGATAAGGCTGCTCACGTGAAGATGTTGATGGATGATGCTGCTGCTGATGATGATGAGGCTGTTTATGTGAAGATGTTGATGATGATGATGCTGCTGATGATGATAAGGCTGCTCACGTGAAGATGTTGATGGATGATGCTGCTGCTGCTGATGATGATGAGCTGCATCGATCTATGACTGGGATAACAAAACACTCAACGAATTCGTTCATATCACCGTGCATGGCCTTAAACGGAAAAATATATATAGGCGACGCTTCGGGAAATGGCCCTAACCCAGGGAATTCGCTATGAACCCAGCGAATGATATCTGAACCGGCCTTGCTCCCTTCGACTCCATTAATAAAACATGCACGGACCATCGCGGTGAAGTATGGTCAAACAACCCACGTGGACGGCACCCACACACACTCACACGGATTCACGCACGCACAATTACGCACACACACAAGGTAAAATATCCACCAGCGCGCCGTACACATATATATACACATGCCAACGCATATACATATACAAAGACAAAAACGTAACAGACTGTTGGGGCAAGAGCTGTTAGTAATTTGGATCTGTGAAGCCCGGAACGGCTAACACGAGTGGGGATGGGGGGTTGACCAGCACCACGCCCGGCCGCCTTTGTCTCCCGAGTGACGATGTTTCGTGTTGGTGGTGGTCGTGAGCGGGAATTGAACTCCGGTGAGCCGGGTTTCGTAGCTCAATACGTTACCCACTACACTACCGCTCCCCACCAAAATCACACAAACACACACAGACATACACACGTGTGTATGTATGTATGTATATGTGTGTGTGTGCCTGTGTGTAAACTACCGGCATAACAAAACCACACGCCCTTAGGGCTCCGTGATTGCGGAATGGATCAGCTACCCCAGACACGCACGTGTTCGAAGCCAGACTTTAGCAATCTTTGTGCTGTTTTGGATACATCTGGAGGTCGAGAAAGTGGAGTCGTAATGCCGCTTGGACAACAAAAAAAAAGTGGCGCCTCTTATCCAACAACGGGAACAAGAGAGAGAGAGAGAAAAAAACATCTGTTTAAAAAAATCAAAATAACCTCTCGCGACTTGTATTTCCAAGTAATACCACGAAAAATGTGTGCGTGTTTTTTTTTTTAAAAGATCCTGAAAATTCTAAAAAGAATCCCGCTATTCTTGTGAGCAGATTGTAAATCTGGCTTATAATAATAATAATAATGATGGTGCTGTTGCTGCTGATGATGACGGTGATGGTGTGGATTATCCTGCTGATGATCGTGATGATTTGGTGATGATGGTGCTTCTGATGATGCCCTCTGATGTTGCTCACGACGTTCGTGGCGGATGCTGTCGATGATTTCGCTCTTAGTCACGGTGATTGTGCGGATGATGACACTGGTGGTGGTGATGATGATGGCGCTTCTGATCATCGCGACTATGACTGCTGATAATGGTGATAATATTAGGAAGTCACCGGAGCTCTGCACTTTTAAATCTAGATTGAAAACTGATTTATTGAACGCCGCTTTTTGTGTTTAGTTCGATGTCCTTCCCCGCACCCACAATTAGCACGTTTGGCTACGTACGGTGCGAACGAAGTTCAACATACGTACACACATGATGCTACTGCTGACGGTGACGATGCCGATGATGATTGTGGCACCATCATATTGTGCTCAAGAGTTCTCGACTCTCAAATCGGAAATGCGTGACCTCCAATCCCGCTCTGTGGTCAACGATGCCTCCCGTGTGATTGCTAAAATGAACTATATACCTTCAGGTTGGGGAGTCAACAATCGTCGTGCAATCCAGGATGAACTGGCCCCGTCATGCGAATGCGGAATTTCCACCACTGGACGAGGACAGGCAAAAAGGAGCCGAAACATTTCCCCGCGCTCCCTGGAGCAGCGATATACTTTGAGTCGAGCCGAGTCTTTATTATTGATAACGAAACATTTTGTAGGAATTTCCACCTTCGCGTAGCGGTTAGCACGCTGGACTTGTAATCCAGAAGTCGCCGTTCGATTTTGCGGCGCGGCATTTGGAACAATGGGAAGGATCTTTTTTTTTGGAGGGGGGGTTTGTTTTAATCCTCCTCTCCGCCGCCACCTTTGTCCAGAAGTATAAAGAGGGCACAATAAGTATGAAGAGGGCACAAGAAGTGTAAAGAGGGCACAATAAGTATGAAGAGGGCACAAGGGCGCGTGCGGTGATGGGGCTAAGAGCGGAAACTCACGCCTCCTCCTCCGACACGCTCTGGCCGGCGTGCAACAGATGACCACACAGCCACCCTCAGGAGGGCTCTCTCTCTCTGTGTCTGTCTCTCTCTGTCTGTCTCTCTCTGTCTGTCTCTCTCTCTGTCTCTCTCTCTCTGTGTCTCTCTGTCTCTCTCTGTCTCTCTCTATCTCTCTCTCTGTCTCTCTCTCTCTCTGTCTCTCTCGTCGCCCGGGTTGGTAGCGCTGTGGCCTGGCTGCTGCTCCACCGCGCGCCTACAGGAGCGAAGGCCGTGTGAGTCGGGGCTTTGACCCCTTCGTCTGCGTAGCTGCACTTTGCCCCCCCCCCCCCCCCCCAACGGAGATCATCACAGTGTTTGGCTACGGCCTTAATTCGGGCCCTATTGTACAGCGACGCTGAAAGCCAAACAGTCACCTCGCTTGCAGCTGGCAGCACTCGCGACAGCCGTGGCAGCGGCGAGTGGTAGCCCATCGCGAACTGTGGCGTGCGGTCGTGGTGGTGGTGGTGGTGGTGGTGTCGTGGTGGTGGTGTCGGAGTTTATTTCGAAGGGCCCGGTGAGCCAAGAAGCCCTTAAAGTCGGGGTTACTCCGATGTACCAACAGGTGGCAGTAAGAAAAGACATTAATCATTATTGATGATCAATAATTATTGATGTCTTTTCTTACATCAATAATTTTTCGATGTATTTTCTGACTGCGATAAGCGATAACGGACAAGCGAAATGCAACAGCAGAATTAGATAGCGGATCATACTCGCAATGTAATTTTTGTTTAAAGGAATAAAAAATAAGTCAAATATGGGTTGTTATCAAATAGGCCGCTGTATCTCGAAACAGACACGAATTAAAATCTGCCATATCAATTGTGATGCGGATACGGCTTGAATACGCGACGGCATTACATTTATACATTTCAAAACGCAGTGTAGTGTCAGCAACGCGCATAAAGTGTTCGCTTACAAGCAATTGATATTTTGCATCTCGTCAAACCTTTTATACATTGGCAGCTGGGGCTGAAATTCACCATGAAGAAGGGGCATTTCCCGAAACGTCGCTTATTTTTCTTAAACTGTTTTGTTGCCAGATAGAAGGGTAAAAAACCAATTATCATATTTTTTACTGGCAAATGACGTTGGTGTAAATGCTTAACCCCGAGTTCTCATGCTCTGATGGTGCATTGTCTTTGAGTTGTGCGCCTTTTGGCATCATCTGGTCCAACACCATGTGAGACTAGGCTCTAAGGAAAGCTGTCTCGGGTGTGGACCAATCAACTTCAAGGACAGTGCATACATTATCAGAGTTATGTTTTTTGTTTGCATTACGACCGCAGGTATTGTGGTCTATGCAAACATGACTCCTCGTAAAAAAGGTGTCAGTTTTGTTGCCAGATAGAAGGGTAAAAAACCAATTATCAAACTTTTTGTTCTTCAACTTCTTCCTCTGCTTCTTGTTCTTCACGGCAGTTTTATTGACGCCTATGTTGAGTCGGTGTCGTCCGTGCTTATTCGTTCTCTGAAAGCATCTCAATGCGGAGAGGACCCCAGAGCTCGGGCAATAGCAGGCACCAAGCTCGCCTTCCCCGCTTTTCCCGGCGGTCGCTCCTCGAGATTACGGGTGGCGTCACGGCAACGTGGAGTTGTCCAGAAGCGGGTCACGAGTCGCGCTGCCAGGAAGCGCGCAGCCTCAAAACGTGGCCAGCCGTGCGTGAGATCTGGCGACCTGGGGGTGGGGGTGTGGTGGGGCGCCTGGCGCGCTCCGGGTGATTTGGCCGCAGGGCTGCAGGCGCAGTGTCCAGTGTCTATGTACCCGGTGTCCCGGCCCTCTTGTTCACACAACCCTCGTGCGTGCGTCGGGAACGGAATCACTGCCGCGTGGAATTCACGTGCGCTGGCAAACGAACAAAAAAAGCACGACTCCATGCATTGTTAATAATAATCATCATTATTGTGGAAAAAACAAGTCAGCTTGTAAGGACGCGCAGTATTCACTCTCGTGAGACGCGGAGAGGTCAAGAGCGAATGAACGACACCAAGGCGCGAGGAGGAACTACAGAAGAGCGAGAAGGCAGCAGCAGCAGCCACCAGGCGGTGAGCCCACCGGCGCTACCAACGCTTGCCCAAGCTCTGTGGTTCCTCTATATATGAAGACGTTATCAGCCAATTAAGGAGTGTTTACGCATCTCTATAGGATGCGCCGCGTCATCACCGGCAGCAGCTATGATCTGTCCACTGCTGGATGAGGTCTCCCCATGCCCTGCACGTTTTCCCCGGTCTCGCGATGCCACAATGCGTCTGATTTTAAACTTTTCAAAACTATTTTTTTCTGTTTGCCAGATAAGGCCCACTGAGCTATGTAGCTCCTTTTCAGAAGCGACCCGGCCACAAATGATCGATTAACGAAGTGGGCTTATCGAGTGGACATTTACAGAAGCCAAATACGCTGAACGCGTTGATGTCGATTCTAAATGTGGAGGGGGGAAACCCGGAGGACCCGGATCAAAATCCACGCGACCACGGGGAGAGAGAGAGAGAGGGAGAGACACCACAAACTCCAAATATACAGCAGCAGGCATCAGATTCGAGATCGCACCTACAACCTCCTGTGTACCAGGCGAGGTAGTGAACATCTCCTAGCCACCGTGATGATGATGAGATAGAGAGAGAGAGATGCAAACTCCAAATATACAGCAGAAGGCGTCAGGGTCGGGATCGAACCCACGACCTCCTGTGTACCAGGCGAGGTAGTGAACATCTCCTAGCCACCGTGATGATGATGATGATGAGAGAGACGCAAACTCCAAATATACAGCAACAGGCGTCAGGGCCGGGATGGAACCCACGACCTCCTGTACACCAGGCGAGGTAGTGAACATTTATAGCCACCGTGGCGCCCTTTCATCGCTATCACTCCGTCGTTAATCTTGCCCAAAGGTAATCGTTCTTTCTCGCCACCTGTCCCAATTGCTAATAAGAATAAAATAGAATTACGTTCACATTTCGAACGTTAACATTAATGTAACGGCAAGGGATATCTCCCTGCTAGTCAACCATGCAATATATATATATGTCCACCTGGCTGGGTCACGCTGGAGTAGCTAAGAGACAAGTGTGTGTTAGCTAGGGTATGTCGGTGGTCACCACCCTATGTGTAGAGTAAGAGAAACTGTTGAGTAACCGTTGTGTTCATTAATAAATGAGTGTTGCCTCCCAAGAAGTGTGTGTGCCTAAATTGAACCCACTACATATATATATACACCGTACATATACTGGTTACCTGGTAATTGCTGCTTACTCTGAGAAGGAGTTGGGAGGATCTCTGCACCTGGAATTTAAACAGGAAAATGCCGGGACTAACCATCAGCCCCACCGAACCAAAGCACTGACGTGGGTTGCCTTGTGTCATCAAACTCTCCAGTCGTGGAGAGAGTTCAGGAGTTCCCGTACCCGGGCGGGATGCTCATAACCGGTTCCTGCTTAGCATCAGAGGTCTCGTTCCGAATCAATCCGGCATCATTATCTTTTCATCGGTTGCAGAACATTGTCTGGAAGCTGTCTGAGCTCTCTCGCTCCACACTAAGTCCCGGCACTTCTCGGTACCAAGCATGCCCTCGCTCATCCGTGCTTACGAAACGTGGGCCCGTTTTTACACGCTTTTATTTAACTCAACTCTGTCTGTTGTTGTTGTCATATCCTCAAATCTTTTAACTCAATTTTAACCCACTTCCCAATGTGGTATCGACTGCAAACTTGGTATACTTATGTCATACTGATGACAATACTATATTATGTTATTTTTTTTTTTTAAACAATCTTTTGTATATGTTATGTTTCGGCTTGGATCTAATTGTCCACGGTCAACTGACGTTGGCTGTAAACCACCACGGTCCCTTACGTTATGGCAAGCTTCTGGGCCACTTCCTGGAGTCGTGGAGTTCTTCCATCACTAATTAAAGCGTGTTACAAAAATAAGTTATTTTTAATATTACTTTTTTTATGAACACCTTCCACCCGTTTGGTAGATTCAGGCTGGCCTGCCTACGATGCATCCCGCGTTCAACGAGGTTGTATCGTGGAATGAGCACACAGATCTACAAACCATCTGAACAGGGATCGATCACTGAAACGCCTCCGACACGCGAGGCTGGGTCACGTCGCCCGCATGCCCAGCCACCGCGTACCCAAGCAGCTTCTGTGTGACCCGATAGAGGGGGGTAAGGGGCTCGAAGGGCGCGGCACGGGCTGGTGCGATACGGAGACACGTGGGGCCGATTGAACTTGCCGATGATCGCTACCGGCGGTGTCAAGATCGGCCTCTGTGGAGGAGGAGGCTCGTGAAGGACGCTGTTGCTTCTGCTACTGGGCAGTTGGAGGCAGTCGCCCTCCAGCGACAACGGAGGGCGGAGGAGCGACGCTCACAACAACGAACAAAAAGCGCCGGGAGGTTAAAACGCGGCGAGGTGGCGCAGTGGGAGAAAATCGCAGGTGGTGGTGCATCTGCCAGCCACGTGACTTCAAAGGGCAACCTAACGTGGCACAACCGCTGCGGTGACGGCTGCTGCCGCTGTCGCTCCGTTTGCTTCATTCCCACGCCTCGCACCCCCACCCCACCTCTCCGTCGCGTGTGGCTTTTGGCTCCGAGTCCACCTCCTCCACCGCCGCCTCCTCCTCCCCGTGATCTCTGCTGCGGTGCCGAGACTCAACTTTGATTGCGCAATCGGGTCACCTGTGCCCTGCGTAATGTCGGCTTGGCAGGGCACCGCGTTGCGTGTAGCGCGCTCGTTAATCTGTCACGCGGCGCCGCGAATTAACCGCAGGGGGATTTAACAGTTTTATTTTTATTTTTGTGTGTGTTCCTTCCATTGTCGTAGACGAATACAAATCGCAAGGGGCGAAGCGCGTGCGCTTCTTAATTTGAGTCGCGTGTAAATAATCCCGATCACAGTTTGCCGGAGTTTTCAAACCACTTTGTTGTTCTTCTTGGTTCTTTCGGTAAAGTCCCTTCTACGTGACTTTACCGAAAGAACCAAGAAGATGAATCCCTGCAATCACGAAAGCTTTAAATCACTTTGTTGTTGTTATTGTTGTTGTTATTGTTGTTGTCCATCCGGTGCTCGCTGAGCTGCATTGCCGAACGAATACTTAACTACCTCGCCTGGTATACAGGAGGGTGTGGGTTCGATGCCGACCCTGACGCCTGCTGTGTATTTGGAGTTTGCGTGTCTCTCTCTCTCTGTCATCATCATCATCATTACGTTGGCTAGGAGATGTTAACTGCCTCGCCTGGTATACAGGAGGTTGTGGGTTCAATGCCGACCCTGACGCCTGCTGTATATTGGGAGTTTGCGTGTCTCTCTCTCTGTCATCATCATCATCACGTTGGCTAGGAGATGTTAACTACCTCGCCTGGTATACAGGAGGGTGTGTGTTTGATGCCGACCCTGACGCCTGCTGCTGTACATTTGGAGTTAGCGTGTCTCTCCCACCGTGGTCGCGTGGATTTTTCTCTGGGTCTTTCGTTTTTTCCCTCCACGTTTATAATCAACGTGCATTTAGAGAATTTCGCTGCTATACATTTCGGCATGACAATAAGCCAATTTGTTCGGCTATCATTTGTGGCCAGGTCGCTTCTAAAAAGTGCTGTATAGCTCAGTGGACGTTACCTGATGAAATCAAATAAAACATACCAGCATAAATATACGCTCCAAGCGTGGTGTTGTTTCATTCAGACGCTGTCTCCCCGACAGACCTGGTCTTCACCTGAGGACGGCTGCTTGCGTTGTGGCCGAAACGTCGTGAGAATTATTTTATTATGTTTTATTTTTTATTATTTTATTACTTCCCTTCCACGTGACTTTACCGAAAGAACAAAGAAGAAAAAAAACATACTTTAAAAAAAATATCGGACTCACTACACACACACACAGTGCTTGCCACAAATAAACACCAATACCTGTCTGATCTCGTCATGGAGCATACACCATCCTCACGCGATCTCTTTTCGCAGCAGCAGCAGCAGCAGCAGCAGCTCTTGGCTGGGCCATCGATCACCGCATCGCGCGCGCTTTCAGATGCGCTTCTGCGGCCGTCTGGAACGCTCTTCCTCCCTTCTGAAGCCACTGGGAGCTGTCCGCTTTTAAATCTAAAAAAGTTTCTTTAGAACTTTTTTGTGTGTGTTTAGTTTGTTGTCCTTCCTTGCACCTCCGATTAGCACGGTTGGCTACGTACGGTGCGAAAGACGTTCAACATATATACAAAAACGTACATACATACGTACAATCTTACATACGTTGTTGTTGTTGTGAGTGTAACTATCCCTTTATTTACAACACGAGTTGTTTGGGGAATCGTTATCGGACGCAATCATATATATATGTGAGCGAACAAAATTCACATTGCACGCGACATTTATTTCAACCTGAATTTAAGTTTGAGTTTAATTTGATATGTTGTTGATGATGATCCCGTTAAGCCAGTTGCCCGGATATTTTAGTCGGAAGATCCGTGGTGCTGCGTAAAAACAGCAGCGGCGCTGCCTTAAGGAATATCGCACAACGAGCGAACGGAGGGGTTAAATGCGTTACACGTGACGGATGCCATCGATCAAATTACGATTAACAAATGAAAAAAAAACAATCTCAGCACGTGTCCGTGTCAATAACACTGCCGCCTTGCAATACGATGCGTAGCAATACAAAGTGACGTTTCGGGCATTGGCCCTTATTCAGGGCACCACTGTAAAAGACGGCAAACTCTTTAATCAGAGCTCACGACTCCGGTAGCGGCCGCTGGAGATACAACAACAACATAAATAATAACGCAGTGAGCGAAAGCAGGAGCTTGATGGCGAATAAATGAAGATGATTGGTCTACAGGGCACGGAACGTCGGGTGGGTGGTCACGTGACCGCTGTCTGTGAACTATGACCTTCATCGGTGCTACCCGCGAACGGCACTTGACCCAAAAGCACGCCGAGGCTATCCGGGGGATCTTTGCCTTTGCGCGAGGCGTGGTGCTGAGCCACTCACCAATCGCATGTGCCGTGCGGCCTTCATCGATGCTACTCGCCAACAACGCTTACCTCAACCAGACAAGACAGACAGACAGAAAGATCCCCCGTGTAGCCTTAACAGGCTATTGGGGCAAGTGCTGTTAGCGAGCACCTATAAAGGCCGGCACAGCACACGAGGTGGCCGGCACCACGCCCGACCGCCTTTGTCTCCCCAGTGGTGATTTTTGTTTTTTTACACCGCACCATAAACTCATTTGAGGCTGAGTCGACTTGGGGGGAGGCCCAGGACAGGTTCAGATAATCGTCACTGATGTTGGCCATGAGCGGGAATCGAACCCGGGTCGCTGGATTTGTAGCGCAGCGCGCTAACCGCTACACTACAGCTCCCCGTAACACACACACCGACACACACCGACACACACCGACACACACCGACACACACCGACACACACCGACACACACCGACACACACCGACACACACCGACACACACCGACACACACCGACACACACCGACACACACCGACACACACCGACACACACCGACACACACCGACACACACCGACACACACCGACACACACCGACACACACCGACACACACCGACACACACCGACACACACCGACACACACCGACACACACCGACACACACCGACACACACCGACACACACCGACACACACCGACACACACCGACACACACCGACACACACCGACACACACCGACACACACCGACACACACCGACACACACCGACACACACCGACACACACCGACACACACCGACACACCGACAGGTACAACCTCTTTCCATACGCCGCAGACACACCCACCCACCCACCCACGCACCTCGTACCTGACCCAACCCAATGCCCCCCACCACCCCTACCGAAACTCCCCCGATAATCCCCCCCCCCCCCTGGCGAAGAGAGGGGGGGGGGTGAGGAATGGGATGAGGAATGCTTTGTGCTCGGATCCAGACGCCACAGTTTGAGCACAAAAGGAGCTTGGGCTGAAGCGTCTAATTTTTTGACACTGAAACCACAAACACTGCCTCGCTCGCGCCTTTGTGCGCCGGCAGCGAATTGACTCACCTGCTTTGCGTGCGTGTGTGAGAGTGTGAGTGTGTGTGAGTGTGTGTGAGTGTGTGTGTGAGAGTGTGTGTGAGAGTGTGTGAGAGTGTGAGTGTGTGTGCGTGAGTGTGTGAGTGTGTGTGTGAGTGTGTGTGAGTGTGTGAGAGTGTGTGTGTGAGAGTGTGTGTGGGTGAGTGTGTGTGCGTGTGTGAGTGTGTGAGTGAGTGTGTGAGTGTGTGAGTGTGTGTGAGTGTGTGAGTGTGTGTGTGAGAGTGTCTGTGAGAGTGTGAGTGTGTGTGAGAGTGTGAGTGTGTGTGAGTGTGTGAGAGCGTGAGTGTGTGTGTGAGAGTGTGTGAGTGTGTGTGAGAGTGTGAGTGTGTGTGTAAGTGTGTGAGTGAGTGATAGGGTGTGTGAGTGTGTTTGTGATTGAGTGTGTGTGAGAGTGTGTGAGAGTGTGTGTGTGAGTGAGTGTGTAAATGTGTGTGTGAGTGTGTGTGAGCGTGTGTGTGTGTGAGAGTGTGTGTGTGAGTGTTTGTGAGAGTGTGTGAGAGTGAGTGTGTGTGAGTGCGTGTGAGTGTGTGTGAGTGTTTGTGAGTGTGTGTGAGAGTGTGTGAGAGTGTGTGTGTGTGAGTGTGTGTGAGCGTGTGTGTGTGTGAGTGCGTGTGAGTGTGTGTGAGTGTTTGTGTGTGTGTGAGAGAGTGTGTGTGATTGTGTGTGTGTGAGAGAGTGTGTGTGTGTTGCGGGGAGCGGTGGTGCAGCGGTTAGCACTACGCTGCGCTACGAACTCGGCGACCTGAGTTCGATTCTCGCTCACGGCCAACACTCAGTTATGATTATCTGAACCAGTCTTGGGCCTCCCCCAGGTCGACTCAGCCTCAAATGAGTACCTGGTGTGCTGTGTAAACATCGACACTGGGGAGACAAAGGCGGCCGGGCGTGGTTCTGGCCACTCCCTCGTGTGCCGTGCCGGCCTTTATAGGTGCTCGCTAACAGCACTTGCCCCAACAGCCTGTGAAGGCTACACGGGGGATCTTTGTGTCTGTGTGTGTGTTA
>NC_136149.1:7500-45000 GCF_965212315.1 Lampetra planeri | reverse complement strand
ACAAAGTGACAATCACAGTCACTACACATACAAAGCGCTTGCCACAAATGAATCACGATACCTTGCTGGTATCATCAAAGAGCATAAACCATCACGCAAACTCTAGTCATCCTCGCAGCAGCTTTTGGCAAGTCATCGAATAAAGACGGTCGCTGCATCGCACGCTTTCAGGTACACTTCTGCAGCCGTCTGTAATGTTTTTCCTTCCGATATTAGGAAGTCACTGGAGCTACGCATTTTGAAAACCTAGATTGAAAATGAATTTTCTTTATCACTGCTTTGTGTGCTTAGTTTGATGTCCTTCCCCCGCACCTCCGGTGAGCATGGTTGGCTATGTACGGTGTGAAAGAAGTTCAACATAAACACCAACATGGACACTCGCTAAATAGCCTCACCAACGTGGTGCTGTATCGCCACCGTGTGGTCACGTGGAACAACTGCAGTGCCTGGCGCTGTGACAGCAGCAGTGGAACTGTGCGGTTCAAAGTTAATTTATTAGTATAGCCCTGTGAGCCATTCGGCTCTTGAATCGGGTGCAACCGGTGTCTTCACGGCTTCATCGCCGCCAACCGCGCTTGGGACTAACGCCAGGACGCCGCAGCAGCAGCGACTCACAACTACGGGGAACGCGCGGGGTGAGGCCTGACAGCGGCAACTACTGGTGTACTGTGTTGGCCTGTACTGCACATGTCCACCACATCGCAGACGTAACCACGAATTGAACACTTGTGGTACTGCACTTGTCCACCAGAGGGCACACGTAACACGTCAAGCGCCGGTAAAAAAAACGAAACTCTACGGCCGATTTGCACCGCAATTCTTTATTTCTTCACTGATTTTCAAGTAACAAACTACTGCACTGACATCCCAAGCTATCCCATACGTTTACACCGTTGAATATTTGGTGAACATCGGTGCTGAAATAGTGAAACGCACTGCATTCCCAAACAGTGTCCTTCAAATCGTCAAAAATCACACCCATCATCGACTTCAATGCAAAATGCCGCCCCGGTTCCACAAGTCACACAATCGAGTGGTGTATGCCCGTCGACTCTACTCGACAGAGTCGCGCCATATACGATTCAACTCATCTCGCTGAGACGCGTGTAAAGACATATTTGAGGCATCTCACTTGCAACCCTAAGAAGTCCTAAGTCCAAAGCAGGAGTCTCAATTCCAAATCTTGGAGTTCCGATTCCTCATGCGGGAATGTGAATACCAGGGAAGTGGTTGTGGGGCTCCCGGGAATGGAATAGGGACTTCCAAAATAATTCATATACCCTGTTAGCCTAGTTAGGGTTATGGTTAACGGTTAGGGGTCAATGAGAAGTGAATTCCTCCATTGAATTTAGTCTTACAATGCTGTATATAAAATAAAAAATGGGGAATTTAACATGTATATTTTTTCCGCGTGAAAAATCGACATAGCAGTCAAATGCACTAAACGCATGTGGAGGGAAAAAGCCACACGACCATGGGGAGAACAATCGAACTACAAATATACAGCAGGTGTGAGGGATGGGGTTGAACCTACGACCTCCTGTATACCAGGCAAGGTAGTTACATTCTTGCCACTGTGAATCCCTCCGTTTACGTAAGTCTTACGACGTGATGTATGAAACAAAACTTGTAAAATTAAACGTACTACGTGTTCTTAGGTTCTTTCGGTAAAGTCACGTAGGTGACTTTACCGAAAGAACCTAAGAGTATGAATCCTTGCAGTCACGAAAGCCTCAAATCTAGAAGTACTACGTGTTTTTTTGCAAAAAAATTGCCACATTTTTAACGTGTAATTTTTCAATTAGAAGCTCATTCCCCAATTGACTTTAATCATACTGTGCTATATATAAAATAAAATTGGGTGATTTTACAAATATATTTTTTCTCGAGAAAAAAATCGACACACGAACCCTATTTAATTAGGGTAGGTTTAGCTTTAGGGATTATGAAGGTGCAAAGTTGACCATTTTTCAATGCAATTTTCCACTGGAAAAAGTCTAATTGTTGCAAAACATTGCTCAAAAGCCCTTAATTTTGCTTGTTAATAACACTGCAACCAATAGACATGGAGAGCCAGTTGTTGCATTTCCTGCTTGCAGAATATGGAGGCTACAAATTGTCCAGGGGTTTGACGAAAAACATTTCGAAAGCATTTGCAATTTCTGCGTCCCAGAATTGTACGAAAAACATACTTACACATGGTCTGGAAGATTTATATATACTGCAACTGATGTTAACCGAGTTACCCCTTGTCTCAATGAAGCCCCCGAGTCAAAAACAGTTGCATTTGAGCCACTGAGTTGAATGGTTTTCCAAAAAGGAGGGCTCTGTGCTCAAAATGACATTATCTTTCACAGGCTTTCATTGACAGATCAAAGATTGTTGGGCATTGACTACTGAACAATCTAAAGGTCCACAGAGTCAGTTTTAACATTTCCTGATTTCAAAATATGTCGGCTACAAATTGTCCCGAGGGATTTAAAAAACACTTCCATCGTGAAATGAGCCCCCAAAAAGCATTTGCAATTTATACATCCCCGAATTGTGCTAAAACAGAGGCAAACATCAGATAGCATAGGGGGGGGGACATTTTTTATTCAAAATCCCTTTCCTCAAATAACTGAAGTATAGCAACTGAAATTATAACAATCATTGTGGCATGCAAGCCAGATATTCAATTCAATCAAGGACATAGGGTTTGAGGTGGCTATATGAGCATTACAGATTATGGTCAGGGCTATAGGTTCTACATAAGTCACATTTTCCCCTCGTGTGGACAAATGCACAACTACAGTACACAGTCGAGGGTCTTCAGCGGTTTCACTTAACTTGATTCCTGTGTCGTGGTCACATCTTGTAATCAACATTTAGTCTACTTCCTGTTGTCCAATCAATTCCAAATGTTGCACACGGACTCAGATCCGGTGACAATGCATGCCTGCTTTCAAGCAATGTTTGTATGGACGGCGTATTAATTATATATCTATGTGTAGGTCAAAAACGCCGCGGTCCCTAAACTGTGGAATCGACTCGCACAAGAAGCCGACGCCGCGTGCCTCAGGCGCGCACGCGCCGCGTGGTCGAGTTACGGCCGCCATTGCTCCACACAAGCACAGAAGTTGGACATTCAAGACGCAGTTATAAAGTCATCAAACAATTCAAGTCAGCGTTGATGTGGGAGCAGGCGCCGCATCATTGGCGTACTTCTCGACCGTGAGTTGAACTAAGTTGTGAATACAAGCGTTGTTTAAAAAAAACATTTTTTAAGGAGTTTATTTTATATACAGTATATGTACGATATATAGATGTTGGGGCTCTAGTTGCGAATGGCACTATTATATGATGGATTAACAAAAGCTATTTTTTTTTTGCACGAAGTAGTCGGGAAATGAATTTAAAGGAAAGAACGAAAGGCACCCACATCATGTGCCTTGCCTTTTGAGAAAAACAAAGATGCGTACTTTAATGAAAATAAGTGACGAGACCAAAAAGAAATATTAATTGACATAATACATTGCTGCACCTTAATATGCTGCATTAATTATCCGTGCGATTGCTATGATGATGACAAGATCTGACATCTTTGTATTTAATGTAGTTTAACATTTTTTTTAAACAAACGGGGAAAAATACGTTTAAGAAACCGAGTCATGTTATTCGTTACACGATTTGCATGTATCGGCATTTTTGTTATTTCTAGTGGTATATTGTATAAGCGCAGCTGCATTCACGTGTAACACGTTTGGTAAGAAAACAATGTTATATAGATAACTAGCTTTACTACCCGGGACTTGGATTCACCACGCCCGACCGCCTTTGTCTCCCCAGTGGCGATGTTTACTACACACCACACCAGTTACTCGTTTGAGGCTGAGTCTACCTAGGGGAGGCCCAGGACCGGTTCAAATAATCGTCATCGGTGGTGGCCGTGAGCGGGAATCGAACTCTGTTCGCCGGGTTCGTAGCGCAGCGCACTAACCACTACACTACCGCTCCCCCCCACACACACACGTCTGTCTGCTAATATGTGATGTAATACAACACAGAGGGTCGGTCAACACACAATTAACGCATAGCCTGGTTGATTAGGTATTTCAAAGATTGCTAAGTTAGAATTTAAGTGTGAACATTGTAAACATTCTAAAGAGGACACAGGCAGACCCTCTGTGTTGTATTACATTACATTTCGATATCTTACTAGGTTATTTAATTTTAGTGTGTCCTCCTGATTTTCAGGCTTCCTTGCCGTGCAGCACCACGTCTGTTGACCACTCATTGATATGCAAATTTTTTCTCTAACCCCCCTTCTTTCTCTCTGCCTCCGCCCCCCCCTCTGTCTATTTAAGGCCACCCCACAGAGACGATCACCCCTCTCTGTTACCTGTGTTGCTCCCGCTATGTATCTTGGTGATATCTGTCTGCTAATATGTCTGTCTATAGTTTTCTGGTTAGATTTTATGTCGCTATTTCATTATACCTGATGATGATTGCTTGTGTTGCAATCGAAACGTCGTATTCTATTATTTAATTTAATTTATTATTTTATCTTTAGACGTGACTTAACCGAAAGAACCAAATAATAATTCCTGCAGTCACGAAAGTTCTAAAATTAAGATTGAACCACTTCTACGGGGAAGTTTTAAGCTTATCTTTTTACTCTCTCTCTGGCGACTTGTTTTCTCTGCCTGTGTCCTCTTTAGAATGTTCACACTTAAATTCTAACTTAGCAATCTTTGAAATACGTAATCAACCAGGCTATGCGTTAATTGTGTGTTGACCGACCATCAGTGTTGTATTACATTACATTTCGATATTTTACTAGGTTATTTAATTTTAGTGTGTCCTCCTGATTTTCAGGCTTACTTGCTGTGCAGCACCACGTCTGTTGACCACTCATTGATATGCAAATGTTTTCTCTAACCCCCCTTCCTTCTCTCTGCCTCCGCCCCCCCTCTGTCTATTTAAGGCCACCCCACAGAGACGATCACCCCTCTCTGTTACCTGTGTTGCTCCCGCTATGTATCTTGGTGATATCTGTCTGCTAATATGTCTGTCTATAGTTTTCTGGTTAGATTTTATGTCGCTATTTCATTATACCTGATGATGATTGATTGTGTTGCAATCGAAACGTCGTATTCTATTATTTAATTTATGTTATTATTTTATCTTTAGACGTGACTTAACCGAAAGAACCAAATAATAATTCCTGCAGTCACGAAAGTTCTAAAATTAAGATTGCTTCCACATGTATTTTTTAAATACATTTACACGGTGTACAGTCTGGAAAGTACCCACATGGCAAATTTCAAATTTGTTGCATGTCCGGAAGTACGCTAAACATTTTGAACAGACACATAATCACAACTTTGCCTTTTAGATATATGGAGATGAATGAAATGCAGATGGTGGTCTTCTCGCACGGCCAGCTCCATGTCGCCTTATCTCGATCACATCGAACTGAACCTCCAGCAAGGCCTTCTACTTAACGACGAGAGAAAATTCACGTAAAATGTCCTTTTCAATGAAGTCTTCCAGATGTAACAGATATAAGCTTTTAATGAAGAAATAAAATTATCTAATTCAAAACATAACATAATTCATCATGGGATCTCCTTTGCCAGTACCAAAATATGATAATAGGGTTTTCCCCTTTTTTCTGGCAACCAAACTGGTGTTAAGATTTCGATTTAAAGCTTTCGTAACTGCAGGGATTCATCTTCTTGGTTCTTTCGGTAAAGTCATGTAGAATGGAAAAAAAATATATAACATAATAAATAATTCTCACGACGTTTCGGCCACAACGCAAGCAGCCGTCCTCAGGTGGAGAACAGGTCTGTCGAGAAGACAGAGTCTGAATGACACACCCCAGGCTTGGATCGTCTATTTAAGCTGGGATGGAGGGGGGAAGAGCGCCTTGACAAAATAATTTGCATATCAAGAGGAAATTAGCATATTTATGGGAAATGCAGAGATGCGATTAGTACTACTTGTGAAATGCGTAGGAGGTTTGGCGGGGGGTTTAAATCATTATGCCCGTGCATTATGCAGGATTAGCAGCATCAAAGGGAAGGGATAGGGGTAGCATTAATAAAGGGAAGGAATGTTAATAGTATGTAGCTGCAGTAACTAAACAACCACGTAAACAACTAAAGTATAAACTACATAGTATCATCAGTATACTAAATATACTCTCCAATAAGCTGAGCTACTAACAGTAAGTAATACATTACAATTCTATGTCGCAAAAAATATAATATACTTCCAGCTAAACTTTTTTCTCTTATATCACACGGGTCTACCCCATACTATATACTGCCATAGACAAACCCAACATTAAATTACATACTGTATTACTATACTGCAGCTACATACTATTAACATTCCCCTATCCCCTACCTTTGATGCTGCTAATCCTGCATAATGCACGGTCATAATTTGACTTTAAACCCCCTGCCAAACTCCCTACGCTTTTCAAAAGTAGTACTAATCGCATATCTGCATTTCCCATAAATATGCTAAATTCCTCTTGATATGCAAATTATTTTGTCAAGGCGCTCTTCCCCCCTCCATCCCAGCTTAAATAGATGCTCCATTACCAGCTCGTTCATGTGGATTACCAGCTCGACCATGTGGATTACCAGCTCATTCATGTGGATTACCAGCTCGACCATGTGGATTACCAGCTCGTTCATGTGGATTACCAGCTTGTTCATGTGGATTACCAGCTCGTTCATGTGGATTACCAGCTCGACCATGTGGATTACCAGCTCGACCATGTGGATTACCAGCTCGACCATGTGGATTACCAGCTCGTTCATGTGATTTACCAGCTCGTTCATGTGCATTACCAGCTCGTTCATGTGAATTACCAGCTCGTTCATGAGGATTACCAGCTCGTGTTGTGGATTACCAGCTCGTGTTGTGGATTACCAGCTCGTGTTGTGGATTACCAGCTCGACAATGTGGATTACCAGCTCGACCATGTGGATTACCAGCTCGTTCATGAGGATTACCAGCTCGTTCATGTGGATTACCAGCTCGTTCATGTGATTTACCAGCTCGTTCATGTGCATTACCAGCTCGTTCATGTGAATTACCAGCTCGTTCATGAGGATTGCCAGCTCGTGTTGTGGATTACCAGCTCGTGTTGTGGATTACCAGCTCGTGTTGTGGATTACCAGCTCGACAATGTGGATTACCAGCTCGACCATGTGGATTACCAGCTCGACCATGTGGATTACCAGCTCGTTCATGTGGATTACCAGCCCGTGTTCTGGATTACCAGCTCGTTCATGTGGATTACCAGCTCGACCATGTGGATTACCAGCTCGTGTTGTGGATTACCAGCTCGACCATGTGGATTACCAGCTCGTTCATGTGGATTGCCAGCTCGTTCATGTGGATTACCAGCTCGTGTTGTGGATTACCAGCTCGTGTTGTGGATTACCAGCTCGAACATGTGGATTACCAGCTCATTCATGTGGATTACCAGCTCGTCAAGGTGGATACCAGCTCCTCAAGGTGAGTTACGAGCTCATTCGGTGGAATGTTTTGTCAACACAAAGTTACGAGGCCTGTCTTGTGTTCATAGTTAGTAATAGCTAGAC
This sequence comes from Lampetra planeri, assembly GCF_965212315.1. NCBI lineage: Eukaryota > Metazoa > Chordata > Hyperoartia > Petromyzontiformes > Petromyzontidae > Lampetra > Lampetra planeri. The sequence goes on along the minus strand of NC_136149.1, from coordinate 37,393 downwards.
TCGTAGACCGTCGCTTTTTTAAGCGAAACATTTAAGCTATTTTAAGCGCAAAATCCTCAGATTGTTTTTCATTGTAATGAGGCGAGGAGGAGCCTGTGACACATCCCCAACAGGGATGAAGTTTAACATCGTGCATCAACACGTGTTGAGATTGCAGCCTGCGTGGTGATTATCGGCAGCCTATGCGTAATTTAGGCGAGTCCATGCTCGTTGAATATTGATTTTTTGCGAGGGTTTAAAAAAATATACTTCCCTACGATCGTTTTGTTCATTTTGTGTAATCTGACAGTGATTGTCAATCAGCAGCGACTCACAACTACGGGGAACGCGCGGGGTGAGGCCTGACAGCGGCAACTACTGGTGTACTGTGTTGGCCTGTACTGCACATGTCCACCACATCGCAGACGTAACCACGAATTGAACACTTGTGGTACTGCACTTGTCCACCAGAGGGCACACGTAACACGTCAAGCGCCGGTAAAAAAAAACGAAACTCTACGGCCGATTTGCACCGCAATTCTTTATTTCTTCACGGATTTTCAAGTAACAAACTACTGCACTGACATCCCAAGCTATCCCATACGTTTACGCCGTTGAATATTTGGTGAACATCGGTGCTGAAATAGTGAAACGCACTGCATTCCCAAACAGTGTCCTTCAAATCGTCAAAAATCACACCCATCATCGACTTCAATGCAAAATGCCGCCCCGGTTCCACAAGTCACACAATCGAGTGGTGTATGCCCGTCGACTCTACTCGACAGAGTCGCGCCATATACGATTCAACTCATCTCGCTGAGACGCGTGTAAAGACATATTTGAGGCATCTCACTTGCAACCCTAAGAAGTCCTAAGTCCAAAGCAGGAGTCTCAATTCCAAATCTTGGAGTTCCGATTCCTCATGCGGGAATGTGAATACCAGGGAAGTGGTTGTGGGGCTCCCGGGAATGGAATAGGGACTTCCAAAATAATTCATATACCCTGTTAGCCTAGTTAGGGTTATGGTTAACGGTTAGGGGTCAATGAGAAGTGAATTCCTCCATTGAATTTAGTCTTACAATGCTGTATATAAAATAAAAAATGGGGAATTTAACATGTATATTTTTTCCGCGTGAAAAATCGACATAGCAGTCAAATGCACTAAACGCATGTGGAGGGAAAAAGCCACACGACCATGGGGAGAACAATCGAACTACAAATATACAGCAGGTGTGAGGGATGGGGTTGAACCTACGACCTCCTGTATACCAGGCAAGGTAGTTACATTCTTGCCACTGTGAATCCCTCCGTTTACGTAAGTCTTACGACGTGATGTATGAAACAAAACTTGTAAAATTAAACGTACTACGTGTTCTTAGGTTCTTTCGGTAAAGTCACGTAGGTGACTTTACCGAAAGAACCTAAGAGTATGAATCCTTGCAGTCACGAAAGCCTCAAATCTAGAAGTACTACGTGTTTTTTTGCAAAAAAATTGCCACATTTTTAACGTGTAATTTTTCAATTAGAAGCTCATTCCCCAATTGACTTTAATCATACTATGCTATATATAAAATAAAATTGGGTGATTTTACAAATATATTTTTTCTCGAGAAAAAAATCGACACACGAACCCTATTTAATTAGGGTAGGTTTAGCTTTAGGGATTATGAAGGTGCAAAGTTGACCATTTTTCAATGCAATTTTCCACTGGAAAAAGTCTAATTGTTGCAAAACATTGCTCAAAAGCCCTTAATTTTGCTTGTTAATAACACTGCAACCAATAGACATGGAGAGCCAGTTGTTGCATTTCCTGCTTGCAGAATATGGAGGCTACAAATTGTCCAGGGGTTTGACGAAAAACATTTCGAAAGCATTTGCAATTTCTGCGTCCCAGAATTGTACGAAAAACATACACATGGTCTGGAAGATTTATATATACTGCAACTGATGTTAACCGAGTCACCCCTTGTCTCAATGAAGCCCCCCGAGTCAAAAACAGTTGCATTTGAGCCACTGAGTTGAATGGTTTTCCAAAAAGGAGGGCTCTGTGCTCAAAATGACATTATCTTTCACAGGCTTTCATTGACAGATCAAAGATTGTTGGGCATTGACTACTGAACAATCTAAAGGTCCACAGAGTCAGTTTTAACATTTCCTGATTTCAAAATATGTCGGCTACAAATTGTCCCGAGGGATTTAAAAAACACTTCCATCGTGAAATGAGCCCCCAAAAAGCATTTGCAATTTATACATCCCCGAATTGTGCTAAAAACAGAGGCAAACATCAGATAGCATAGGGGGGGGGGGACATTTTTTATTCAAAATCCCTTTCCTCAAATAACTGAAGTATAGCAACTGAAATTATAACAATCATTGTGGCATGCAAGCCAGATATTCAATTCAATCAAGGACATAGGGTTTGAGGTGGCTATATGAGCATTACAGATTATGGTCAGGGCTATAGGTTCTACATAAGTCACATTTTCCCCTCGTGTGGACAAATGCACAACTACAGTACACAGTCGAGGGTCTTCAGCGGTTTCACTTAACTTGATTCCTGTGTCGTGGTCACATCTTGTAATCAACATTTAGTCTACTTCCTGTTGTCCAATCAATTCCAAATGTTGCACACGGACTCAGATCCGGTGACAATGCATGCCTCTTTCAAAATCGGCATCAATTAATACATGAATTCGCTTCTTTAAAGCAATTTACATTTTGTATGAACGCCTCATTATTTATATATATTTGTGTAGGTCAAAAACTCCGCGGTCCCTAAACTCTCGAATCGCGTTGCTCAAGAAGCGGGCGCCACGTGCCTCAGGCGCGCACGCTCCGTGTCACGAGTTACGGGCACCCGCGCTCCACGCAAACAAAAGTTTTACATTGAAGATTCATTTATAACATTTCGTCGTGAGAGTTTTAATTTTTATTATGTTTTATTTTTGTTATTTTATTATTTCCCTTCTACATTGCTTTACCGAAAGAACCAAGAAGATCGATTTATTAAAGTAAGCGTTGATGTGGGAGTAGACGCCGCATCGTTGACATACTTCTCGTACGTGAGTTAAACGAAGTTGTGAATAAAACCGTATTTTTTTTACTTTTTTTAAGGAGGTTATTTAACTTAACTTGTGTTTGTCGTGGTCAAATCTTGTAATCAAAAGTAAGTCTACTTCCTGTTCTCCAATCAATTCCAAATGTTGCACAAGTACTCAGATCCGGAGACAATGCATGCCTGCTTTCAAGCAATGTTTGTATAGACGGTGTATTAATTATATATCTATGTGTAGGTCAAAAATCGCCGCGGTCCCTAAACTGTGGAATCGACTCGCACAAGAAGCCGACGCCGCGTGCCTCAGGCGCGCACGCGCCGCGTGGTCGAGTTACGGCCGCCATTGCTCCACACAAGCACAGAAGTTGGACATTCAAGACGCAGTTATAAAGTCATCAAACAATTCAAGTCAGCGTTGATGTGGGAGCAGGCGCCGCATCATTGGCGTACTTCTCGACCGTGAGTTGAACTAAGTTGTGAATACAAGCGTTGTTTAAAAAAAACATTTTTTAAGGAGTTTATTTTATATACAGTATATGTACGATATATAGATGTTGGGGCTCTAGTTGCGAATGGCACTATTATATGATGGATTAACAAAAGCTATTTTTTTTTGCACGAAGTAGTCGGGAAATGAATTTAAAGGAAAGAACGAAAGGCACCCACATCATGTGCCTTGCCTTTTGAGAAAAACAAAGATGCGTACTTTAATGAAAATAAGTGACGAGACCAAAAAGAAATATTAATTGACATAATACATTGCTGCACCTTAATATGCTGCATTAATTATCCGTGCGATTGCTATGATGATGACAAGATCTGACATCTTTGTATTTAATGTAGTTTAACATTTTTTTTAAACAAACGGGGAAAAATACGTTTAAGAAACCGAGTCATGTTATTCGTTACACGATTTGCATGTATCGGCATTTTTGTTATTTCTAGTGGTATATTGTATAAGCGCAGCTGCATTCACGTGTAACACGTTTGGTAAGAAAACAATGTTATATAGATAACTAGCTTTACTACCCGGGACTTGGATTCACCACGCCCGACCGCCTTTGTCTCCCCAGTGGCGATGTTTACTACACACCACACCAGTTACTCGTTTGAGGCTGAGTCTACCTAGGGGAGGCCCAGGACCGGTTCAAATAATCGTCATCGGTGGTGGCCGTGAGCGGGAATCGAACTCTGTTCGCCGGGTTCGTAGCGCAGCGCACTAACCACTACACTACCGCTCCCCCCCACACACACACGTCTGTCTACTAATATGTAATGTAATACAACACAGAGGGTCGGTCAACACACAATTAACGCATAGCCTGGTTGATTAGGTATTTCAAAGATTGCTAAGTTAGAATTTAAGTGTGAACATTGTAAACATTCTAAAGAGGACACAGGCAGACCCTCTGTGTTGTATTACATTACATTTCGATATCTTACTAGGTTATTTAATTTTAGTGTGTCCTCCTGATTTTCAGGCTTACTTGCCGTGCAGCACCACGTCTGTTGACCACTCATTGATATGCAAATTTTTTCTCTAACCCCCCTTCCTTCTCTCTGCCTCCGCCCCCCCTCTGTCTATTTAAGGCCACCCCACAGAGACGATCACTCCTCTCTGTTACCTGTGTTGCTCCCGCTATGTATCTTGGTGATATCTGTCTGCTAATATGTCTGTCTATAGTTTTCTGGTTAGATTTTATGTCGCTATTTCATTATACCTGATGATGATTGCTTGTGTTGCAATCGAAACGTCGTATTCTATTATTTAATTTAATTTATTATTTTATCTTTAGACGTGACTTAACCGAAAGAACCAAATAATAATTCCTGCAGTCACGAAAGTTCTAAAATTAAGATTGAACCACTTCTACGGGGAAGTTTTAAGCTTATCTTTTTACTCTCTCTCTGGCGACTTGTTTTCTCTGCCTGTGTCCTCTTTAGAATGTTCACACTTAAATTCTAACTTAGCAATCTTTGAAATACGTAATCAACCAGGCTATGCGTTAATTGTGTGTTGACCGACCATCTGTGTTGTATTACATTACATTTCGATATTTTACTAGGTTATTTAATTTTAGTGTGTCCTCCTGATTTTCAGGCTTACTTGCCGTGCAGCACCACGTCTGTTGACCACTCATTGATATGCAAATGTTTTCTCTAACCCCCCTTCCTTCTCTCTGCCTCCGCCCCCCCCCCCCTCTGTCTATTTAAGGCCACCCCACAGAGACGATCACCCCTCTCTGTTACCTGTGTTGCTCCCGCTATGTATCTTGGTGATATCTGTCTGCTAATATGTCTGTCTATAGTTTTCTGGTTAGATTTTATGTCGCTATTTCATTATACCTGATGATGATTGCTTGTGTTGCAATCGAAACGTCGTATTCTATTATTTAATTTATGTTATTATTTTATCTTTAGACGTGACTTAACCGAAAGAACCAAATAATAATTCCTGCAGTCACGAAAGTTCTAAAATTAAGATTGCTTCCACATGTATTTTTTAAATACATTTACACGGTGTACAGTCTGGAAAGTACCCACATGGCAAATTTCAAATTTGTTGCATGTCCGGAAGTACGCTAAACATTTTGAACAGACACATAATCACAACTTTGCCTTTTAGATATATGGAGATGAATGAAATGCAGATGGTGGTCTTCTCGCACGGCCAGCTCCATGTCGCCTTATCTCGATCACATCGAACTGAACCTCCTGCAAGGCCTTCTACTTAACGACGAGAGAAAATTCACGTAAAATGTCCTTTTCAATGAAGTCTTCCAGATGTAACAGATATAAGCTTTTAATGAAGAAATAAAATTATCTAATTCAAAAAATAACATAATTCATCATGGGATCTCCTTTGCCAGTACCAAAGTATGATAATAGGGTTTTCCCCTTTTTTCTGGCAACCAAACTGGTGTTAAGATTTCGATTTAAAGCTTTCGTAACTGCAGGGATTCATCTTCTTGGTTCTTTCGGTAAAGTCATGTAGAATGGAAAAAAAATATATAACATAATAAATAATTCTCACGACGTTTCGGCCACAACGCAAGCAGCCGTCCTCAGGTGGAGAACAGGTCTGTCGAGAAGACAGAGTCTGAATGACACACCCCAGGCTTGGATCGTCTATTTAAGCTGGGATGGAGGGGGGAAGAGCGCCTTGACAAAATAATTTGCATATCAAGAGGAAATTAGCATATTTATGGGAAATGCAGAGATGCGATTAGTACTACTTGTGAAATGCGTAGGAGGTTTGGCGGGGGGTTTAAATCATTATGCCCGTGCATTATGCAGGATTAGCAGCATCAAAGGGAAGGGATAGGGGTAGCATTAATAAAGGGAAGGAATGTTAATAGTATGTAGCTGCAGTAACTAAACAACCACGTAAACAACTAAAGTATAAACTACATAGTATCATCAGTATACTAAATATACTCTCCAATAAGCTGAGCTACTAACAGTAAGTAATACATTACAATTCTATGTCGCAAAAAATATAATATGCTTCCAGCTAAACTTTTTTCTCTTATATCACACGGGTCTACCCCATACTATATACTGCCATAGACAAACCCAACATTAAATTACATACTGTATTACTATACTGCAGCTACATACTATTAACATTCCCCTATCCCCTACCTTTGATGCTGCTAATCCTGCATAATGCACGGTCATAATTTGACTTTAAACCCCCTGCCAAACTCCCTACGCTTTTCAAAAGTAGTACTAATCGCATATCTGCATTTCCCATAAATATGCTAAATTCCTCTTGATATGCAAATTATTTTGTCAAGGCGCTCTTCCCCCCTCCATCCCAGCTTAAATAGATGCTCCATTACCAGCTCGTTCATGTGGATTACCAGCTCGACCATGTGGATTACCAGCTCATTCATGTGGATTACCAGCTCGACCATGTGGATTACCAGCTCGTTCATGTGGATTACCAGCTCGTTCATGTGGATTACCAGCTCGTGTTGTGGATTACCAGCTCGTGTTGTGGATTACCAGCTCGAACATGTGGATTACCAGCTCATTCATGTGCATTACCAGCTCGTTCATGTGAATTACCAGCTCGTTCATGAGGATTACCAGCTCGTGTTGTGGATTACCAGCTCGTGTTGTGGATTACCAGCTCGTTCATGTGGATTACCAGCTCGACCATGTGGATTACCAGCTCGACCATGTGGATTACCAGCTCGACCATGTGGATTACCAGCTCGACCATGTGGATTACCAGCTCGTTCATGTGATTTACCAGCTCGTTCATGTGCATTACCAGCTCGTTCATGTGAATTACCAGCTCGTTCATGAGGATTACCAGCTCGTGTTGTGGATTACCAGCTCGTGTTGTGGATTACCAGCTCGTGTTGTGGATTACCAGCTCGACCATGTGGATTACCAGCTCGTTCATGAGGATTACCAGCTCGTTCATGTGGATTACCAGCTCGTTCATGTGATTTACCAGCTCGTTCATGTGCATTACCAGCTCGTTCATGTGAATTACCAGCTCGTTCATGAGGATTACCAGCTCGTGTTGTGGATTACCAGCTCGTGTTGTGGATTACCAGCTCGTGTTGTGGATTACCAGCTCGACAATGTGGATTACCAGCTCGACCATGTGGATTACCAGCTCGACCATGTGGATTACCAGCTCGTTCATGTGGATTACCAGCTCGTGTTCTGGATTACCAGCTCGTTCATGTGGATTACCAGCTCGACCATGTGGATTACCAGCTCGTGTTGTGGATTACCAGCTCGACCATGTGGATTACCAGCTCGTTCATGTGGATTACCAGCTCGTTCATGTGGATTACCAGCTCGTGTTGTGGATTACCAGCTCGTGTTGTGGATTACCAGCTCGAACATGTGGATTACCAGCTCATTCATGTGGATTACCAGCTCGTCAAGGTGGATACCAGCTCCTCAAGGTGAGTTACGAGCTCATTCGGTGGAATGTTTTGTCAACACAAAGTTACGAGGCCTGTCTTGTGTTCATAGTTAGTAATAGCTATACTCGTAGACCGTCGCTTTTTTAAGCGAAACATTTAAGCTATTTTAAGCGCAAAATCCTCAGATTGTTTTTCATTGTAATGAGGCGAGGAGGAGGCTGTGACACATCCCCAACAGGGATGAAGTTTAACATCGTGCATCAACACGTGTTGAGATTGCAGCCTGCGTGGTGATTATCGGCAGCCTATGCGTAATTTAGGCGAGTCCATGCTCGTTGAATATTGATTTTTTGCGAGGGTTTAAAAAAATATACTTCCCTACGATCGTTTTGTTCATTTTGTGTAATCTGACAGTGATTGTCAATCAGCAGCGACTCACAACTACGGGGAACGCGCGGGGTGAGGCCTGACAGCGGCAACTACTGGTGTACTGTGTTGGCCTGTACTGCACATGTCCACCACATCGCAGACGTAACCACGAATTGAACACTTGTGGTACTGCACTTGTCCACCAGAGGGCACACGTAACACGTCAAGCGCCGGTAAAAAAAACGAAACTCTACGGCCGATTTGCACCGCAATTCTTTATTTCTTCACGGATTTTCAAGTAACAAACTACTGCACTGACATCCCAAGCTATCCCATACGTTTACGCCGTTGAATATTTGGTGAACATCGGTGCTGAAATAGTGAAACGCACTGCATTCCCAAACAGTGTCCTTCAAATCGTCAAAAATCACACCCATCATCGACTTCAATGCAAAATGCCGCCCCGGTTCCACAAGTCACACAATCGAGTGGTGTATGCCCGTCGACTCTACTCGACAGAGTCGCGCCATATACGATTCAACTCATCTCGCTGAGACGCGTGTAAAGACATATTTGAGGCATCTCACTTGCAACCCTAAGAAGTCCTAAGTCCAAAGCAGGAGTCTCAATTCCAAATCTTGGAGTTCCGATTCCTCATGCGGGAATGTGAATACCAGGGAAGTGGTTGTGGGGCTCCCGGGAATGGAATAGGGACTTCCAAAATAATTCATATACCCTGTTAGCCTAGTTAGGGTTATGGTTAACGGTTAGGGGTCAATGAGAAGTGAATTCCTCCATTGAATTTAGTCTTACAATGCTGTATTTAAAATAAAAAATGGGGAATTTAACATGTATATTTTTTCCGCGTGAAAAATCGACATAGCAGTCAAATGCACTAAACGCATGTGGAGGGAAAAAGCCACACGACCATGGGGAGAACAATCGAACTACAAATATACAGCAGGTGTGAGGGATGGGGTTGAACCTACGACCTCCTGTATACCAGGCAAGGTAGTTACATTCTTGCCACTGTGAATCCCTCCGTTTACGTAAGTCTTACGACGTGATGTATGAAACAAAACTTGTAAAATTAAATGTACAACGTGTTCTTAGGTTCTTTCGGTGCAATTTTCCACTCAATGCAATTTTCCACTGGAAAAAGTCTAATTGTTGCAAAACATTGCTCAAAAGCCCTTAATTTTGCTTGTTAATAACACTGCAACCAATAGACATGGAGAGCCAGTTGTTGCATTTCCTGCTTGCAGAATATGGAGGCTACAAATTGTCCAGGGGTTTGACGAAAAACATTTCGAAAGCATTTGCAATTTCTGCGTCCCAGAATTGTACGAAAAACATACACATGGTCTGGAAGATTTATATATACTGCAACTGATGTTAACCGAGTCACCCCTTGTCTCAATGAAGCCCCCCGAGTCAAAAACAGTTGCATTTGAGCCACTGAGTTGAATGGTTTTCCAAAAAGGAGGGCTCTGTGCTCAAAATGACATTATCTTTCACAGGCTTTCATTGACAGATCAAAGATTGTTGGGCATTGACTACTGAACAATCTAAAGGTCCACAGAGTCAGTTTTAACATTTCCTGATTTCAAAATATGTCGGCTACAAATTGTCCCGAGGGATTTAAAAAACACTTCCATCGTGAAATGAGCCTCCAAAAAGCATTTGCAATTTATACATCCCCGAATTGTGCTAAAAACAGAGGCAAACATCAGATAGCATAGGGGGGGGGAGATTTTTTATTCAAAATCCCTTTCCTCAAATAACTGAAGTATAGCAACTGAAATTATAACAATCATTGTGGCATGCAAGCCAGATATTCAATTCAATCAAGGACATAGGGTTTGAGGTGGCTATATGAGCATTACAGATTATGGTCAGGGCTATAGGTTCTACATAAGTCACATTTTCCCCTCGTGTGGACAAATGCACAACTACAGTACACAGTCGAGGGTCTTCAGCGGTTTCACTTAACTTGATTCCTGTGTCGTGGTCACATCTTGTAATCAACATTTAGTCTACTTCCTGTTGTCCAATCAATTCCAAATGTTGCACACGGACTCAGATCCGGTGACAATGCATGCCTCTTTCAAAATCGGCATCAATTAATACATTAATTCGCTACTTTAAAGCAATTTACATTTTGTATGAACGCCTCATTATTTATATATATTTGTGTAGGTCAAAAACTCCGCGGTCCCTAAACTCTCGAATCGCGTTGCTCAAGAAGCGGGCGCCACGTGCCTCAGGCGCGCACGCTCCGTGTCACGAGTTACGGGCACCCGCGCTCCACGCAAACAAAAGTTTTACATTGAAGATTCATTTATAACATTTCGTCGTGAGAGTTTTAATTTTTATTATGTTTTATTTTTGTTATTTTATTATTTCCCTTCTACATTGCTTTACCGAAAGAACCAAGAAGATTGATTTATTAAAGTAAGCGTTGATGTGGGAGTAGACGCCGCATCGTTGACATACTTCTCGTACGTGAGTTAAACGAAGTTGTGAATAAAACCGTATTTTTTTTACTTTTTTTAAGGAGGTTATTTAACTTCACTTGTGTTTGTCGTGGTCAAATCTTGTAATCAAAAGTAAGTCTACTTCCTGTTCTCCAATCAATTCCAAATGTTGCACAAGTACTCAGATCCGGAGACAATGCATGCCTGCTTTCAAGCAATGTTTGTATGGACGGCGTATTAATTATATATCTATGTGTAGGTCAAAAAACGCCGCGGTCCCTAAACTGTGGAATCGACTCGCACAAGAAGCCGACGCCGCGTGCCTCAGGCGCGCACGCGCCGCGTGGTCGAGTTACGGCCGCCATTGCTCCACACAAGCACAGAAGTTGGACATTCAAGACGCAGTTATAAAGTCATCAAACAATTCAAGTCAGCGTTGATGTGGGAGCAGGCGCCGCATCATTGGCGTACTTCTCGACCGTGAGTTGAACTAAGTTGTGAATACAAGCGTTGTTTAAAAAAAACATTTTTTAAGGAGTTTATTTTATATACAGTATATGTACGATATATAGATGTTGGGGCTCTAGTTGCGAATGGCACTATTATATGATGGATTAACAAAAGCTATTTTTTTTTGCACGAAGTAGTCGGGAAATGAATTTAAAGGAAAGAACGAAAGGCACCCACATCATGTGCCTTGCCTTTTGAGAAAAACAAAGATGCGTACTTTAATGAAAATAAGTGACGAGACCAAAAAGAAATATTAATTGACATAATACATTGCTGCACCTTAATATGCTGCATTAATTATCCGTGCGATTGCTATGATGATGACAAGATCTGACATCTTTGTATTTAATGTAGTTTAACATTTTTTTTAAACAAACGGGGAAAAATACGTTTAAGAAACCGAGTCATGTTATTCGTTACACGATTTGCATGTATCGGCATTTTTGTTATTTCTAGTGGTATATTGTATAAGCGCAGCTGCATTCACGTGTAACACGTTTGGTAAGAAAACAATGTTATATAGATAACTAGCTTTACTACCCGGGACTTGGATTCACCACGCCCGACCGCCTTTGTCTCCCCAGTGGCGATGTTTACTACACACCACACCAGTTACTCGTTTGAGGCTGAGTCTACCTAGGAGAGGCCCAGGACCGGTTCAAATAATCGTCATCGGTGGTGGCCGTGAGCGGGAATCGAACTCTGTTCGCCGGGTTCGTAGCGCAGCGCACTAACCACTACACTACCGCTCCCCCCCACACACACACGTCTGTCTACTAATATGTAATGTAATACAACACAGAGGGTCGGTCAACACACAATTAACGCATAGCCTGGTTGATTAGGTATTTCAAAGATTGCTAAGTTAGAATTTAAGTGTGAACATTGTAAACATTCTAAAGAGGACACAGGCAGACCCTCTGTGTTGTATTACATTACATTTCGATATCTTACTAGGTTATTTAATTTTAGTGTGTCCTCCTGATTTTCAGGCTCACTTTCCGTGCAGCACCACGTCTGTTGACCACTCATTGATATGCACATTTTTTCTCTAACCCCCCTTCCTTCTCTCTGCCTCCGCCCCCCCCTCTGTCTATTTAAGGCCACCCCACAGAGACGATCACCCCTCTCTGTTACCTGTGTTGCTCCCGCTATGTATCTTGGTGATATCTGTCTGGTAATATGTCTGTCTATAGTTTTCTGGTTAGATTTTATGTCGCTATTTCATTATACCTGATGATGATTGCTTGTGTTGCAATCGAAACGTCGTATTCTATTATTTAATTTAATTTATTATTTTATCTTTAGACGTGACTTAACCAAAAGAACCAAATAATAATTCCTGCAGTCACGAAAGTTCTAAAATTAAGATTGAACCACTTCTACGGGGAAGTTTTAAGCTTATCTTTTTACTCTCTCTCTGGCGACTTGTTTTCTTTGCCTGTGTCCTCTTTAGAATGTTCACACTTAAATTCTAACTTAGCAATCTTTGAAATACGTAATCAACCAGGCTATGCGTTAATTGTGTGTTGACCGACCATCTGTGTTGTATTACATTACATTTCGATATTTTACTAGGTTATTTAATTTTAGTGTGTCCTCCTGATTTTCAGGCTTACTTGCCGTGCAGCACCACGTCTGTTGACCACTCATTGATATGCAAATTTTTTCTCTAACCCCCCTTCCTTCTCTCTGCCTCCGCCCCCCCTCTGTCTATTTAAGGCCACCCCACAGAGACGATCACCCCTCTCTGTTACCTGTGTTGCTCCCGCTATGTATCTTGGTGATATATGTCTGCTAATATGTATGTCTATAGTTTTCTGGTTAGATTTTATGTCGCTATTTCATTATACCTGATGATGATTGCTTGTGTTGCAATCGAAACGTCGTATTCTATTATTTAATTTATGTTATTATTTTATCTTTAGACGTGACTTAACCGAAAGAACCAAATAATAATTCCTGCAGTCACGAAAGTTCTAAAATTAAGATTGCTTCCACATGTATTTTTTAAATACATTTACACGGTGTACAGTCTGGAAAGTACCCACATGGCAAATTTCAAATTTGTTGCATGTCCGGAAGTACGCTAAACATTTTGAACAGACACATAATCACAACTTTGCCTTTTATATATATGGAGATGAATGAAATGCAGATGGTGGTCTTCTCGCACGGCCAGCTCCATGTCGCCTTATCTCGATCACATCGAACTGAACCTCCAGCAAGGCCTTCTACTTAACGACGAGAGAAAATTCACGTAAAATGTCCTTTTCAATGAAGTCTTCCAGATGTAACAGATATAAGCTTTTAATGAAGAAATAAAATTATCTAATTCAAAACATAACATAATTCATCATGGGATCTCCTTTGCCAGTACCAAAATATGATAATAGGGTTTTTCCCTTTTTTCTGGCAACCAAACTGGTGTTAAGATTTCGATTTAAAGCTTTCGTAACTGCAGGGATTCATCTTCTTGGTTCTTTCGGTAAAGTCATGTAGAATGGAAAAAAAATATATAACATAATAAATAATTCTCACGACGTTTCGGCCACAACGCAAGCAGCCGTCCTCAGGTGGAGAACAGGTCTGTCGAGAAGACAGAGTCTGAATGACACACCCCAGGCTTGGATCGTCTATTTAAGCTGGGATGGAGGGGGGAAGAGCGCCTTGACAAAATAATTTGCATATCAAGAGGAAATTAGCATATTTATGGGAAATGCAGAGATGCGATTAGTACTACTTGTGAAATGCGTAGGAGGTTTGGCGGGGGGTTTAAATCATTATGCCCGTGCATTATGCAGGATTAGCAGCATCAAAGGGAAGGGATAGGGGTAGCATTAATAAAGGGAAGGAATGTTAATAGTATGTAGCTGCAATAACTAAACAACCACGTAAACAACTAAAGTATAAACTACATAGTATCATCAGTATACTAAATATACTCTCCAATAAGCTGAGCTACTAACAGTAAGTAATACATTACAATTCTATGTCGCAAAAAATATAATATGCTTCCAGCTAAACTTTTTTCTCTTATATCACACGGGTCTACCCCATACTATATACTGCCATAGACAAACCCAACATTAAATTACATACTGTATTACTATACTGCAGCTACATACTATTAACATTCCCCTATCCCCTACCTTTGATGCTGCTAATCCTGCATAATGCACGGTCATAATTTGACTTTAAACCCCCTGCCAAACTCCCTACGCTTTTCAAAAGTAGTACTAATCGCATATCTGCATTTCCCATAAATATGCTAAATTCCTCTTGATATGCAAATTATTTTGTCAAGGCGCTCTTCCCCCCTCCATCCCAGCTTAAATAGATGCTCCATTACCAGCTCGTTCATGTGGATTACCAGCTCGACCATGTGGATTACCAGCTCATTCATGTGGATTACCAGCTCGACCATGTGGATTACCAGCTCGTTCATGTGGATTACCAGCTCGTTCATGTGGATTACCAGCTCGTGTTGTGGATTACCAGCTCGTGTTGTGGATTACCAGCTCGAACATGTGGATTACCAGCTCATTCATGTGCATTACCAGCTCGTTCATGTGAATTACCAGCTCGTTCATGAGGATTACCAGCTCGTGTTGTGGATTACCAGCTCGTGTTGTGGATTACCAGCTCGTTCATGTGGATTACCAGCTCGACCATGTGGATTACCAGCTCGACCATGTGGATTACCAGCTCGACCATGTGGATTACCAGCTCGACCATGTGGATTACCAGCTCGTTCATGTGATTTACCAGCTCGTTCATGTGCATTACCAGCTCGTTCATGTGAATTACCAGCTCGTTCATGAGGATTACCAGCTCGTGTTGTGGATTACCAGCTCGTGTTGTGGATTACCAGCTCGTGTTGTGGATTACCAGCTCGACCATGTGGATTACCAGCTCGTTCATGAGGATTACCAGCTCGTTCATGTGGATTACCAGCTCGTTCATGTGATTTACCAGCTCGTTCATGTGCATTACCAGCTCGTTCATGTGAATTACCAGCTCGTTCATGAGGATTACCAGCTCGTGTTGTGGATTACCAGCTCGTGTTGTGGATTACCAGCTCGTGTTGTGGATTACCAGCTCGACAATGTGGATTACCAGCTCGACCATGTGGATTACCAGCTCGACCATGTGGATTACCAGCTCGTTCATGTGGATTACCAGCTCGTGTTCTGGATTACCAGCTCGTTCATGTGGATTACCAGCTCGACCATGTGGATTACCAGCTCGTGTTGTGGATTACCAGCTCGACCATGTGGATTACCAGCTCGTTCATGTGGATTACCAGCTCGTTCATGTGGATTACCAGCTCGTGTTGTGGATTACCAGCTCGTGTTGTGGATTACCAGCTCGAACATGTGGATTACCAGCTCATTCATGTGGATTACCAGCTCGTCAAGGTGGATACCAGCTCCTCAAGGTGAGTTACGAGCTCATTCGGTGGAATGTTTTGTCAACACAAAGTTACGAGGCCTGTCTTGTGTTCATAGTTAGTAATAGCTAGACTCGTAGACCGTCGCTTTTTTAAGCGAAACATTTAAGCTATTTTAAGCGCAAAATCCTCAGATTGTTTTTCATTGTAATGAGGCGAGGAGGAGGCTGTGACACATCCCCAACAGGGATGAAGTTTAACATCGTGCATCAACACGTGTTGAGATTGCAGCCTGCGTGGTGATTATCGGCAGCCTATGCGTAATTTAGGCGAGTCCATGCTCGTTGAATATTGATTTTTTGCGAGGGTTTAAAAAAATATACTTCCCTACGATCGTTTTGTTCATTTTGTGTAATCTGACAGTGATTGTCAATCAGCAGCGACTCACAACTACGGGGAACGCGCGGGGTGAGGCCTGACAGCGGCAACTACTGGTGTACTGTGTTGGCCTGTACTGCACATGTCCACCACATCGCAGACGTAACCACGAATTGAACACTTGTGGTACTGCACTTGTCCACCAGAGGGCACACGTAACACGTCAAGCGCCGGTAAAAAAAACGAAACTCTACGGCCGATTAGCTCCGCAATTCTTTATTTCTTCACGGATTTTCAAGTAACAAACTACTGCACTGACATCCCAAGCTATCCCATACGTTTACGCCGTTGAATATTTGGTGAACATCGGTGCTGAAATAGTGAAACGCACTGCATTCCCAAACAGTGTCCTTCAAATCGTCAAAAATCACACCCATCATCGACTTCAATGCAAAATGCCGCCCCGGTTCCACAAGTCACACAATCGAGTGGTGTATGCCCGTCGACTCTACTCGACAGAGTCGCGCCATATACGATTCAACTCATCTCGCTGAGACGCGTGTAAAGACATATTTGAGGCATCTCACTTGCAACCCTAAGAAGTCCTAAGTCCAAAGCAGGAGTCTCAATTCCAAATCTTGGAGTTCCGATTCCTCATGCGGGAATGTGAATACCAGGGAAGTGGTTGTGGGGCTCCCGGGAATGGAATAGGGACTTCCAAAATAATTCATATACCCTGTTAGCCTAGTTAGGGTTATGGTTAACGGTTAGGGGTCAATGAGAAGTGAATTCCTCCATTGAATTTAGTCTTACAATGCTGTATTTAAAATAAAAAATGGGGAATTTAACATGTATATTTTTTCCGCGTGAAAAATCGACATAGCAGTCAAATGCACTAAACGCATGTGGAGGGAAAAAGCCACACGACCATGGGGAGAACAATCGAACTACAAATATACAGCAGGTGTGAGGGATGGGGTTGAACCTACGACCTCCTGTATACCAGGCAAGGTAGTTACATTCTTGCCACTGTGAATCCCTCCGTTTACGTAAGTCTTACGACGTGATGTATGAAACAAAACTTGTAAAATTAAATGTACTACGTGTTCTTAGGTTCTTTCGGTGCAATTTTCCACTCAATGCAATTTTCCACTGGAAAAAGTCTAATTGTTGCAAAACATTGCTCAAAAGCCCTTAATTTTGCTTGTTAATAACACTGCAACCAATAGACATGGAGAGCCAGTTGTTGCATTTCCTGCTTGCAGAATATGGAGGCTACAAATTGTCCAGGGGTTTGACGAAAAACATTTCGAAAGCATTTGCAATTTCTGCGTCCCAGAATTGTACGAAAAACATACACATGGTCTGGAAGATTTATATATACTGCAACTGATGTTAACCGAGTCACCCCTTGTCTCAATGAAGCCCCCCGAGTCAAAAACAGTTGCATTTGAGCCACTGAGTTGAATGGTTTTCCAAAAAGGAGGGCTCTGTGCTCAAAATGACATTATCTTTCACAGGCTTTCATTGACAGATCAAAGATTGTTGGGCATTGACTACTGAACAATCTAAAGGTCCACAGAGTCAGTTTTAACATTTCCTGATTTCAAAATATGTCGGCTACAAATTGTCCCGAGGGATTTAAAAAACACTTCCATCGTGAAATGAGCCTCCAAAAAGCATTTGCAATTTATACATCCCCGAATTGTGCTAAAAACAGAGGCAAACATCAGATAGCATAGGGGGGGGGAGATTTTTTATTCAAAATCCCTTTCCTCAAATAACTGAAGTATAGCAACTGAAATTATAACAATCATTGTGGCATGCAAGCCAGATATTCAATTCAATCAAGGACATAGGGTTTGAGGTGGCTATATGAGCATTACAGATTATGGTCAGGGCTATAGGTTCTACATAAGTCACATTTTCCCCTCGTGTGGACAAATGCACAACTACAGTACACAGTCGAGGGTCTTCAGCGGTTTCACTTAACTTGATTCCTGTGTCGTGGTCACATCTTGTAATCAACATTTAGTCTACTTCCTGTTGTCCAATCAATTCCAAATGTTGCACACGGACTCAGATCCGGTGACAATGCATGCCTCTTTCAAAATCGGCATCAATTAATACATTAATTCGCTACTTTAAAGCAATTTACATTTTGTATGAACGCCTCATTATTTATATATATTTGTGTAGGTCAAAAACTCCGCGGTCCCTAAACTCTCGAATCGCGTTGCTCAAGAAGCGGGCGCCACGTGCCTCAGGCGCGCACGCTCCGTGTCACGAGTTACGGGCACCCGCGCTCCACGCAAACAAAAGTTTTACATTGAAGATTCATTTATAACATTTCGTCGTGAGAGTTTTAATTTTTATTATGTTTTATTTTTGTTATTTTATTATTTCCCTTCTACATTGCTTTACCGAAAGAACCAAGAAGATTGATTTATTAAAGTAAGCGTTGATGTGGGAGTAGACGCCGCATCGTTGACATACTTCTCGTACGTGAGTTAAACGAAGTTGTGAATAAAACCGTATTTTTTTTACTTTTTTTAAGGAGGTTATTTAACTTCACTTGTGTTTGTCGTGGTCAAATCTTGTAATCAAAAGTAAGTCTACTTCCTGTTCTCCAATCAATTCCAAATGTTGCACAAGTACTCAGATCCGGAGACAATGCATGCCTGCTTTCAAGCAATGTTTGTATGGACGGCGTATTAATTATATATCTATGTGTAGGTCAAAAAACGCCGCGGTCCCTAAACTGTGGAATCGACTCGCACAAGAAGCCGACGCCGCGTGCCTCAGGCGCGCACGCGCCGCGTGGTCGAGTTACGGCCGCCATTGCTCCACACAAGCACAGAAGTTGGACATTCAAGACGCAGTTATAAAGTCATCAAACAATTCAAGTCAGCGTTGATGTGGGAGCAGGCGCCGCATCATTGGCGTACTTCTCGACCGTGAGTTGAACTAAGTTGTGAATACAAGCGTTGTTTAAAAAAAACATTTTTTAAGGAGTTTATTTTATATACAGTATATGTACGATATATAGATGTTGGGGCTCTAGTTGCGAATGGCACTATTATATGATGGATTAACAAAAGCTATTTTTTTTTGCACGAAGTAGTCGGGAAATGAATTTAAAGGAAAGAACGAAAGGCACCCACATCATGTGCCTTGCCTTTTGAGAAAAACAAAGATGCGTACTTTAATGAAAATAAGTGACGAGACCAAAAAGAAATATTAATTGACATAATACATTGCTGCACCTTAATATGCTGCATTAATTATCCGTGCGATTGCTATGATGATGACAAGATCTGACATCTTTGTATTTAATGTAGTTTAACATTTTTTTTAAACAAACGGGGAAAAATACGTTTAAGAAACCGAGTCATGTTATTCGTTACACGATTTGCATGTATCGGCATTTTTGTTATTTCTAGTGGTATATTGTATAAGCGCAGCTGCATTCACGTGTAACACGTTTGGTAAGAAAACAATGTTATATAGATAACTAGCTTTACTACCCGGGACTTGGATTCACCACGCCCGACCGCCTTTGTCTCCCCAGTGGCGATGTTTACTACACACCACACCAGTTACTCGTTTGAGGCTGAGTCTACCTAGGAGAGGCCCAGGACCGGTTCAAATAATCGTCATCGGTGGTGGCCGTGAGCGGGAATCGAACTCTGTTCGCCGGGTTCGTAGCGCAGCGCACTAACCACTACACTACCGCTCCCCCCCACACACACACGTCTGTCTACTAATATGTAATGTAATACAACACAGAGGGTCGGTCAACACACAATTAACGCATAGCCTGGTTGATTAGGTATTTCAAAGATTGCTAAGTTAGAATTTAAGTGTGAACATTGTAAACATTCTAAAGAGGACACAGGCAGACCCTCTGTGTTGTATTACATTACATTTCGATATCTTACTAGGTTATTTAATTTTAGTGTGTCCTCCTGATTTTCAGGCTCACTTTCCGTGCAGCACCACGTCTGTTGACCACTCATTGATATGCACATTTTTTCTCTAACCCCCCTTCCTTCTCTCTGCCTCCGCCCCCCCCTCTGTCTATTTAAGGCCACCCCACAGAGACGATCACCCCTCTCTGTTACCTGTGTTGCTCCCGCTATGTATCTTGGTGATATCTGTCTGGTAATATGTCTGTCTATAGTTTTCTGGTTAGATTTTATGTCGCTATTTCATTATACCTGATGATGATTGCTTGTGTTGCAATCGAAACGTCGTATTCTATTATTTAATTTAATTTATTATTTTATCTTTAGACGTGACTTAACCAAAAGAACCAAATAATAATTCCTGCAGTCACGAAAGTTCTAAAATTAAGATTGAACCACTTCTACGGGGAAGTTTTAAGCTTATCTTTTTACTCTCTCTCTGGCGACTTGTTTTCTTTGCCTGTGTCCTCTTTAGAATGTTCACACTTAAATTCTAACTTAGCAATCTTTGAAATACGTAATCAACCAGGCTATGCGTTAATTGTGTGTTGACCGACCATCTGTGTTGTATTACATTACATTTCGATATTTTACTAGGTTATTTAATTTTAGTGTGTCCTCCTGATTTTCAGGCTTACTTGCCGTGCAGCACCACGTCTGTTGACCACTCATTGATATGCAAATTTTTTCTCTAACCCCCCTTCCTTCTCTCTGCCTCCGCCCCCCCTCTGTCTATTTAAGGCCACCCCACAGAGACGATCACCCCTCTCTGTTACCTGTGTTGCTCCCGCTATGTATCTTGGTGATATATGTCTGCTAATATGTATGTCTATAGTTTTCTGGTTAGATTTTATGTCGCTATTTCATTATACCTGATGATGATTGCTTGTGTTGCAATCGAAACGTCGTATTCTATTATTTAATTTATGTTATTATTTTATCTTTAGACGTGACTTAACCGAAAGAACCAAATAATAATTCCTGCAGTCACGAAAGTTCTAAAATTAAGATTGCTTCCACATGTATTTTTTAAATACATTTACACGGTGTACAGTCTGGAAAGTACCCACATGGCAAATTTCAAATTTGTTGCATGTCCGGAAGTACGCTAAACATTTTGAACAGACACATAATCACAACTTTGCCTTTTATATATATGGAGATGAATGAAATGCAGATGGTGGTCTTCTCGCACGGCCAGCTCCATGTCGCCTTATCTCGATCACATCGAACTGAACCTCCAGCAAGGCCTTCTACTTAACGACGAGAGAAAATTCACGTAAAATGTCCTTTTCAATGAAGTCTTCCAGATGTAACAGATATAAGCTTTTAATGAAGAAATAAAATTATCTAATTCAAAACATAACATAATTCATCATGGGATCTCCTTTGCCAGTACCAAAATATGATAATAGGGTTTTTCCCTTTTTTCTGGCAACCAAACTGGTGTTAAGATTTCGATTTAAAGCTTTCGTAACTGCAGGGATTCATCTTCTTGGTTCTTTCGGTAAAGTCATGTAGAATGGAAAAAAAATATATAACATAATAAATAATTCTCACGATGTTTCGGCCACAACGCAAGCAGCCGTCCTCAGGTGGAGAACAGGTCTGTCGAGAAGACAGAGTCTGAATGACACACCCCAGGCTTGGATCGTCTATTTAAGCTGGGATGGAGGGGGGAAGAGCGCCTTGACAAAATAATTTGCATATCAAGAGGAAATTAGCATATTTATGGGAAATGCAGAGATGCGATTAGTACTACTTGTGAAATGCGTAGGAGGTTTGGCGGGGGGTTTAAATCATTATGCCCGTGCATTATGCAGGATTAGCAGCATCAAAGGGAAGGGATAGGGGTAGCATTAATAAAGGGAAGGAATGTTAATAGTATGTAGCTGCAGTAACTAAACAACCACGTAAACAACTAAAGTATAAACTACATAGTATCATCAGTATACTAAATATACTCTCCAATAAGCTGAGCTACTAACAGTAAGTAATACATTACAATTCTATGTCGCAAAAAATATAATATGCTTCCAGCTAAACTTTTTTCTCTTATATCACACGGGTCTACCCCATACTATATACTGCCATAGACAAACCCAACATTAAATTACATACTGTATTACTATTCTGCAGCTACATACTATTAACATTCCCCTATCCCCTACCTTTGATGCTGCTAATCCTGCATAATGCACGGTCATAATTTGACTTTAAACCCCCTGCCAAACTCCCTACGCTTTTCAAAAGTAGTACTAATCGCATATCTGCATTTCCCATAAATATGCTAAATTCCTCTTGATATGCAAATTATTTTGTCAAGGCGCTCTTCCCCCCTCCATCCCAGCTTAAATAGATGCTCCATTACCAGCTCGTTCATGTGGATTACCAGCTCGACCATGTGGATTACCAGCTCATTCATGTGGATTACCAGCTCGACCATGTGGATTACCAGCTCGTTCATGTGGATTACCAGCTCGTTCATGTGGATTACCAGCTCGTGTTGTGGATTACCAGCTCGTGTTGTGGATTACCAGCTCGAACATGTGGATTACCAGCTCATTCATGTGCATTACCAGCTCGTTCATGTGAATTACCAGCTCGTTCATGAGGATTACCAGCTCGTGTTGTGGATTACCAGCTCGTGTTGTGGATTACCAGCTCGTTCATGTGGATTACCAGCTCGACCATGTGGATTACCAGCTCGACCATGTGGATTACCAGCTCGACCATGTGGATTACCAGCTCGACCATGTGGATTACCAGCTCGTTCATGTGATTTACCAGCTCGTTCATGTGCATTACCAGCTCGTTCATGTGAATTACCAGCTCGTTCATGAGGATTACCAGCTCGTGTTGTGGATTACCAGCTCGTGTTGTGGATTACCAGCTCGTGTTGTGGATTACCAGCTCGTGTTGTGGATTACCAGCTCGACAATGTGGATTACCAGCTCGACCATGTGGATTACCAGCTCGACCATGTGGATTACCAGCTCGTTCATGTGGATTACCAGCTCGTGTTCTGGATTACCAGCTCGTTCATGTGGATTACCAGCTCGACCATGTGGATTACCAGCTCGTGTTGTGGATTACCAGCTCGACCATGTGGATTACCAGCTCGTTCATGTGGATTACCAGCTCGTTCATGTGGATTACCAGCTCGTGTTGTGGATTACCAGCTCGTGTTGTGGATTACCAGCTCGAACATGTGGATTACCAGCTCATTCATGTGGATTACCAGCTCGTCAAGGTGGATACCAGCTCCTCAAGGTGAGTTTCGAGCTCATTCGGTGGAATGTTTTGTCAACACAAAGTTACGAGGCCTGTCTTGTGTTCATAGTTAGTAATAGCTAGACTCGTAGACCGTCGCTTTTTTAAGCGAAACATTTAAGCTATTTTAAGCGCAAAATCCTCAGATTGTTTTTCATTGTAATGAGGCGAGGAGGAGGCTGTGACACATCCCCAACAGGGATGAAGTTTAACATCGTGCATCAACACGTGTTGAGATTGCAAGCCTGCGTGGTGATTATCGGCAGCCTATGCGTAATTTAGGCGAGTCCATGCTCGTTGAATATTGATTTTTTGCGAGGGTTTAAAAAAATATACTTCCCTACGATCGTTTTGTTCATTTTGTGTAATCTGACAGTGATTGTCAATCTTAACCCCCCCCTCCAAAAAAAAATTCCCGAAATGTATTTCAGAATAAATGTTGTTAAGGTTCATTGTTGACAATTTGTCAATACAATTTCCCTAAGGAAAAGTCAAACCTGAAGCAAAATATTACTAAAAAGCCTTTATTTTGCTTGTCAATAACACTGCAACCAAGAGACAGCGTCAGTTTTTACATTTCCTGACTGCACCATTTGTAGGCTACAAATTGTCCGGAATGTTTGATAAAAAAATATTTCCACCGTGAAGTTAGTGGCCAAAAGCATTTTCAATTTCTACATCCAAGAATTGTACTAAACACATAGGTAAGCATAGAATAGCACGAGGGGGGATTTATTTATATTCCAAAATCCCTTCAATAAAGTATAGCAACTGAATTATAACAATCATTGTGGCATGCAAACCAGATATTCAATTAAATCAAAGCTATAGGGCTGAGGTGGTTATATGAGCAATACAGATTTGGGTCAGGGCTATACAAGTCACGTGTTGCCCTCTTGTGGACAAATGCACAACTACAGTAAATAGAGAAATGTTTGGGTTATATCGCGTAAAGATAAATGTTGAACCCGCCACCACCTGACAGCCAATTATAAAGGTTTCTCACTTAAACAAAACATGGCATTTCGTTACGAGTGCAGCACACCGGTGTGTTGCTGTCAATGTTGTGGGTGCTCTCCAACACACCCACACGCATGGTGGCCACCACGCGGTGGCACTGCCCCTATGTGGTGGCACTGCTGTTGTATCACGTAGTGGCCACACGAGGGCGCTGCAGTTGTATCACGTGGTGGCCACACAGGGACGCTGCAGTTGTATCACGTGGTGTCCACACGGTGGCGCTGAAGTTGTATCACGTGGTGGCCACACGGGGGCGCTGCAGTTGTATCACGTAGTGGCCACACGGTGGCGCTGAAGTTCTATCACGTGGTGGCCACACGGGGGCGCTGCAGTTGAATCACGTGGTGGCCACACGGTGGCGCTGCAGTTGTATCACGTGGTGGCCACACGGGGGCGCTGCAGCTGTATCACGTGGTGGCCACACGGGGGTGCTGCAGTTGTATCACGTGGTCGCCACACGGTGGCGCTGCAGTTATATCACGTAGTGGCCACACGGTGGTGCTGCAGTTGTATCACGTAGTGGCTACACGGGGGCGCTGGAGTTGTATCACGTGGTGGCCACACGGGGGCGCTGCAGTTGTATCACGTGGTGGCCACACGGTGGCGCTGAAGTTGTATCACGTGGTGGCCACACGGGGGCGCTGCAGTTGTATCACGTAGTGGCCACACGGTGGCGCTGACATATCACGTGGTGGCCACACGGGGCGCTGCAGTTGTATCACGTGGTGGCCACACGGTGGCGCTGCAGTTGTATCACGTAGTGGCCACACGGGGGCGCTGCAGTTGTATCACGTGGTGGCCACACGGTGGCGCTGCAGTTGTATCACGTGGTGGCCACACGGGGGCGTTGCAGTTGTATCACGTGGTGGCCACACGGGGGTGCTGCAGTTGTATCACGTGGTGGCCACACGGGGGTGCTGCAGTTGTATCACGTGGTGGCCACACGGGGGCGCTACAGTTGTATCACGTGGTGGCCACACGGTGGCGCTGGAATTGTATCACGTAGTGGCCACACAGGGGCGCTGGAGTTGTATCACGTGGTGGCCACAGGGTGGCGCTGCAATTGTATCACGTGGTAGCCACAAGGTGGCGCTGGAGTTGTATCACGTGGTGGCCACACGGTGGCGCTGGAGTTGTATCACGTGGTGGCCACAGGTTGGCGCTGCAATTGTATCACGTGGTAGCCACACGGTGGCGCTGCAGTTGTATCACGTGGTGGCCACACGGTGGCGCTGCAGTTGTATCACGTGGTGGCCACACGGGGGCGCTGCAGTTGTATCACGTGGTGGCCACACGGGGGCGCTGGAGTTGTATCACGTAGTGGCCACACGGGGGCGCTGCAGTTGTATCACGTGGTGGCCACACGGGGGCGCTGCAGTTGTATCACGTGGTGGCCACACGGTGGCGCTGCAGTTGTGTCACGTGGTGGCCACACGGGGGCGCTGGAGTTGTATCACGTAGTGCCACACGGGGGCGCTGCAGTTGTATCACGTGGTGGCCACACGGGGGCGCTGGAGTTGTATCACGTGGTGGCCACATGGGGGCGCTGGAGTTGTATCACGTGGTGGCCACACGGGGGCGCTGCAGTTGTATCACGTGGTGGCCACACGGGGGCGCTGGAGTTGTATCACGTGGTGGCCACATGGGGGCGCTGGAGTTGTATCACGTGGTGGCCACATGGGGGCGCTGGAGTTGTATCACGTGGTGGCCACACGGTGGCGCTGCAGTTGTATCACGTGGTGGCCACACGGGGGCGCTGCAGTTCTATCACGTGGTGGCTACACGGGGGCGCTGAAGTTGTATCACGTGGTGGCCACACGGTGGGGCTGCAGTTGTATCACGTAGTGGCCACACGGTGGCGCTGCAGTTGTATCACATAGTGGCCACACTGGGGCGCTGGAGTTGTATCACGTGGTGGCCACACGGGGGCGCTGCAGTTGTACGTGGTGGCCACACGGTGGCGCTGAAGTATCACGTGGTGGCCACACGGGGGCCCTGCAGTTGTATCACGTGGTGGCCACACGGTGGCGCTGCAGTTGTATCACGTAGTGGCCACACGGTGGCGCTGAAGTATCACGTGGTGGCCACACGGGGGCGCTGAAGTTGTATCACGTGGTGGCCACACGGGGGCGCTGAAGTTGTATCACGTGGTGGCCACACGGTGGCGCTGCAGTTGTATCACGTGGTGACCACACGGTGGCGCTGCAGTTGTATCAGTAGTGGCCTCACGGGGGCGCTGCAATTGTATCGCGTGGTGGCCACACGGGGGCGCTGCAGTTGTATCACGTGGTGGCCACACGGGGGCGCTGCAGTTGTATCGCGTGGTGGCCACACAGGGGCGCTGCAGTTGTATCACGTGGTGGCCACACGGGGGCGCTGAAGTTGTATCACGTGGTGGCCACACGGTGGCGCTGCAGTTGTATCACGTAGTGGCCACACGGGGGCGCTGCAGTTGTATCACGTAGTAGCCACACGGGGGCGCTGCAGTTGTATCACGTAGTGGCCACACGGGGGCGCTGCAGTTGTATCACGTGGTGGCCACACGGGGGCGCTGCAGTTGTATCAGGTAGTGGCCACATGGTGCCGCTGAAGTATCACGTGGTGGCCACACGGTCGCGCTGAAGTTGTATCACGTGGTGGCCACACGGGGGCGCTGCAGTTGTATCACGTGGTGGCCACACGGTGGCGCTGAAGTTGTATCACGTATTAGCCACACGGTGGCGCTGCAGGTTTATCATGTGGTGGCCACCCGGGGGCGCTGCATTTGTATCACGTGGTGGCCACACGGGGACGCTGCAGTTGTATCACGTAGTGGCCACACGGGGGCGCTGCAGTTGTATCACGTGGTGGCCACACGGGGGCGCTGGAGTTGTATCACGTGGTGGCCACACGTTGGCGCTGCAGTTGTATCACGTGGTGGCCACACGGGGGCGCTGCAGTTGTATCACGTAGTGGCCACACGGTGGCGTTGAAGTTGTATCACGTGGTGGCCACACGGTGGCGCTGAAGTTTTATCACGTGGTGGCCACACGGGGGCTCTGCAGTTGTATCACGTGGTGGCCACACGGTGGCGCTGAAGTTGTATCATGTGGTGGCCACACGGGGGCGCTGCAGTTGTATCACGTGGTGGCCACACGGGGGCGCTGCAGTTGTATCACGTGGTGGCCACACGGTGGCGCTGCAGTTGTATCACGTGGTGGCGACACGGTGGCGCTGCAATTGTATCACGTGGTGGCCACACGGGGGTATTGCAGTTGTATCACATAGTGGCCACACGGGGGCGCTGGAGTTGTATCACGTGGTGGCCACAGGGTGGCGCTGCAATTGTATCACGTGGTAGCCACACGGTGGCGCTGGAGTTGTATCACGTGGTGGCCACACGGTGGCGCTGGAGTTGTATCACGTGGTGGGCCCACGGTGGCGCTGCAGTTGTATCACGTGGTGGCCACACGGTGGCGCTGCAGTTGTATCACGTGGTGGCCACACGGGGGCGCTGCAGTTGTATCACGTGGTGGCCACACGGGGGAGCTGGAGTTGTATCACGTAGTGGCCACACGGGGGCGCTGCAGTTGTATCACGTGGTGGCCACACGGGGGCGCTGCAGTTGTATCACGTGGTGGCCACACGGTGGCGCTGCAGTTGTGTCACGTGGTGGCCACACGGGGGCGCTGGAGTTGTATCACGTAGTGCCACACGGGGGCGCTGCAGTTGTATCACGTGGTGGCCACACGGGGGCGCTGGAGTTGTATCACGTGGTGGCCACATGGGGGCGCTGGAGTTGTATCACGTGGTGGCCACACGGGGGCGCTGCAG
Organism: Lampetra planeri; assembly: GCF_965212315.1. NCBI lineage: Eukaryota > Metazoa > Chordata > Hyperoartia > Petromyzontiformes > Petromyzontidae > Lampetra > Lampetra planeri. The sequence goes on along the minus strand of NC_136149.1, from coordinate 9,263 downwards.
TTGTATCACGTGGTGGCCACATGGGGGCGCTGCAGTTGTATCACGTGGTGGCCACACAGGGGCGCTGCAGTTGTATCACGTGGTGGCCACACGGTGGCGCTGAAGTTGTATCACGTGGTGGCCACACGGGGGCGCTGCAGTTGTATCACGTGGTGGCCACACGGTGGCGCTGAAGTTGTATCACGTGGTGGCCACACGGGGGCGCTGCAGTTGTATCACGTGGTGGCCACACGGTGGCGCTGCAGTTGTATCACGTGGTGGCCACACGGGGGCGCTGCAGTTCTATCACGTGGTGGCTACACGGGGGCGCTGAAGTTGTATCACGTGGTGGCCACACGGTGGCGCTGCAGTTGTATCACGTAGTGGCCACACGGTGGCGCTGCAGTTGTATCACATAGTGGCCACACTGGGGCGCTGGAGTTGTATCACGTGGTGGCCACACGGGGGCGCTGCAGTTGTACGTGGTGGCCACACGGTGGCGCTGAAGTATCACGTGGTGGCCACACGGGGGCGCTGCAGTTGTATCACGTGGTGGCCACACGGTGGCGCTGCAGTTGTATCACGTAGTGGCCACACGGTGGCGCTGAAGTATCACGTGGTGGCCACACGGGGGCGCAGAAGTTGTATCACGTGGTGGCCACACGGGGGCGCTGAAGTTGTATCACGTGGTGGCCACACGGTGGCGCTGCAGTTGTATCACGTGGTGACCACACGGTGGCGCTGCAGTTGTATCAGTAGTGGCCTCACGGGGGCGCTGCAATTGTATCGCGTGGTGGCCACACGGGGGCGCTGCAGTTGTATCACGTGGTGGCCACACGGGGGCGCTGCAGTTGTATCGCGTGGTGGCCACACGGGGGCGCTGCAGTTGTATCACGTGGTGGCCACACGGGGGCGCTGAAGTTGTATCACGTGGTGGCCACACGGTGGCGCTGCAGTTGTATCACGTAGTGGCCACACGGGGGCGCTGGAGTTGTATCACGTGGTGGCTACACGGGGGCGCTGCAGTTGTATCACGTAGTGGCCACACGGGGGCGCTGCAGTTGTATCACGTAGTAGCCACACGGGGGCGCTGCAGTTGTATCACGTAGTGGCCACACGGGGGCGCTGCAGTTGTATCACGTGGTGGCCACACGGGCGCGCTGCAGTTGTATCAGGTAGTGGCCACATGGTGGCGCTGAAGTATCACGTGGTGGCCACACGGTCGCGCTGAAGTTGTATCACGTGGTGGCCACACGGGGGCGCTGCAGTTGTATCACGTGGTGGCCACACGGTGGCGCTGAAGTTGTATCACGTATTAGCCACACGGTGGCGCTGCAGGTTTATCATGTGGTGGCCACCCGGGGGCGCTGCATTTGTATCACGTGGTGGCCACACGGGGACGCTGCAGTTGTATCACGTAGTGGCCACACGGGGGCGCTGCAGTTGTATCACGTGGTGGCCACACGGGGGCGCTGGAGTTGTATCACGTGGTGGCCACAAGTTGGCGCTGCAGTTGTATCACGTGGTGGCCACACGGGGGCGCTGCAGTTGTATCACGTAGTGGCCACACGGTGGCGTTGAAGTTGTATCACGTGGTGGCCACACGGTGGCGCTGAAGTTTTATCACGTGGTGGCCACACGGGGGCTCTGCAGTTGTATCACGTGGTGGCCACACGGTGGCGCTGAAGTTGTATCACGTGGTGGCCACATGGTGGCGCTGAAGTTGTATCATGTGGTGGCCACACGGGGGCGCTGCAGTTGTATCACGTGGTGGCCACACGGGG